>NC_060138.1:1105751827-1106059494 GCF_021461385.2 Schistocerca piceifrons
CATTCTGGATAACTCGAGCGAATGATTTCGCCACCCGACCCCCTGTCATGAATCCCATCGAATCGAAGATTTATGGGACATAACACGTCAGTTGATGAACAAAATCCTGCACCTACAACACTTCATCAATTATGGACAGCTATAGAGGCAGCATGCCTCAGTATATCTGCAGGGGACTTCCAGTAATTTGTTGAGTCCATGCCACGACGATTTGCTGCATTATAACGGTAAGAAGGGGGTCCGACAAGATATTACGAGGGGTTGCAACGACTTTTGTCACTTAAGTATACATTGCTACCACGTTCGACTTAGCTCCCAAAAAAAAAAAAAAAAAAAAAAAGAAACATTGCAATGTCATAAAAGTCATAAAAGATAGCAGCAACAAACGAAAATCAGATCCAATGTTCAAAATCTCAAAACAAGAAAATCCACTAGTCACAATAAAACAAACACATCTGTTCTGGCTGAAACAGTATTGTTCATTTTCTTTTTAAGAAGCCTCTGACCGCCAGTTATTTACACGATGAGTCAGCCTTGTGTTAATGATACTTGTCTCTTCAAAGTCTCGTAGAGACTCTGCTTGGAATTACAAAATTGCCCATAAGCCAGTGAAAGGTCTCTGTTGGATTCCTTTCATGTTAATTTCTTAAATCTGTTGTCATTTACGGCATAAATTCCTCTTCTAAATTTACTGTGGTGTTTCTATCTGGGGGGAGACTGAGCAGTGAAACGTGTTACTTTTACACATAAACAAGAACGATCTGTCACACTACTACACTTTAAAACACAGTTTATATGTAATTCATGACACACAGTCTCATACGGAACCTACATTCGCTTTCTTTTATATACTGTATATGATAAGATACTGTCATCCCCATTCCCGTCTGTGTGAGAGGATGAATGAGCAAATGTATTTCTAGTTGCATGCTTGATGGTAGCAGACAAGCCTGTCTGATAGAGAACAGTAGGACCAATGTCGGAACAGGTAACTATGCTTTCTAAAAGCAGAGAGGTTTCTATTCTTAGTATGGTCCTGTCCGTCCCTTGTCATGTTGGTATAGGAAGCTGCCTCTCTGGTCACTTCCGTTTGTATCTGTTAAGCACGCTCGGTAGGAGTCCAGGTCAGTCTGTCTGCGGCGAGCGTCTGAAGTGGTAAGATCTCCGGCTAAGTGCATGTCTGCTAAGTCCGTAGGACAATGGATTTCTTAAGTTCAGCCTAACTGAAAATTTAATCACCTTTATTTCAGGTTTAGCTCTAAAATATCTAATGTTATCTTAAATTGCAACGCAGTGTAATTCGAGTGTGAAGTTCAGAATATCTTCTGGTAGTTGCTTTGTCACTACTTTGTGAGTAAAGTGGAACCACGTGTTGATCAGTAACTCTAACTAAGATCATCAATCTTAAATACGAATGTGCGTGAGATTATAACGTCTTGTCTTGACAATATGTTTCAATATAGCAACTTTCCTTTATTTTCAACCCACGTGGGGTGTACTTTGTGAGACCAGTACCACGTGCTTATACAATTGTTTGACCCATCAGGTTAATAGTAAGACGATAGTAACCAGCTCGAAGTTTTTCTATTGTAAATTGCGTTTCGATGTAATTTATATTAATTATCAAAATTATTGCGGAATTACACTCTTTGTGTAAACCAAGTTGACCACGTGAAGCATGTGGTGTAAACATCAAAGTAGCCCTCAGTCGTTCTTTTCGGGAAGATTTCACAGAGAGTTAGTATGAATTTAGTATACCAGTGTGAGGTAATTTCATGACGGACAGGATTGCGCTACGAACGTAACTTCTTTGGGTGAAAATTGAATCGGTTGGTTGTGTTTAATTTCCTCTTGCATTTGTTTCAACGTTCTCCGTGTGTTATTTTATGAATGCAGTGCTGTATGTATTCTCTCAATCTTGGCTCCCTATTTGATGTGTTCAGTAAGATTACAAACTCACATTTACACAATCCTAAATAAGGCATCAGTTTAGTTATGAATCAAGTTTGATATCCTGTAATTTTAACGGAACAATGATCAATTTAAAATTAATGTCCAAATATAAACTGCTTTATTTCTTTTTATTTAAACCCAGTTTTATGGTCTTGAATATCAGCACCGCTTTCAGAACAAATTAATGCAATAACATTGCACCATCACTCCCGACCGTTGCCTTTGTAAAGTCTCATATGTCTGCACTAAGCAACAACACCCGCCCTAAGGAGCCGGAAACCGTTGTTGAAACCCCACCCCGTGCACAGGGACTTAACTTAGAGATTTTAGACTTTGATTGTATTCAAAACGTGACTTTTTCAATCCCCACAAATGTGCGTTGAGAATTACATATGCTTCCGAAATTAATCATGGTGTCCTGCGTCTCTCTGGGCGCCAAGACTTGTCTTATACCATCGAATCGAAAGACGGAGAAAAAGAGAGGGAGAGAGGGAAACAGAGAGAGAGAGAGGGAAACAGAGAGAGAGAGAGAGAGAGAGGTGGGGAGAGATATAGGAAGGAAGAAGGAAGAAAGATAGTATGGAATAGGGGGAATCGTGTAAGTACGAAGTAAAAATGTTTCAAAAATAAGCAAAAGAAGACTTAAATTCCATTTATGTTTGGAGAGTCAGAGAAGGTTACGATGTACAGATAGCGTGAGAGTGAAGAATGGCTAATGAAACAGGGGATTTGAAACTGAACTACACAACTGGCCATTAAAATTGCTACACCACGAAGATGACGTGCTACAGACGCGAAATATAACCGACAGGAAGAAGATGCTGTATTATGCAAATGATTAGCTTTCCAGAGCATTCACAAAAGGTTGGCGCCGGTGGCAACACCTACAACGTGCTGACATGAGGAAAGTTTCCAACCGATTTCTCATACACAAACAGCAGTTTACCGGCGTTGTCTGGTGGAACGTTGTTGTGGTGCCTCGTGTAAGGAGGAGAAATGCGTACCATCACGTTTCCGACTTTGATAAAGGTCGGATTGTAGCCTATAGCGATTGCGGTTTATCGTATCGCGACATTGCTGCTGGCGTTGGTCGAGATCCAATAACTGTTAGCAGAATATGGAATCGGTGGGTTCAGGAGGGTAATACGGAACGCCGTGCTGGATCCCAACGGCCTCATATCACTAGCATTCGAGATAACAGGCATCTTATCCGCATGGCTGTAACGGATCGTGCAGCCACGTCTCGATTCCTGCAAGACAACAACCATCTGCACGAACAGTTCGACGACGTTTGCAGCAGCATGAACTATGAGTTCGGAGACCATGGCTGCGGTTACCCTTGACGCTGCATCACAGAGAGGAGCGCCTGCGATGGTGTACTCAACGACCAACCTGGGTGCACGAATGGCAAAACGTCATTTTTTCGGATGAATCCAGGTTTTGTTTACAGCATCATGATGGTCGCATCCGTGTTTGGCGACATCGCGGTGAACGCACATTGGAAGCGTGTATTCGTCATCGCCATACTGGCGTATCACCCGGCGTGATGGTATGGGGTGCCATTAGTTACACGTCTCGGTCACCTCTTGTTCGCACAGACGGCACTTTGAACAGCGGACGTTATATTTCAGATGTGTTACGACCCGTGGCTCTACCCTTCATTCGATCCCTGCGAAACCCTACATTTCAGCAGGATAATGCACGACCGCGTGTTGCGGGTCCTCTACGGGCCTTTCTGGATACAGAAAATGTTCGACTGCTGCCCTGGCCAGCACATTCTCCACATCTCTCACTAATTGAAAACGTCTGGTCAATGGTGGCCGGGCAACTGGCTCGTCACAATACGCCAGTCACTACTCTTGATGAACTGTGGTATCGTGTTGAAGCTGTATGGGCAGCTGTACCTGTACACGCCATCCAAGCTGTGTTTGACTCAATGCTCTGGCGTATCAAGGCCATTATTACGGCCAAAGGGGGTACTGATTTCTCAGGATCTATGCACCCAAATTGCGTGAAAATGTAATCACATGTCAGTTCTAGTATACCTTATTTGTCCCATGAATGCCCGTTTATCATCTGCATTTCTTCTTGGTATAGAATTTTTAATGGCCAGTAGTGTATTTCATATATATTGGCAGTAATGGAGAGTAGAAAAGTAAAGAAGGGGTGTGTGTATAATTTAGACAATATTTTTTATTAGTTTTGGGAGAATGGCGTAAAAGGCTAATGCAGTAGTGAGTGTAAGAGAGAAAAATTGCTCTCCGGTTATTTATTTTGGTGGTGTCTGACATAAGGCACCGTAAGAAGAAAAATATTTGAATTATAGGCCAGCTTACGTGCACAAAGGCCAGTTATTTCGTTAGTCTCGTATTCGATTGCATCTTTTGGGTAAACATTCTACTAATTTCTAGCTGGTGAATTTATTCGTTGAAACGGAAAAAAGCTAAGCATTTGCAGATCGCCACTCCATTCCCCAAAACATTAGGCAGTGAGAAAATATAGGTGAGGCATTATGCTCCGTAATTACAAGATTCCATACAGCCGTGGCAGGTAATTCTTTGGCATTAATGTGCATTCCATAAATCTTTCACTTTTGGTTACATGGAGTTAGATAAGCCAGAAAGACAGAAAGTGAGTCGTTAGAAATGCGTTTTTAAAAGTTTTGTAGCCTCTGTGCCTCACGTATGTCGATACCTAGTTGGATTCACCGTTTCTCGAACGTTCAGTCAGGTCTGTAATCTGTCCCATATGCAATAGGTATTCTGGAGCGCCCTCTTCCATTCAGTCTAATCAGCAGTCTTACACGTGGGGCAATGCAGCTGCAGTGTGAGGGTAAAATATCCCACAATTCCTGAATCAATGGCTCACTTTCTCTGTCTGAACCAGTATCTCTCCTGCTGTTGCCAAATGGATCGAATTTTCTTCCGTTTTGTCTGCAGTGGGCTCTGTTTCTTTCTGCTGAGTGTACAAGATCTTGATCGCCCCAAGTAACATTAAACATAGTTTATACCTCCTTTTCTTGCGATTTATTATTTCTGTAGAGTTGGATGTTGATGCGAGCGCTAATTTTTACAACATGAAGTGTTACGCAAGTGTACTAAGACTACACTGAGGTGACAAAAGTCATGGGGTACCTCGCAACATAACGGCGGACGTCCTTTTTCCCGGCGAATTGTGCAACAACGCGACGTGGCAGGGACTCAACAGGCCGTTGGCAGTCCCCTGCAGAAATACAGAGCCATGCTGCCTCTAGAGAAGTCCATAAATGCGAAAGTGTTGCAGGTGCAGAATGTGCACGCGCTGACCTCTCGATTATGTCCTGTAAAAGCCAGGTAGGATTCATTTCGGTCGATCTGGGTGGCCAAATCAGCCGCTCGAACTGTCCAGAATGTTCTTCACACCGATCGCGAATAATTGTGGCCCAGTGACATGACATCGTTTTTTGGAAGCATTATGTCCATTAACGGCTGCAAATTGCCTCCAAGTAGCCGAACAAAACTATTTCCAGCCAATGGTCTTTCACTTGCACCATAGGACCCACTCCAGTCCACGTAAACACAGCCCACACCATTACGGAACCACCACCTGCTTGCACAGTGCTTGTGGACAACCTGCCATGGCTTTATGGGGTCTGCGCCATACTCGAACACTACCGTTACGGTCAAGAGTCGAGGAGAGTCGCTGCAGGCGATGTCACGCTGTTAGCAAAGGCACTCGCGTCGTTCGTCTGCCCCCAAAGCTCATTATCGCACTGTTGTAACGGATACTTTTGTCGTACGTCCCACATTGATTTCTGCGGCTATTTCACGCATTGTTGCTTGTCTGTTAGCACTGACAGCCATAAACAAACGCAGCTGCTCTCGGTCGTTAAGTGATGGCGTAGTCCCTGGTGACAGTTAATACCTGAAATTTGGTATTCACGGCACGCTCTTCGCACTGTGGATCTCGGAACATTAAATTCCCTAACGATTTCTGAAATGCAGTATTGCGGCGGCGCGGTTCTTTCCGCCCTTTACGACGGACCTGTACCTACCTGTGAACATTGTCTCAGCAGATCTTCGGTAGGAAAGCCGAGTGAAACCTACTGCGACGTGAACCAGGCTGCAATTTAAGTCACTAATCTACAATTTGGGAGAAAGTTTTCACACAAATGAAAGGTTGGAAATTTTGTCCTCAATTAATATATTCTGAAACTTAGGTGGACAAGTATCACTGCCAAGCCCGTGCTAGTCTTAACACAGTCACCCATAATCCATTTCACTCACGTTAGCAAATTTACGGTGTTGCATTTCCCGAAAACGTAATAGCTACAAAAATACTGATTGTTTTTTATTGATAATGCTCGCCAAATATTAAGTCTGTCGGTACCAAATGCAGTCACAGTTTTTAGCCACCGACCTGCTCAATACGCCACGCGGAATATAAGTCTTTTCTCGTCACAAAATTCACTTAAAAATTCCGAAATTTCTACACATCCATCGGAATAATTATGCCGTCACTTTACCACATTTTTGATATATGTAACACTGCTAGATCCGGCAACTTATCATTTCCATCGGAACTACTACTATACACGTCCGAACTGTTTCATGACTAGGCTTCGACTCTGGTCAGTTTACTCAACAGCCAATAGCAAAACAACATTCTCCCGCGTCAGTCCGCTCTTTTCATCCATAACCAATCGCAAAATAGTAAACCTCACGACTGCACTTTTTACCGACGTAATTATCTAATATGCAGAAGTTTTGTTTATGCATAAAGTTATTTACTATTGTTATTTATACCTGAATTAACTTTCCCTTTACCATAAACTTACTTTACAAATCTATTCTACAAAAATCCCCTTTGTCCATATCCATACTTCATCGAAATGTTCCCACATTAAATCGTACTACATAACTCGTTAAACATTATCTTCGTATTAACATTAAACGACACTCACCCATCATTCATATTGCTAAAACACATTTATAACATTTTACATACACAAAAAGACATAGTAACGCTTTGTGAAAATACTAGAACAGTTTATGAAAAACATTCTATTACTGTAGTGCACTCTAGTGGGCACAATCGAAACTAAAATCACAGTCCCCCTAACTAATACTGTCCTCTATCGGCTGATACATAAACTACGTGCGCGTCCAGTCTCGCGTCACCACCTGTCACTATCCAGCTCTGAGACACATCTCCCACTTAACCGCCTCCAAGGCAGGATCGGTATACGGCGCTACGCCTCAGTATCCCACCCATCTAGCTCCAACTAACATTCCGCTTTCAAACTCTGTTAGTTCCCATCGTGCGGCCGTAATCACCACGGAAACATTCTCATATGAATCACAAATGACAGGTCCCCCAATGGACTCCCCTTTTAAACGTTGTATACGCGATGTTACAGCCATTTGTATATGTACGTAACACTGTCGCATGACTTTTGCACCACAGTGCACATCTCCTTTCGAGCCATGCAACACAACTGATACCGCTGTGACAACACAGAATGTCATATTCATCACTCTTGGGACTTCACGTAAGATACTGAGAAATTCTGGCATTCGTCCGTCCGCTAGAATGGAGTGAAATTTGTTTGTATCTAGGACGTGTTTCTTTTACTGCATCGTTAGACAACGTAAGCTGGAGCTGCTAGCGTTGGTGGGCTGGAATGGTTTCATAATGATTCATTCTTTGATTATCAGTAACAGTTTCAGTAATTTTCACATCTATGATTTTTCCAGGCTCTTTTAAAAAGTTATCAGCAAAGTCTAAAGCATCTCAGAGTATTGATATGCGCAATGGATCAAAGGATGGACAAAACTCTCTATAATCAGTTCCTCAGTTCACAACTTCTGTCACATATTTCACATCCAAGTACATTTGATGATGTAAACTGTTTTACTTACAGATGCAATGTCAAATCCAAGAACATTACTCAAATACGTTGGTGTCTCTGTCAACAGCGTGTAGAATCCCCAGCACTCCGTCATGGTGGCTACTGCGAGAGCAAATACGGGCAGTGATGTAAAAATTGATACCCACGGCGTTGGAAACTTCTGTGAACAACATACATAAAACTCCCTCAGCAATAACATATTCAACGAATGTAGGTATTTCGTAAGAAACAAGTTGTATCGTACCTTTCTTTCACGTGAGACATCCTTCCGAGATTCTTCAATATAAGTAAGTTCTGCTCTGGAAATATGCTTGTGTCCAGATGGGGTATTCCCTCCAAGCCAGAATAAGATCACTCCCCAGAGGATGGAAAGTCCACCGAAGAAGTAGAAGATAGATGGCCACCCAACGGCGCTCTGAGCTAATGCTCCTGATATTACCAGTGCTGCTACTGTGCCCAGTTGATCGCCTACGGGAATGCCGAGAAAACGGTATCATTACAGCTTCATTTTGAAAAAGAACAGCTGATCGTTCCACTGCCAAGACTAAATGCATTAAACTGATTAATATTCATTCAAATGACGAAGCTGTTGAAAGCAACTGTTTGCAAAGTTATATGTCTTCAAAAATGGTTCAACTGGCTCTGAGCACTATGGGACTTAACATCTGTGGTCATCAGTCTCCTAGAACTTAGAACTACTTAAACCTAACTAACCTAAGGACATCACACACATCCATGCCCGAGGCAGGATTCGAACCTGCGACCGTAGCAGTCGCGCGGTTCCGGACTGAGCGCCTAGAACTATATGTCTTCAGCCACGTTAGTTCTCAATAGTTCCTTATTCGCAAAGCATACCACCCTTCTCATATTAAAAGTACACTTCCTGAGACACTCAAGAAAATAGAACTCTATAATTTTGCAGCTGCAGAATAGTAGAATGTTTCTCATACTTTTCACTGAGCTAATAACATTTCTCAAAACTGTCCTTACATCTTTCACCTTCATTGAAACTATAGAGGAAAGGTGCCTATTAAGCGAAAGTTCCCTGATATGAGACACCCAAACTGTGCTCATGTTAGGGGTTGCACTCTGGTGAAGAATTTCTCAAACACGTCTATTGCGTGCCAGACGACGGCACAGCGAGTAGGACGCCATAGTTGAGCCGGACACAGTACGTAGAGGTTGATACAAAATTTCTTGTGTTTGGAGTTCTTGCGACATCGGTGTTACGACAATATTTCAGCTTGAAGGTGAGTGGATATTACTGCATTCTTATATTGTTGTTATTTGTGACGGTATTACCTACAATTATTGACAATTAGGTTCCTTTTCCAACGAACGTTTTTAGCAAGTGCGTGGTTCTGTGTGTAATATGGCGAGATTCCTAATGTACGATAGTATGGGAATCCAAATACGCGACAGTGTCGTATATTACGATACCTATCGCATATTGGGTTAACTCGTTCTCTCACGACTTGGTGTATGTAATTCACGCAGTACTATCATGAGATAAAAATATTTTATCATTTTTGCTGTACCAAAACGTAGTTTGGAAAGGTATGTGAAGGATAAAACTCGTACACACGAGAAGCTGGTTGGTGTTAATCTTGGCAGAAGGCCTGTTCTCTCATCTCAACTGGAAGATGAACTAGTGAAATACTGCCTTGCAATGGAAGAGCGATTTTATGCTCTTAAATGTAAGGACATACGAAGCATGGCCTTCCAGTTAGCTTTCAGGAATAGGCTGAAGAATCCCTTAAATTCAGAAAACGCTTCAGCTGCAAAGAAATGGCTCTGAGCTTTCCTTAAGAGATATCCCATTTTATCAATGAGAACTTCTCAGGGTCTTGCAGCAGCAAGTATGAAAGCTTTCACTCCAGAAAATGTGGGGAGATTTTTTGATATATACGGATCTGTGCTATCTAAATTCAACCATAACTCTCATCGAGTCTTCAATGTTGACGAAACTGGGGTGACGTCTGTACAGCACAAACACAGCAAGGTTATTGCTACGAAAGGGAAGAGACAAGTTGCTGTCATGACTTCAGCAGAAAGGGGAAATCTCATCAAAGTTGTAACGTGTATGAACGCAGCTGGCACTTATGTTCCACCACTAATCGTCTTCCCAAGGAAGAATATTAAGCAGGAATTGATGGACGGTGCACCTGCTGGATCAATATCAGCTTGTCATCCAAGTGACTGGATACAAACTCACATTTTTACTCAGTGGTTTGATCATTTTGTGAGTCATGTAAAGTCATCTTCAAATGACACTGTCATTTTGATTCTTGATGGGGATTATTCCCACAGAAAGAATCACGATGTGTTAGATAAAGCACGTGAAAACAATGTTCATATTTTATGTTTGCCACCTCACTCAACGCATAAAATGCAGCCACTTAACGTCGGATTTATGGGGCCTTTGAAAACCTACTATGCTCAAGAGATAGAAACGTGGTTGGCAAGTAACCCAGGTCGTATTATCATCCCATTATTAAGAGCCGGGTTATTTGGGGCAGCTTACAACCGAGCAGCAACAATGGAAGCATCTGTGAATGCCTTCAGAAAAACAGGTCTCATCCCATGCAACAGAAACATCTTTCGGGAACACGAGTTTTCAATTCATCGCCATGCGGACGCTCTTCGAGAAAGAGATGCAAAAAACGAAAATGAAACTACTGATGGTGATGCTCAAGCTGTCAGCCTGGCTGACATCAGACCTCTCCCACACATCGCAAAACCGCCTGGAGAGAGTCAAATAGGTCAAACATCGCGTTCGTGCTCTGCTGCGTTACTAACTTCTACTCCTTATGTGAAGCAATTACAAGAATATAAACAGAAAAATCAGAGGCTGAAGCTAAGAAAGCAGCCAGAAAGGTATTTGGAGAGAAGAGTGGAAAATCTTCAAATCGTAGACTTAAAGCAGAAGAATAATCTAGTAACTCGGCATCCGATGTCCATCTTGAAGACAGTGGGGATTCAGACAGCAGTGATGACGATGACGCAGAGTGTCTGTGCTGTACTGGGCGCTTTTCTGAAGGCAAACACGGGGAGAAATGGGCACAGGGCACCAAATGTTATCGCTGGGCTCATGAAGATTGCGGTGTCACAGAAGACAATTTTGTTTGCCCCGGATGTGTAATAAGTGAAGGATAACAGAAATGGATGGACATTTAAAATTGTATTTTCATATGTCATTATTCTGTAATAAAATAATTAAAACAAAATATTATTACTGTCTCATATTAGGAAACCTTGATCTCATTTCTACGAAATGCCTTGTTTGTGAAGATTTAATAACTACTCTGAAAGATTGTTTATTATTGCAAATACGATGATTGTATGATAAAATTAAATAATGCAAGATATTATTACCATCACAAAAAATACAGTTGCACTTACTTTTGGGTGTTTCAAATGGGTTTACAAAAGTGTGTCTCATATTAGGCACCTTTCCTCTATACAGATGAAACAGTTAGAAGCAAATTAAATAGCCATACTGAACATAAGTTACCTGTGTAAACAGCGGTTCCCAAAACATAATTTTCTTTGGGTGGGATCCATTTTGCCAGCAAGGAATGTGTGCATGGGTATACGAAGCCCTAAAATACCAAGGAAACTTATGGTAAGACAAAATTTAGGGAAAGAAAACATTGCAGCAGTACTGTCATTACCAGAGATGAAAAGGATAGCTGTTTGGCCGGATACCAGATGTCCGGCCGTCCTGTTAGCTGGATGTTCGGTCGACAATCGGCTGAACATTTCCACGGAGTATGTCGTAACGTGCAGTGCGAGCGAGCCCACAGAAGTCAGGCGCGGACGAGCGGATAGATTCGGGTGAATTCGGGCATCGTCGTTCATAAGTGAAGCTTACGAATGACATATCAATTGAGTGACTCAACTATTTGATTTCTTGCGAAATGCGAATACTTTAACTTGTCGTAATGTGATGTATATCTGAAAATTATTTGTTCATTGCAAGGTAAATTACAAAAAATGTCATCGATAAAGAAGAGATCGCCCTTATGCTAATATTTCGTTATAATCGTTGAAAATTAAAATTTTGCTTATATTTCTTTTTTTTTTTTTTTGGGGCCGAATTGAAAGTGAAGAAATGAAAAGAGGATATACATACCAACGCCCTAGTTTGTCTTCTATTCTTTTCTTTTGAATTGTTTTATTACACCGATAAATAAGGTATTTTTCCATAGATTGATACTGTTAACTAGGTATCTATTTGTCGGTTATTCGGTTTATTTAAAACTGTCCGCTTGATTAGCTGGGTGGTATCATGCTCGCCTCCTATGCAAGCAGGCCCGTGTTCGATTCCTGGCCCGGTTAGAGCTTTTCTCCGCTCGGTGCCTGGGTGTTGTGTTGTCCTTATCCTCATTTCATCCTCATCACCCGCGCGAAGTCGCCCAATGTGGCGCCGGCTGAAATAAGACTTGCACTTGGCGGTCGAACTTCCCCAGATGGGGCCTCTTGGCCAACAATGCCATACGCTCATTTCATTTCATTTTTGTTTGAGATACGTACATGTTTTTGCAAAATATAGTTATAAGAAACCATTTGAAGTAGTAGACAATATATAATATAACTTAATCCTAATGACATATTGTTTTTCCCTAACAGGCACTTTAGGTATGAAAATCATTTGACAACGAAACACCCAGATAAATTTTAAGCAGTTAATAAATCTACAGCCTCCCTCAAAGCGTCATTGTCTTCAGCCACCCCCAATACAAATTCATCTTCAACAAAAAGAACTATGCCAGGAATTGCTTTGGGAAGTACACAATGAAAAAGGCAAAAAATATTATTATTTAATACAGATATGATTGCACTATACAACAAACCATTATCTATCATAGAAAGGACCGAATTTACAAAATTCCGAGAGCAAGCTTCCCATCGCAATTGAAACATGGAGTTGTTGGTGTGACGCTTTAGTAAGATTCTGAAGATGGAGAAAATACAGCAAAGAACCTTACATAACTCTAGTGTGCTGGATATAGTGGGACAGCAACTCACTGACAGATTGTGACGCAAAAAGAGACAGCCAGAGTTGCAACTAAAATTGATGTTGTAAGTTGTCAGTATTTTGGACACCTTATTTGTCGGGTGCCTCAGTTCTATGTGTCATTTACAGTCTTGCAAGACACTGGTTTTGAAACATTGACAGACTTTCGTGAGAATATTTCACTTGTTTGAGATTTAATACGCGTGGCATAGAGAGCGACGAGAATAACTCCCTTACGTAAATTTGCATGTTTATGTTACGTAGAAACAGGGTGGAAACATCACTGGAGGGGATGCCAGTTTTAGTTAGCCACGCTGTAACACCATGGCCTGCAGCGCCACAGCCTGGTCAAAGTCAAGCGCAAATGATAAGACACGGCAGAGAACCGGGGAAAGAACTGTGTATCGTGTGAGCGGCGCGTGAGGACATGACTTACCACTCTTGTGGATGATGGAGTGTTAACCCTTTCACTGCTCCAGACGTAAATATACGCTAATCGTTTCAGTGCTCCAGACGTATATATACTATTTGCTATAAAAACATACAGCGGTTCGCTGCTACAGTCGTATAGTTACGTATAACTCCGACAAACGGGCCAGCGAGTCGGGGGTAATTGTTGCGCAAGTATGCAGTTCAATTGTTGGAATACTAGGAAATACCTGAACGACTATTGAATGCTGAATTCTCTTTCTGAACGACTATTGAATGCTGAATTCTCTTTCTGCTGATTTCATTCGTATTAGAGGTGGGCAAACTGAAACATGTAACTGTTTCGAAACAAATGAAACAGTACAATGTAATGTTTCGATACGCTGTTTCTAAACAGTGAAACAGTTTGTGTTTTGTTATCTAATAAACCAACACATTTTATCATCTTGAATGTCTACTGTATAAGTATGTCCATACAAACACAAATGAGGTGCGAGAGCGCTAATCATATCGCAGAAAGTATGAAACTATCACTTAGGCGTCTTGGCAGTTTCGTATTTCCTGCAGCTTTCGTGTCGTGTGACTTTCATACTTTTCAATTGGCTGAGGACAGCCATAGCCTAAGACAGGAGGTGGGAGCAAACTGCAGAAACAACGGATATGCTACTGGGATTCCCACATTCCGTTAGTATGGGTAATATACCCACCTGCTAATTTCCATGCACACAAAGGGAATCATTGTGGATAATAGGCACAGTGACTATAGTCTCACAAATAATGCCAAATAATTCGAATAAATAACAAAATATAACAGAAAAAAATTTTGTCTTTCAAGGTGTTTCGAACCGTTACTATAAATTCACCATGCTTGCCTGTCCTTCCCGTTCACCATTACACTATCAGTGATACGTCAAACAGATTGCTTGCAATTATACCTACATCAAATTTATGTATATATATCTAATAACTGTCACTCTACGCCTTTTTTTATTCGAAATGTTGTAGGCTTACTTGCGTTTCTTAATATGATTACTGTACATGAACAGAGAAGCGTATGTTATAAAAAAAGTGTAATTTAACTGAATGATTTTCACATATTTATTATTTTGAATGTGAACAGTATGCGTTGTTTTATTGTTTGGTTAGTGTTTATAAAGCAGATGTTACTCCATTTCGGAATAAGACAGTCAGCTGGAAACTAAGCTTTATTTTCGGATATCTTAAGCTTCGTGCTATTGCTTGTCAAAAAGATTTCGACACTCTTGAAAGTGTTTCACGAAGTGCTATGTTGTGTTTCAGTACCTGTGCCGAGCCCGAATCTCGTCCGACACAGAGCGGAATGAAACATCACTGTTTCGATACAGTTTGTCCGTTCCAAGCACAGGTAGACTGAAACAGCCTTATTTTGAAACAATGATACGGTTTCTGTGTCTGGCTCGAGATCGAATCTGGTCCGGTTATCCGAGACAGGGGCGGAATGAAACACCACTGTTTCGAAACAGTGAACCACAGCCGTTCCGAAACACTGAAACAATTCCACATATCGATACACTGTATCGAAACATAGAAACAGTGGCCAAGTCTAATTCGTATCGCTATATTACCTAGTTTGTGTGCGGCCGTTTCCGCGTTACCGAATAAAATGACGCGACGTTACCGTCCGTTTACAGACGATGAGCTGCTGAGCATTCTAAACCAAAGTGACGACGAGGACATCATCATGCCCAATCCAGCTGATTATGGGTGGTCAATAATGACGGCTACGAGCTGGCAGATAAATCTGTCACCACAAATATAAAAAAATATTTGTGAATCAACAAACGTTGAACCAGTAAATGCAGATCCAGATTTTGACGTTATCGTCGATTCTTTCTCCGATTCCGGAGAAGAGCCTGAGCGTATGCCTGAAAAAACTCCTAAGAGACACAAAACAGTTGATTTTAGATGGAAAGACTCTGATTTGGACCCTAAAGTGTATAATTTCGATAACAGTGGTTCCGGTTGCAAAATCGTCAATTTACATGATTTATGTACTGTATACGACTGCTTCCTAGTTTTTTTCTAGCCAAGAAATTGTGAGCTACATAGCTGAGCAATGTAATTTATATTATGAACACCTTTGCAAAGATGCCAATGAAAACTCAAGACTGCGACGTTAGAAGAACACAAACAGTGACGAAGTTTACTGTTTCCTTGCTGTAAATTTTCTGATGGCTCAAGCGAGAAAAAATGAAATAAACAGTTATTGGACTAATGATCAGTTACTGTCTACTCCAATGTTTGCGCAAATCATGTCGAGAGATAGATATCTTGTGTTACTTAGAATGTTATATTTTGCTGATAACAGTAAGGAACCTGGAGATGACAAAATCTGGAAATTACGTCGAATTGTGCATCACTCAAGAAAAGTATTTCCAGGTGCTTTCTATCCTTTTAAAAATTTGTGCATTGACGAAAGTTTAGTTCTCTTCAAAGATCGTGTTTTCTTCAAGCAATACATTCCTTCCAAACGCCACAGATGTGGTGTAAAATTTTTTGTGTTATGTGATTGTGAAACTGGTTACATTCTTGACTTTATTATTTATGTGGGTGCAGCAACAGACGTAAAAAAAGAAACTGACTTTGGTGTAAATGTTGGAATACCTGAAAGCATTGTTCTCACTTTACTTGAACGTTACCTTGGTAAAGGTCACACATTATATGTTGACAATTGGTACACTAGCCCAACGTTATTTTCTTATTTGCATGACAGAGTGACTGATGCCTGTGGAACTGTGTGAACAAACCGCAAAGGCATGCCTGCTTTATCAAAAAAACTTAGTAAAGGCGAGATCGAGTTTATGTCAACAGATACACTTCTTGCTCTGAAGTGGCAGGATAAGCTGGAAGTGAGGATACTTTCAATTCTTCATACAAGTGAAATTACAGCGACTGACAAAATTGACAGAACCACGAATGAACCAAAAACAAAACCAGCTTGCATCGTAAGCGACACTGAAAATATGGGGGCCGTCGACAGAAACGACATGATGCGAAGTACAGTAGAATGTGTACGGAAAAACAGTAAAATGCTATAAAAAAGAATTTTTTCATTTGGCGGAACTCTCTCTGCTCAATGCGCGTGGATTATATAAAACTCGAACGGGACGAAATATTTCAGTATCTAATTTTCAACAGAAACTTATCAAGGAGATCTAGAGATTCACCACCAACCGCCATCAGAGGGACGTTGTGGAAGGAGATGGGCTGATGGTGACAATCCCTTACGCCTAACCGAGCGCCACTTTATCTCGCTAATCCCAGGAACTTCAAAGAAGAAGGCCGCCCAGAGAAGGTGTGCGCAAAACATGATAAACGAAATGACACAAGATACATCTGTGTAAAATGTAATGTGCCTTTATGTTTGAATTTTTGTTTCGAGAGATATCACATTTTGAAGTATTACTAATGTAATACGTTTTGTATTTTTTTCTACTGATAAAGTACCTTTTTTGAACAAAATAAGACTTTCTGAACAAAGATTTTAAAAAAAGGAAACGATTTACACCGACAATACTGGATTTTGCGTCTCATTTTTATCTCAATAATAACGGTGGACTGCTACAGTCGTATATATACGCACGGGGTGAAAATATCGCGCACAGGGCAGGAGCCGCTGAGAGTAAATGAGCAGTGAAAGGGTTAATAACGGAGGTAACAGTACTGGCTGTTCACTTGAAAGCCAGCGAATTATACGACACTGTACTTATTAGGCCATTTGCTGATTGGCAGCCATGGCTAAAAGAAATGCAAGAGCGACTGCCATTGGCTGTTCTATCCCGTGTCCAACCCCACTGTAGAGGGAAGAGAAACTAGGCTGAGGAGACGCACAACTGCCCAACGTGACAGGCACTTTCCCCAGAGACGCCGTGGAGTGTGGTCAGAGGGCATCCCCCTCTGATGTGACGACACGGAAAGGAGATATATTGGTGTGAACATTTTGTTCACCCAACTCCAAAATTCAGTCAAGAGCTGGCTGAATTCTTTTCATAAATCTCCTTAGCGTAGAACGAAGAGAGCCAACATACTCGTAGTAAAATTCTTGTGAGAACAGCAAGGGCAGAGTAACACACGGTGCGCCGGTCTTGCGCTTGAGCTTAGTCATTAAAAGCAAACTAGGATGAAGTTAACGTTTTTCGCTTCACAAAAACGTAGGGCAAGTTTGCTGATACAGAATCAGCCAGGATCAGTATAGGATTTTGATAGATTTACAGATCCGACGACACACGACAGCAGCCTAGCCGACGACACTGTGCAACGCTAGGTAAGGGATTCAGCACGCCCTTAAATGTAAATGTCGTGTCACACACCAGTTTTTACTCCAGTGATACGACGCTCAAAGAGGAAGACGTGTCCTCCTTGTAATATTTCCCGAAATTAACGCATTTCTTTCATGTACCACGTTTGGTTAACAGTTGTGGGGAAAGAATTAAATTTGTTAGAGCCAGTAATATTGTTCAGCTCGACATTAGGATAGTCTTCCACCAGAGAGTCTTCCTCTCAGTTAAAATAATTAAGTATCCTGAATGTTGTGATATTGTTGATCTTTTATAGTTTATGTTATTTGAGAAATTTAATACCAGGGTCCCCTTGTCAGAACAGGCGATACCTGAGACTAATCTTGTGCATTGTAATGGCCCAACTTGTGCAAAAGTGATTCCAATAAATACAGTTAATGGCGATTGTTGCTATCTGTTCTAAGATAGAGGTCCCCTTTCTACCTCATTGGAATATTTTAGGTATATTAATGGTGGCTATTCTTCTGAAGTCCAAACCCTTGTTGAGTAATAGCATGTTTCCTTACAGGTTGGGTTTAAACAGTGTTACGCGCACTAAGTGGAATCGTGCACACAATGCAAACATACACTACTGGCCATTAAAATTGCTACACCAAGAAGAAATGCAGATGATAAACGGGTATTCATTGGGCAAATATATTATACTAGAACTGACATGTGATTACATTTTCACGCAATTTGGGTGCATAGATCCTGAGAAATCAGTACCCAGAACAACCACCTCTGGCCGTAATAACGGGCTTGATACGCCTAGGCATTGAGTCAAACAGAGCTTGGATGGCGTGTACAAGCACAGCTGCCCATGCAGCTTCAACACGATACCACAGTTCATCAAGAGTAGTGACTGGTGTATTGTGACGAGCCAGTTGCTCGACCACCATGGGCCAGACGTTTTCAATTGGTGAGTGATCTGGAGAATGTGCTGGCCAGGGCAGTAGTCGAACATTTTCTGTATCCAGAAAGGCCCGTACAGGACCTGCAACATGCGGTCGTGCATTATCATGCTGAAATGTAGGGTTTTGCAGGGATCGAATGAAGGGTAGAGCCACGGGTCGTAACACATCTGAAATGTAACGTCCACTGTTCAAAGTGCCGTCATTGCGAACAAGAGGTGACCGAGAGGTGTAACCAATGGCACCCCATATCATCACGCCGAGTGATACGCCAGTATGGCGATGACGAATACACGCTTCCAACGTGCGTTCACCGCGATGTCGCCAAACACGGATGCGACCATCATGATGCTTTAAACAGAACCTGGATTCATCCGAAAAAAATGACGTTTTGCCATTCGTGCACCCAGGTTCGTCGTTGAGGCGCTCCTGCCTGTGATGCAGCGGCAAGGGTAACTGCAGCCATGGTCTCCGAGCTGACAGTCCATGCTGCTGCAAACGTCGTCGAACTGTTCGTGCAGATGGTTGTAGTCTTGCAAACATTCCCATATGTTGACTCAGGGATCGAGACGTGGCTGTACGATCCGTTATAGCCATGCGGATAAGAAGCCTGTCATCTCGACTGCTAGTGATACGAGACCGTTGGAATCCAGCTTGGCGTTCCGTATTACCCTCCTGAACCCACCGATTCCATATTCTGCTAACAGTCATTGGATCTTGACCAACGCGAGCAGCAATGTCGCGATACGATACACCGCAGTCGCGACAGGCTACAATCCGTCCTTTATCAAAGTCGGAAACGTGATGGTACGCATTTCTCCTCCTTACACGAGGCATCACAACAACGTTGCACCAGGCAACGCCGGTCAACTGCTGTTTGTGTATGAGAAATTGGTTGGAAACTTTCCTCATGTCAGCAAGTTCTAGGTGTCACCACCGGCACCAACCTTGTGTGAATGCTCTTTAAAGCTAATCATTTGCATATCACAGCATCTTCTTCCTGTCGGTTAAATTTCGCGTCTGTAGCACGTCATCTTCGTGGTGTTGCAATTTTAATGGCCAGTAGTGTAGCATTCACTTATAACCAACCAGAGGGGTGTTTAGATAATGGCGACCCTGCCAGGATGGTTAATTAACAAAACAATTGTTAAGAAAGCAATAGATTTGATTGAATCCAAACTTCTTACTTCGAGCTCGCATGCAGGGTGTTACAAAAAGGTACAGCCAAACTTTCAGGAAACATTCCTCACACACAAAGAAAAGATGTTATGTGGACATGTGTCCAGAAATGCTTAATTTCCATGTTAGAGCTCATTTTAGTTTCGTCAGTATGTTCTTCCACCTATGCTCATTGGAGCACGTTATCATGATTTCATACAGGATACTCTACCTGTGCTGCTAGAACATGTGCGTTTACAAGTACGACACAACATGTGGTTCATGCACGATGGAGCTCCTGCACATTTCAGTCGAAGTGTTCGTACGCTTCTCAACAACAGATTCGGTGACCGATGGATTAGTAGTTCCATGGCCTCCACGATCTCCTGACCTCAACCCTCTTGACTTTCATTTATGGGGGCATTTCAAAGATCTTGTCTACGCAACCCCGGTACCAAATATAGAGACTCTTCGTGCTCATATTGTGGACGGCTATGATACAATACGCCATTCTCCAGGGCTGCATCAGTGGATCAGGGATTCCATGCGACGGAGGGTGGATGCATGTATCCTCGCTAAGGGAGGACATTTTGAACATTTCCTGTAACAAAGTGTTTGAAGTCACGGTGGTACGTTATGTTGCTGTGTGTTTCCATTCCATGATTAATGTGATTTGAGGAGAAGTAATAAAATGAGCTCTAACATGGAAAGTAAGCGTTTCCGGACACATGTCCACATAACATATTTTCTTTCTTTGTGTGTGAGGAATGTTTCCTGAAAGTTTGACTGTACCTTTTTGTAACACCCTGTATATTAGGAGTATAATGTAAAGTACATGTGTGACACACTAGCTGAGTGCACTCATTTATGTGGATTAATTTAATTGGATTAAGACAATTTCACGACATTGATCAATTTTGTGTAGTTGAGCAGTAGTGATTCTCCAACAGTTCACCCTCACTCCACTACCTTTTTGTAACACCCTGTATATTAGAAGTATAATGTAAAGTACATGTGTGACACACTAGCTGATTGCACTCATTTATCTGGATTAATTTAATTGGATTAAGACAATTTCAGGACATTGATCAATTTTGTGTAGTTGAGCAGTAGTGATTCTCCAACAGTTGACCCTCACTCCACTATCTACAATGGCATTGTTATGCTGGATTTTGTTATCTAAAATGGCGTTGTGAGGGGTTGAATATATTGGGGAAATGGACCAAGAGAATCAGAATAAGATAGCATATTCATGCTTTTCTGGAAACGCATTAAATCTTATGATCGAATGATGACTAGATCCCAGGCAATGCACCGTAGACAGGAACCGAAAAGACAGAAAGGAACAGTATGAAGGCAAATCAGGAAATAGAAAATCTCGATCGTTTCGAAAATGAGACGCAACACTGTGAAAGTAGTGACTCACGTGAAATGCATCAGTTCAGAATGGTAGGCGAAGATGTTGTCATTTCACCACACCCTATGCAGAGTAAAAGTCGTGAAAATCTTAGAGAGACATGAAGCATGGTGGTCACAGACAGGCAGAAAATTCCAGCGACACAAAACCAGAATCCGATGATGCGCGGATGGAAGAACTACTACAGAATGTGAGTAGGTTCAATCCCATATGCCAGTGTAGGGAGACGAAGGAGTGTTGGTGATCGTGCTATACATTCAGAAAGTAAGATCAATAGTAAATATGGAGGAAGAATGTCTCCGAGAGCTGCAGACGAAAGAATGTCGCTAATGGCAGGACAAAAGCAGATAGGTACAGAGTTCAATACGTTGCGCTCACAAACACTAACGGAGCTAGAAAAACGTCAGCAAACGTGTTGATTCATTAGCACGGAAAGCTACGAGCGAAGTATGCCAGACAGTTGAGGACACATCCAGAAAAGAGTGACAAAAGCCGGGCTGAAGAGGTTTGACAGCCGTATTGGCAAAATAACCGTAAAAAACGAACAACAATTCGTGCAACTTCGTAGCGAATTGAAGCAAACAATACAAGCATGTACCAACAATGGCAGTGATGTTTCAGAATCCATTGTGTCTGTAGACTCTGTTGTAGAACACGAAACGGATGTACTTAACAAAGCTAAGAACCTTTCATTGTCTTTAGTGAAGCAAGCCGAATGCACGTCGCAGAACGTAGAACAATTACAGGTGCGTGTAGATAATTTACAAAAAAAAGAGAGTACGGCACACGAGCTTCCGCAGAACAAAATATAATTAGTACCAGGGGCGCCCACGCCACAAAGCAACCGTCAGATGCTGGATGGATACAGGAAACCGACTCAACCAACAGAGAATTTTATACGAATGGAGGATGTTCAGAAGACGCCATTTATTACACCACTGCCCACAATAGGAGCCAGTACGAGTTATGTTACGACTCAGTATTTGCCTTCGGTACAGCAAACGCCAAAGGATAGGCGGAATACGCCACGAACTACTTGCAACAGGCAATTGTACGCCGCTGCAAAGATTCAACACCCAGCAACAGAATATTTCTTACTTACCATATCAGAATTCGGCACAAATGACTGCAGGAAATCGATTTGACAATGATCATTTCCTAACAGTACTCAAAATGGGAGTAGCCTATACCCAAGAAAATTTATTAATCAATTTGAAGTAGATCTTCCACAACATTGGCTGTTAAGACATGTATTGGATTTTTTATGTGGAAATATGGATGGCGCGATTGATGAAACCTTCCAGAGGATAGCGTAGATGTGCAATTCATTCGAGGAATTTAAGTCAGCATTTCTGACAAGGTCTGCGGAGGCGCAGAACTGGATGAAGTATGGATTGTTACGGAAGAAATCATTTGAAAGTTTGGGAGATAAGAGTCCAAATAAGTTCTTCGATGAAATGAAATGAAATGATCGTACGGCATTGTTGGCCGAGAGACCCCATACGAGGTGTTCGCCCGCCGAAATTGCAAGTCCTTTTTAGCCGACGCCACTTCGGCGACTTTCGAGTCAGTGATGATGAAAGACACACAACACCCAGTCATCTCGAGGCAGAGAAAATCCGTGACCCCGCCGGCAATCGAACCCGAGACCCCGCGCGTGGGAAGCGAGAACGCTACCGCAAGACCACGAGCTGCGAACAAGTTCTTCGATGACATGGCGAAACGGAACGAATATTTGGATAATTTGTAGAGCAACAGAGAATTAACTAGGATGTGTACAATGAAATTGCCACTCTGGTATCAATAATCATTGGCGGGCAGGGGCGGCAATAATATAGAAGCATTTAAAGGAGTGCGTCATGAGTTGGAATTTATTTTCAGTGAAAATGACGCAAGAAAATGGAGAATGATGTGCGCCAATAATAGGAATAATAGACCGAGGAACGGGAATGGATTTCATAATATGAATCTAATTGGTAAATGGGAACAACAATGTGAGGCTACCTTTCAATTCAAATGGAAATTACCAACCACAGCATAATTTCGGCAACAATCAAGGATCTTTTCAAGTAGGATTTGATAGAAGAAACCAGAATTGGTCAAATGACGGAAACAATAGTAGATCAGGAGGATTTCAGCAGCAGAACCAGAATTTTTCAGGACAAAGCAGTTTGACACGACCCAACCAAGAAATACAGAAGGCAAATGATTCTGTCGAACACCAAGATCAGATAGAAATTCGAGGTCCTAATCCAGGGAAGTCGAGAATTGACTAGGAGATGGAGATGTGGACTGTTCGGATGACTGTCCAATACTAACACAAGACAACTTCGCTATGAAACATATTAATAGAATGACATACAATGGGCAGAAGAGAGAAGAGCGAACGCAGTATTAGCATGAAACATCACCCAACCTATGCAGAATATAAGGGGGCCTTTGGAAATTGATAAGATTATCCATAAAAATGCCGTGGAGTTAGTACATCCCAAAACAAGAATATCATTGGGTAGATACCATGTGAGTCACCTAAAGAAATACTGTGGTTAGGTTCAGGAATGTTTCTCACCAGTTTTTCTGTAAAAATGTATTGTATCTTAATTCATGAAGTTGATGTGTTAAATGTTTTTAAACATTAACATACGATGTTAAATTTAAGAACTTAATATGTAATTCATCTTGAAGCTCTTGTCTTATAAAACAATGTAACAAATACGAGAATGCCAAAGAATATAAATACATGTGGGTAACTGTAAATAGTTATACTCCATTTGGTTAATGTTAGTAAGACGGCTAACTCATTCATTACATCTACATCTACATGGATACTCTGCAAATCACATTCAAGTGCCTGGCAGAGCGTTCATCGAACCACCTGCACAATTCTCTATTATTCCAATTTCGTATAGCGCGTGGAAAGAATGAACACCCGTATCTTTCCGTAGGAGCTCTGATTTCCCTTATTTTATCGTGGTGATCGTTCCTCCCTATGTAGGACGGTGTCAACAAAAAATTTCCACATCCGGAGGAGAAGGTTGGTGATTGGAATTTCGTGAGAAGATTCCGTCGCAACGAAAAACGCTTCTTTTAATGATTTCCAGCCCAAATCCTGTATCATTTCTGTGACACTCTCTCCCATATTGCGCGATAATACAAAACGTGCTGCCTTTCTTTGAGCTTTTTCGATGTACTCCGTCAGTCCTATCTGGTAAGTATCCCACACAGCGCAGCAGTATTCTAAAAGAGGACGGAAAAGCATAGTGTAGGCAGTCTATTTAGTAGGTCTGCTAGATTTTCTAAGTGTCCTGCCAGTAAAACACAGCCTCTGGTTAGCCTTCCCCACAACATTTTCTATGTGTTCTATCCAATTTAAGTTGTTCGTAATTGTAATACCTAGGTATTTAGTTGAATTTACGGCTTTTAGATTAGACTGATTTATTGTGTAACCGATTAATGAGTTCCTTTTAGCACTCATGTGGATGACCTCACACTTTTCGTTATTTAGAGTCAATTGCCACTTTTCGCACCATTTAGATATCTTTTGTAAATCGTTTTGCAGTTTGTTGTGATCTTCTGATGACTTCATTAGTCGATAAACGACAGCGTCATCTGCAAACAACTGAAGACAGCTGCTCAGATTTTCACTCAAATGGCTTATATAGATAAGGAACAGCAAAGGCCCTATAACACTACTTTGGGGAACGCCAGAAATCACTTCTGTTTTACTCGATGACTTTTCTTCAGTTACTACGAACTGTGACCTCTCTGACAGGAAATGACAAATCTAGTCACATATCTGAGACGATATTCCATAAGCACGCAATTTCACTACGAGCCACTTGTATGGTACAGTGTCAAAAGCCTTCCGGAAATCCAGAAATACGGAATCGATCTGAAATCCCTTGTCAATAGCACCCAACACTTAATGTGAATAAAGAGCTAGTTGTGTTCTACAGGAACGATGCTTTCTAAACCCATGTTGACTGTGTGTCAATAGACAGTTTTCTTCGAGGTAATTCATAATGTTCGAACACAATAAATGATCTAAAATTCTGCTGCATATCGATGTTAACGGTATGGTCCTGTAATTTAATGGATTAGTTAGGAGATGAAGGGAAATATTTAGATGGTGGACCTTAGAGGCCATGTCAGTTATTTATATAGGTATTATTGATATTTATGATCGCAGGAAGCGCCAGATGACATCTTTATAATGGGTTTATCTAACGCACTCAATGCAAACGAGCATGCGAGGTGTTGTAAGAAGTTGTAGGCATCAGAGTATGCAACTTAGAGGAGAATTGTTAGGGAGATTTAGAGAAAGAGGTTCATGTCAGACCCAATAGTGGCCAAGGTGTAAAGTTTAGAGTTGATGAGTTCATGGCAAGTTGAATATAATAAAGGGAAGGATAAAATATGTATTTTATAAAGTTAGAAAGAGTCAAGGAAAAGATATGATGTCGGTCAATGCAGTAAACATCCACAAAGTATTAGAGGAGTTTTTGTTTCAGACAAACAAACAGAGAGATAAAGAGACAGAAGCAGTAACAGTAAAATGGTAGAAAAGCAAGGAAGTCCAAAACTGAAGTTTTAGATACAAAACTAACTTAAATCGTAAGTTCAACATGGAGTAGGAAAGGTAAATTACTAACTGCATGGAGAAAATGAAACTGACACATTCACAAGTCACTAACATAGTTTCCACTCAGACTAAACATTTTTGAAGCTGAGGAAACCTAGATAACCTTAAAAATAATATGTCTGGTTGTAAAGTAAAGGAGGCAGATAGCTTAGATTAAAGGGTTTTACTGTCAAAGGGACAGCCGATGCGCATAACAAGGCATAACTTCATGGTTTTTTATTACAGGCTAAAGACGCCTCTTTTTATAAAGTTGATGAGGCTATAAAAAGATAGTTAAATATAAAAAATTTCCTTTTTTATGTAACATCACAGAAGGTTAAAACGGGGAAAGTAGAGTGTAGAGCTGAGCTAATGATTATTATTTGTAAAAGCGTCGTTGTAACACATCACCAAGATCACATCCTGCCACTAGAAATGCAGATGCACCGAGGATAGCAGCAGGGGCGATAAGCAGTTTCCTGGCATGAAGAAGACGAGAGAGACAGAGAGAGAGAGAGGGGGGGAAGTGTGCATGTGCTGTAGGTAACAATGATTTTAACGGGTGGACCAACCACACTGTTGCAGTGTGAACTTCGAGGGTGGAAGAAAGCAGGCGTTTCTGATCTCCTTCCAGCTGACCAGTTGTTTCGGGTAACAGAACGCAACACGGGACGATGGATGAGTGAGTAAAAACGAGCGAGCGAACCGTTATCCGAGGTTGCTCGCATCAGTTGAGTCACAGGCAACGAACGAAGGCAAAACAGATGAGTTCTGTGTTGAGGCCGGTCCAGAGCCAAGAATAACTGGCTGTCTAAGAATGCAGTACTCATTCCGCACGTTACTCCACAGCAAAACAAACAAGAATGAAATTGGAAACGAGCACCGATGAAATGTAATTTAATATCCAAACCAATAATCCTTAAACTTTTGCGAGAACAGCAAGGGCAGATAACACAGGGCGCGCCAGACTTATATGTTATTTGAGAAATTTAATACCAGAATACCTTAGTTTGCCCTTGAGCATTGTAATGACCCACCATGTGAAAAAGTGATTCCAATGAATCCAATTTCATGGAACAGTTACTATCTTCTAAGATAAAGGTCCCCTTCCTAACTCATTGGAATATTTTAGGAACACTGATGGCAGCTATTCTTCTGAAGTCAAAACCCTTGGGGAGTAATAGTACATTTCTTTACAGGTTGGGTTCAAACTGCATTATGCACGCTAAGTGGAAGCGTGCACGCAGTGTAAACATACCATTCGCTTATTATCGACCAGAAGGGTGTTTAGTATGTTTATTCAGTCGGTGACGAATTTTGGGCTACATCCATTCTCAAATCAACCAATGTTTGCCAAATAAACTATCCGTCAAAATAGAAGCGAACAAAGTGTGTACGAAAGCGTATGGTACTACCTAACGTTAGTTAAGGTGAACGTTGATTGACGAATAGTAGCTGCGACCATACGCATACATTTGCACTTTATTTACTGCTATTTTGGCGGACCTTTTACTCGGCAAACATTGGTTGGTTTGAGATTGACTATAGCCCGAAACCGGTGACAGAATAAATGAACACCAGTTTTAGTTGCACCTTTGGCTGTCTCTTTTTGTGTCAAAAAGAAGCTTTATCTGTCGCAGATCGCAGTGATATTTTACAAAGGAAAATGCATTTGCAAATTGAGTATCAAAGAACGGCCCTAAATGGTGATCGGATGTTTCTAAAAACCATCTTGGTCAGGATCTGTAGTTGTACAGCGCTTTAGACAGAACTTGCAGAATATCATTAGAAATTTTCCTGATCATGCCATTGGAACAGGGGGTGACCTCAACTTACCAGCTATAAATTGGGAGTGCTACGCCATCAAAACTGGTGCCAGAGACAGGGACCGTGTGGCATTGTCCCGGATGTCTCGTCCGAAAATTACCTTGAGCAGATAGAGCTCCACCTCAAGAGGGTAACGTCTTAGACCTCCTGGCAACAATCGCACCTGAATCTACCAAATCAGTTAACGTAGAGGAAGTTATCAGTGATCACAAGGCTGTGACAGCATCTATGACGACGGGTCCTAGAAGGAATTTTAAGAAAGGTAGGAAGATACATTTGCTCAGCGAGGATGACAGGATACAAATTTCAGAATACCACAGCAGTCAATATCAAATAATCGGTGATGAGGACGAAGATGTGGAGAACAAATGGAAAAAATTTAAAGGCATCGTTCAATATGCGCTAGACAAGTACACTCCTGGAAATTGAAATAAGAACACCGTGAATTCATTGTCCCAGGAAGGGGAAACTTTATTGACACATTCCTGGGGTCAGATACATCACATGATCACACTGACAGAACCACAGGCACATAGACACAGGCAACAGAGCATGCACAATGTCGGCACTAGTACAGTGTATATCCACCTTTCGCAGCAATGCAGGCTGCTATTCTCCCATGGAGACAATCGTAGAGATGCTGGATGTAGTCCTGTGGAACGGCTTGCCATGCCATTTCCACCTGGCACCTCAGTTGGACCAGCGTTCGTGCTGGACGTGCAGACCGCGTGAGACGACGCTTCATCCAGTCCCAAACATGCTCAATGGGGGACAGATCCGGAGATCTTGCTGGCCAGGGTAGTTGACTTACACCTTCTAGAGCACGTTGGGTGGCACGGGATACATGCGGACGTGCATTGTCCTGTTGGAACAGCAAGTTCCCTTGCTGGTCTAGGAATGGTAGAACGATGGGTTCGATGACGGTTTGGATGTACCGTGCACTATTCAGTGTCCCCTCGACGATCACCAGTGGTGTACGGCCAGTGTAGGAGATCGCTCCCCACACCATGATGCCGGGTGTTGGCCCTGTGTGCCTCGGTCGTATGCAGTCCTGATTGTGGCGCTCACCTGCACGGTGCCAAACACGCATACGACCATCATTGGCACCAAGGCAGAAGCGACTCTCATCGCTGAAGACGACACGTCTCCATTCGTCCCTCCATTCACGCCTGTCGCGACACCACTGGAGGCGGGCTGCACGATGTTGGGGCGTGAGCGGAAGACGGCCTAACGGTGTGCGGGACCGTAGCCCAGCTTCATGGAGACGGTTGCGAATGGTCCTCGCCGATACCCCAGGAGCAACAGTGTCCCTAATTTGCTGGGAAGTGGCGGTGCGGTCCCCTACGGCACTGCATAGGATCCTACGGTCTTGGCGTGCATCCGTGCGTCGCTGCGGTCCGGTCCCAGGTCGACGGGCACGTGCACCTTCCGCCGACCACTGGCGACAACATCGATGTACTGTGGAGACCTCACGCCCCACGTGTTGAGCAATTCGGCGGTACGTCCACCCGGCCTCCCGCATGCCCACTATACGCCCTCGCTCAAAGTCCGTCAACTGCACATACGGTTCACGTCCACGCTGTCGCGGCATGCTACCAGTGTTAAAGACTGCGATGGAACTCCGTATGCCACGGCAAACTGGCTGACACTGACGGCGGCGGTGCACAAATGCTGCGCAGCTAGCGCCATTCGACGGCCAACACCGCGGTTCCTGGTGTGTCCGCTGTGTCGTGCGTGTGATCATTGCTTGTACAGCCCTCTCGCAGTGTCCGGAGCAAGTATGGTGGGTCTGACACACCGGTGTCAATGTGTTCTTTTTTCCATTTCCAGGAGTGTAAATTCCGAGTAAGGTTTTAAGGGATGGGAAAGATGCACCATGATTTAATAGCCATCTTAGAAAAGTGCTAAGTAAACAAAGAGCAGTTCATCACAGGTTCAAGAGAAGTAAAAACCTAGCTGACGAACAAGCGAAAATGAGCGTAAGGAGAGCAATGAGAGAAGCGTTCAATGATTTTGAAAGTAATGTTGTCAACCGACCTGAATAAAAACCCTAAGAGATTCTGGTCGTATGTAAAATCAGTAAGTGGGCAAAAATCATCTATTCATTCTCTCAGCGACCACACCGGCACCAAAACGCAAGATAGCAGAGAGAAGGTCGAAATACTGAATTCGTTCTTCCGAGTTTGTTTCACCGCGGAAGATCGTAACACTGTCCCTGCTTTCAATCGTCGTGCGAACGTCGAAACGGCAGATATTGAGATAACCGATAGCGGAACTGAAAAGCAGCTACAATCGCTTAGTAGTGGAATGGCGTCTGGGGCAGATGAAATACCTATAAGATTCTATAAAGATTATTGAAAAGAACTTGCTCCCCTTCTAGCAGTAAGTTACCGTAGATCGCTTGAGCAACGAAAGGCATCTGACGAAAAAAGCGCAAGTCATTCCCGTTTTTAAGAAAGGCCGTAAGGTAGATGCACACAATTATAGACCTATATCGTTGACGTCAACCTGGTGTAGAATTATGGAACATGTTTTATGCTCAAGAATTAGGACGTTTTTGGAAAATTAACATCTCCTCTGTAAAAATCAACATGGATTCCGCAAACAGAGATCCTGCAAAACTCAGCTCGCTCTGTTCCTCCATGAGATCCAGAGCGCAGTGGACAACGGCACTTTGGTTGATGCCTTGTTCCTTGATTTCAGTAAGGCATTTGACACCGTCCCGCATTGCCGTTTAATGAAAAAAATAGGAGCTTATGGTGTATCGGAGCAGACTTGCTACTGGATTCAAGACTTTCTTGCAGATAGAGCTCAGCCCGTCGCCCTTAACGAAACAAAATAGACAGATGGAAAGGTAATATCCGGAGTACCACAGGCAAGAGTGATAGCACTGTTGCTGTTTAAAATACATATAAATGATCTAGAAGAAAGCGTCGGATGCTCTTTAAGGCTATTCGCAGATGATGCAGTTGTCTATACCAAAGTGGCAACGCCAGAAGATAGTAAGAATTTGCAGAACGACCAGCAGAGAATTGATGATTGAGGCAGGCTGTGACAGAAAAGAAATACACTACTGTACAGCAGCACTATTGATGACAAACGGCTGGAGACAACTACGGTTGTTAAATATCCAAGCGTATCCAGAGCGACCTTAAGTGGCATAAGCATATACTCGTAAAACAGATAATGGGAAAAGCAGAAATCAGACTCACGCTCCTTCGTCCAATTCTTGAGTATTGCTCGTCTATCTGGGATCCCTGTCAGGTAGAACTAATAGAGGAGATAGAGAAGATCCAACGAAGAGCGGCGCGTTCCGTCGCGGGATCGTTTAGCTGGCGAGAGAGCGTTATGGAGGTGCTAAACAGACTCCACGTTACAAGAGGGACGTTGTGCATCACGGACAGAATAACTACTGAAATTTCGGGACAGTTCTTTTCCGGGGGAGTCGGACAACATATTACTTCCCCCCCACATATATATCGCGTATTGACCACGAGGAGAAAATTAGATAAATTAGAGCCAACACAGAGGCTTACCGACAATCATTCTTCCACGCACTACTCGCTAGTGGAACAGGGTTGGAGTGATCAGATAATGGTACTGTAAGTACCCTCCGCCACACACCATTAGGTGGCTTGCGGAGTATGATGTAGGTGTATACAGGGTGTTAAAAAAGGTACGGCCGACCTTTCAGGAATCATTCCTCACACACAAATAAAGAAAAGATGTTATGTGGACATGTGTCCGGAAACGCTTAATTTCCATGTTAGAGCTCATTTTAGTTTCGTCAGTATGTACTTTACTTCCTCGATTCACCGCCAATTGGCCCAATTGAAGGAAGGTAATGTTGACTTCGGTGCTTGTGTTGACATGCGACTCATCACTCTACAGTACTAGCATCAAGCACATCAGTACGTAGCATCAACAGGTTAGTGTTCATCACGAACGTGGTTTTGCAGTCAGTGCAATGTTTACAAATGCGGAGTTGGCAGATGCCCATTTGAGGTATGGATTAGCACGGGGCAATAGCCGTGGCGCGGTACGTTCGCATCGAGACAGATTTCCAGCACGAAGGTGTCCCGACAGGAAGACGTGCGAAGCAATTGATCGGCGTCTTAGGGAGCACGGAACATTCCAGCCTATGACTCGCGACTGGGGAAGACCTAGAACGACGAGGACACCTGCAATGGACGAGGCAATTCTTCGTGCAGTTGACGATAACCCTAATGTTAGCGTCAGATAAGTTGCTGCTGTACAAGGTAACGTTGACCACGTCACTGTATGGAGAGTGCTACGGGAGAACCAGTTGTTTCCGTACCATGTACAGCGTGTGCAGGCACTATCAGCAGCTGATTGGCCTCCACGGGTAAACTTCTGCGAATGGTTCATCCAACAATGTGTCAATCCTCATTTCAGTGCTAATGTTCTCTTTACGGATGAGGCTTCATTCCAACGTGATCAAATTGTAAATTTTCACAATCAACATGTGTGGGCTGACGAGAATCCGCAAGCAATTGTGCAATCACGTCATCAACACAGATTTTCTGTGAACGTTTGGGCAGGCATTGTTGGTGATGTCTTGATTGGGCCCCATGTTCTTCCACCTACGCTCAATGGAGCACGTTATCATGATACGGGATACTCTACCTGTGCTGCTAGAACATGGGCCTTCACAAGTACGACACAACATGTGGTTCATGCACGATGGAGCTCCTGCACATTTCAGTCGAAGTGTTCGTACGCTTCTCAACAACAGATTCGGTGACCGATGGATTGGTTGAGGCGGACCAATTCCATGGCCTCCAAGCTCTCCTGACCTCAACCCTCTTGACTTTCATTTATGGGGGCATTTGAAAGATCTTGTCTACGCAACCCCGGTACCAAATGTAGAGACTCTTCGTGCTCATATTGTGGAGGGCTGTGATACAATACGCCATTCTCCAGGGCTGCATCAGCGCATCAGTGATTCCATGCGACGGAGGGTGAATGCATGTATCCTCGCTAACGGAGGACATTTTGAACATTTCCTGTAACAAAGTGTTTGAAGTCACGGTGGTACGTTCTGTTGCTGTGTGTTTCCATTCCATGATTAATGTGATTTGAAGAGAAGTAATAAAATGAGCTCTAACATGGAAAGTAAGCGTTTCCGGTGACGTGTCCACATAACATATTTTCTTTCTTTGTGTGTGAGGAATGTTTCCTGAAAGTTTGGCCATACCTTTTTGTAACACCCTGTATTAACTCATTATGACAGAGGTGCTAACATGGACGCAGTTGTTTTGGAGGCTGAGTATAATCCTTCTAGATGTTCGGTCCATTCACTTCAGAGGATTATAACTAAGTCATTGAAGGTCCAACCTGAAGCAGAAGGAGAAGATGTCAGCACGAGAGTGAATAACACCTTTCATGTGGTAGAGCCCCTCTTGAAACAAAAACGGGCTATGTCACTGCATTTAGTGATTCATGGTACGCTTACTAATTTCATGTCTTATCAGTAATTCTTGATGGAGAATTCAGTTAAGCTTTTGAAGCCCTTGGAGAAATAACAAAAATAAGTTCTCATCTCTCCCACGCATCCAAAGTAAAACTACGTGTTATGGCATTAAATAAGTAGTTATATATGGTTGAAACAGCACAAAGGACCTCTCACTTACAGCAGACCAGAGCAGGATTATAAAGTCGTTTCAGCTCCTTAAATGAAGATCCAAATTACTTGACTGAAAACTTTCTACATGTAAGATTCAACACAGATTGCTTGGGGATTGTTGAAACTGAAAGAGCTCAGCAGAAGGTCTTATACGAATTCTGCGAAGAACTTCCCACTAGTATCAGATAGTCTCGAATGCCAGCTGAAGGAAGTAGAGCAGACAATATTGAATCAACGATGGCTCGCGAAGCTTACGACACGTTTTGGAATTTCTTTAATGAGTTAGTAAATGAAAATAATAATAGTCAGTGTGATGGTCAAGAAACAAACACAATTGAAAGTGGGGTTAACTGTTATTAGAAGATAGTTCAAATCATTCGCAATCGTGATGCTTGTATTTGGTGGTCAGCTAATGCGACGCAGTGCCAGAATCTGATAAAGCTGCCAGAATGTATCTGTGACTAGCTTGCAACAGTTTGAGTATCAGTAATAGTATGAACACTAATTTATCCTTTTGTTAAAATATATTTTTTCTCAGTCTTTTGATGGGAAGATATTGCATGCTTACCCTGTTTAGAGTATCTTATATGTGAATTAAACAAAGTCGATTTTGTGACATTTTCATAATTTATTGAAAATTCAGTATACTTCAGATTTTGGCCTACTGGTTGGTTCCCAGCCAGACAGTAAACTGTGCCAGACAGGCCTGATACTGGCTGGCTGTTGTATATCCGTTTCATCTCCAGTCACTATCATTGACACAAGATAATGATTTCTACTTCTTGTATAAATATCATAAAATGAGATTTTATGAATCACATACAATGATTTACTGTGAAATGCTTACAGACTATCAAACAAACTCTAATTTCTAAATCTTTCTATTAGATTATTAGTAAAAGTAGGTATTTCTTCTTAGCCGTAGGCCTACATGACAATTAAATGTTTAAATGAATGGAAGTAGCTCTTATTTAATAGAGATATTGCTGCTAAGAAATCATATAATATAACATAATATAATTATTAAAGAATAATATATGAATGTTTTCAATTTATTAAGTATTTGACAAAGAAGTTGAGATAAAGACATTGAATTTCGACTGATATTTAACATTTTCTTACGATACAAGTTTCAGAATTCTTGCAGATGCACAAACAAATTGAAATGTAGATGAATAATTTTAAAAAGTGTAATGTACAGTATTTTTCTACTTCTTTCTAACCTCCAATTGTACATCAGAACAGTAAAACTGTATGAATGCTCTACACATTTTTGGTAAGTTACTGAATAACGTCCGTATAATCAGATATCTGTGATCTCATTTTCTTAATGATCACTTTATGGCACTTCCATCCTTTCTAGTCAGTTGTAATAAATTTCTAATTTCTTATGTAACTAAAAGAAGGAAGATCGTTTGGAACTTACGATACCTTTGGAAACATGTTGACAATGGTAAGTTCTATTAATTCTGATACTTTTAGAAAGACGTCTATAAGAAGTGCAAAAAGTTTGACAAATGAAAGACAAAATTAATCAAATTGAAACTTCCTGGCAGATTGAAACTGTGTGCTGGACCGAGACTCGAACTCAGTTCAAACTCAGATAGATCGCGCGTCTTCCCCATTCTACACAGGGACAGCACGCTCACTGATAGTGCATGCGCTGTGCGCGAGTAAAAAACGAAATAATAAGCGACCAGTTGCACATGAAAAATTTAATTTCTTGACTGGTTTCGAGCCCTTAGTGACCTTCTTCAGAAGGTTAAGCTTTCTGGAGAAGGACACTAAGTGCCCAAAACCAGACAAGAAATTAAATTTCTTATATGCAACTGGTTGCTTATTATTTCTTTACATACGACTACGGTTGCTGAAGGTGAACGAAATATTAAACCGGTTATGTCTGACTAGCAGTCATTCCTCGACAGGTGATGCTGCTATCGCCTGGAAGGATTGATATGGATTGTAGGTCGAAGGTCAACATGTCCTGGCTGATCAGTGCACAAAAGTACAACAGTTCATTCCAAATGACATAATTTGGGGCGAATATTATCGAAGAACGATGTTTCTACCGATCTTTTGAGGGAAATTCTTTATCGTCTTAATCACAGATCACGTACACAGGCACATCAAACAAAGAAACGTCAACGGTTCACAAAGATTCACCGAGGCTCGCAAATCTATAACTTGCCTACGCGTTTATAGATTCAAGGACACGTTCACCATCGTACAAGAGCATTATTGCCGCCATTGAATGCTGATCCAATTTCCTTCAGATTTATTTCCTCGGAAATCCTGAAGATTAAATCAATCAGCGTTGTGCCATAACCCATGAGGAAAATCGAAAAATTATTATCCAGCTACAACTCATACATGAACACAATCAACTGAACTAGAAAGATGCCTTCAGATGATCACAAATTAGTGATCAGATCAGACAAGGGGCCAGTAGGCGAACATGAAAGACGCTGCAGTACACCGACGTTGAATGAAGTTGCCGTTGTGGTTGTCGGCGAGAGTTTCGTGTCTCGCTACATAATGGTTCGACGGAGAAATGGTGATAACATTCAACGCATCTGAAATCTGTTTTACCATTATATAATCTACCTGAAACCTTCCAGTGTCTCCAGGCCTCTTCCACGTATACAGCCTTCTTTCATGATTCTTATACCAAGTTTTAACTATGATTAAGTTAAGCTCTGTGCAAATTCTACCAGGCGGCTTCCTCTTTCATTCCTTACCCCCCTTCCATTTTCACCTACTACTTTTCCATCTCTTCCTTCTCCTACTATCGAATTCCAGTCACCCATGACTATTGAATTTTCGTCTCCCATCACTATCTCAATAATTTCTTTCATCTCATCATACATTTCTTCAAACTCTTCGTCACCTGCGCAGCTCGTTGGCATATAAACTTGTACTACTGTGGTAGGTGTGGGCTTCGTGTATATCTTGGCCACAATAATACGTGTACTATGGTGTTCGTAGTAGCTTACGTGCGCTCGTATTTTTTACTCATTATTAAACATACTCCTGCATTACTCCTATTTGATTTTGTATTTATAACCCTGTATTCGCCTGAACAGAAGTCTTGTTCCTCCTGCCAGTAAACTTCACTAATTCCCACTATATATAAATTTAACCTATCCAATTCCCTTTTTAAATTTTCTAATCTACCTGCCCGATTAAAAGATGTCATTACACGCCCCGATCCGCAGAACGAAATTTTGTTTCTCCTGATAACGACGTCCTCCTGAGTAGTCCCCGCCCGGATATTCGAATTGTGGACTATTTTACCTCTGGAATATTTTACCCAAGAGGATGCCATCGTCATTTAACCATACAGTAAAGCTGCATGCCCCCGGGAAAAATAACAGCTGTAGTTTCCCCTTGCTTTCAGCCGTTCGCAGTACCAGCACAGCAAGGCTGGTTAATTAACAAGGCCAGATCAGTCATTCATCCAGACTGTTGCCCTGCAACTACTCAAAAGGCTGCTGCTCCTTTTCAGGAATCACATGTCTGTCTGGCCTCTCAACAGATACCCCTCCGTTGTGGTAGTACCTACTGTATAGCTACCTGTATCGCTGAGGCACGCAAGCCTCCGCGCTAACGGCAAGGTCCACGGTTCGTTGTGGGGGGTAGGGTGGGGGGGGCGGTAAGGGGGGGGGGGGTAGGGGGCGAGATAATTTATATGGCTGCAGCATCAACTAAAAACTTGGGTGCTCTCATAGATGAAGCTGTGAGTCTAGATCTTGAAATAAAAGAAAAGAAAGTTCATCACTGCGGAAACTGGAAAGACTCTGAAAGGTTTTATGAGGGTCATCCAGTAGTAAGTTTCCCTATTATATTTCCCTGCAAAGTTGCAAACCATGACATGCGAGGACTGACGAATTCGACTGGTATGTGTTGACAACGATCACACTGGCTTACCACGATTACTGCAGTATCTTGCCAGTATGCTGCCAAGTAGCATGGAGTTACCACTACGAAGTTCGTCCACTTGAGAGCTGCACTCTATTATTCGATTTTTCGCAGCGAAACGACAGTCCACTGTAGATATACATCGGGGATTAACCTCTGTCTATGTAAAAAGCTGCGTGGGCATTCGCATAGGGTTGAGACCTGAGTCCATCATTTGACAACTGAGACGAATCGCCAGAGTATGGTGTGGAAGAAACGTGGCGAAAGTCATACATTCCACTGGGAATGTAATGTCAGTCCTCTTTAGGAGCTGTTAGAGGTCGTTACCGTTCACTATCTGTCTCGCAACACCACAATTAATGCAGAGAAGTGCTGTAATGTCTTGAAGAATCTGCGAGCTGCCATTGAGAGAGAACGTCGTGGATTTTTGTCTCACAATGTTCTCTCCCTTGATTACAATGGTTGGCATCGCGCAGCTCGAATGACGTAGGCGGTCCTCGGAAGATTCAACTTGGAAATGCTCTCGCATCCTCCATATTCACCAGATATTGTCCCAAGTGGTTTTCATATGCACCCTCAACACAAAGACTGTCTTGAAGGTAAGCGCTTCAACACCGGTGATGAAGTCACATTAACTACTGGTTACGAACAAAGGATCCAAATTGGTACAACACTGGCTTGGAAAAACTTATGTCACGTTACCAAAAACGCTTGCAAAAACATGTCGACTATGTAGAAAAGCAACAGCGGCATTGTACAACGTCAATAAAATTATTTCATCATGATAAATTGTGTGTAATTCTTTTCTAAAATAGAGAAATATGCTTATTGGGCACCTCTCATACTTTTTAATTAAAGATTTTCGGGTTTTATGCATTGGTACGATTCTGCTGTAAATATTCCTAGATATTCATAAGAAAGATGTAATTTTCCGTGTAAAAGTGGATACATCACGAAGATCAAATTCGTAGTAGAACCCAAATTTCAGATCTACTCACAAAGCACAATTCTTCTGCAAATCAAATTGGGTATAGTGTTGTGCAGTCAACGTGCTCCCTAGACTTCTTACGTGAGGTACCTCTTTGTGTTTCTCTATACCCAAGGATTGCTGCCACACCTACATCTTACAGACTTCTACAGGATGCTTCTGCAACAATCACAAGCTTTGCTAGTTAGCTTCATGTCTTGTATGGAAACCTGTTTTGTATCATACATATCTGTTACTATAATGATATTGTGTATGCCGAAGGTATACTGTAAGTGCCACACACACCCCATGGCCAGTTGTAAAACATGTGTCTATACATATGTATTATGTGTCACAACGATGCTACAACCCATCTTAGTCCACACCATAACGACTTACCTCATGTTGTTTTGTGGATCTCTTAACTTGTTGGCACGAGTGAGAGTCAATTTAAATACAGAATCTGAAGTTTTGAAGTATGTTAATGTAGTTACTCTGTGTGCGGTGAGCAGGACAAATACTACACGAACAATGTCTTCCTTGTAAGGATGTCACAGCCACGTACCTGAGTGAGACCCATGACTACTCTGAACGCACAGACGAGCACCACACCGCCAGTGTCTGCAGCCACCTCTGTGAGCATGGTGAGGATACCGGAGAGGATGAGCGAGGCCGACAACAAGTTCTTCGCATCGAACCTGTCCGCCACCCACCCGGCTGGCGCCAGCATCACCACATAGCCCCAGAAGAATGAACTCAGGATGGTGCTCGTCTCAGATTGGCTCCAGCTGTAGTCCTTTGGACATAATAATCTAAGCCATTCTCTTGTCTTTGATTATTCAGTATTTTGTATACATGTGAGAAGTGGTTTTATGGCGTTGAATTACTAGATGTTTAAAGGATAATCGTCAGCATACCCTCAGGCTGAAGGGGTAAACAGGGCGAGCCAGACGTTATTCGAGACTCGACACTAGTGACGGAACAACTATGGATGCATTAAGAGCTGTGTAATTTATTTTAGTTGAATGTGTAAAAGGTGCTCAGTCTATGGTCAAGTATTGGGAAATAAAGTAGCGGGTGTTTAGGGTAATATTGAGGAAAGCATATCTATACAGTTGACACAACCAAGTACTTGTTTGAGAACTAAGGTAGTCTATAGACATCATTTCCTAACCCAGCTGTCTCGGAATACCAAACATAGTTCGATTATACTCCATTACCAACGTTCTATTTAACATCTTTTCTAGAAAATATCCATTTGGTTCAACTGCCTATCCAAGTCCATTGGAGTTCTTACAGAGCTGCAAATCAATTGGCAAACCCTAACGCTTTTATTTCTTTAACTTTAAGTCATGTTATACCCACATTTGATATTTTCATTTCCGTTTCCAGCTCCAGTGACAATACTGTCGCCTGTTTAATCAATTCTCATATAGCAGTGCATTAATACACGAGTAACTTGACAAGTGTCATGTCCTGAAATAGGCGATTTCCCTCAGAACAGTTTTCCCATTGTTCTTTCAGGCCAGAATAGCACTTTCCCAATGAATTGAATGTAGCAGTAGTGGCTTTGACAAGTTGCAACTAGACGCTACACATTCCTTCTGGCAGCTATTGTATTCCACATTTATTAAAGAACTATATACCACTCTTTCAGATAGAATTCCATAATTGATTTTCGATTACTGAAGCAAAGTCGATTGTGACACATAGCATTAGACTCTTTGGCACTTATCTACACTAACACCACATACATTTCATTTTTAATTCATAAGATAGGTATACAAGCATAACAGCACAAAAATATTAGTGAGTGCTTGCTGATTCTGTAGATACTATACATTACTTCAGAAATTGTATTTTAGGATTCCTTTAAGAAATCAATTTTCCTAGTGTTGTAAATAGATTATTAACCCATATTTTGTTAACATGAATTAAGAATCTAAACAATTAGAGTTCACAATGGTATAATTGGTTTCAAAATGGATCTACTCATTTGGCTACTTCCAAAACGTTTTTCCTTCATTTTCTTCATAGCTGAACCTAAAGACACAAATTTATTAAAAGAAAGTGGCATTTTCCACTTTCCTGTAATATTTCTTTTATTCACAAGTAGTTTCAGGCTTCTAAGCCAGTCTCTAGTGATTTTGTGGTTCTGTATAAAATAAGATGTGTTATATTACCTCCATGAATAAAAATGTAATGTTGTGACTGTAAACCTGCAACAAAAAACTGAAATGAGAGTTTCTTTGAATTTTTTTCTGTTCATTTTGGTTCACAAATGTTGTCTTCTTGCTTTGACAACTTGACATTTACAAACGTGTTGGACTAATGAACCAGAAAAAGCTAAGCATGGAATAACTGGAAATATGATTTCATGTAAAAAAACTGTATACTTATTTGTGTAGATGACAAAAGTTAAACAACAATAGTATGCAAAATAACATAGAATAAAATAAAAATAAATGTTCAAGTGTATGGTGAAGTGAGATTATATCTCAAAATTTCATTTTATTGTATAGATGATCTCTGATTCATGATCAGCAGAATGTGACTGAAGTTATCCAGGAATTTTGTGTTCTGAAGATCTATTTAGTCTTTAGGAAGTGTATCAGCCTGCCTTTTTAAATGACTGGATATTTTGATTTCTTCTAAGATATTTGTTTGTTTCAATTTCTCAGCATAATGAAAAATTTGCAGATTTCCATTAATGTTTTTGAAAGTAAGTTGCTTAGGAGATGTAACGAAAATGCATTTTTACTGTCATCATTACAAAGTGTATACCAATTCCTTCAATGTTAACTCTCTCACAATCATCACATCAAATTTTGTGGATCTCTGACACTAAATGGGTCTGTTGAACTCGTGGTATGTTTATATTACTAATATTGTTTTCAGTATGGGACCTAATTTTGATTTCCATATTATTGAAAGTTTTTGCTCTTTCATTTGAAATGATTATTTAAAGATCAAAACAACAAATTTAGTTTATTGTTTAGCTTCCTCTCTTTTTACAGTAATTTTATTTCCTTCTGATTCTGCCTTAATTTTCTTTTTCTGCATATACTTTTATTTATTTGCAGTTTGAAATAATGTACTTCAGATACATTTTCTAGTATTACTAAATCTTGGTTCATATCATCTTCTTTGAACTGAAAATTTATCTCCATATCATTGGGTGAAAATTTGTCTTCAATGCACTTCTGCTTGGTATGACTAATTATTGACAAGTATGCCTGTACTTATTGGTTTTCAAAAAATTCCAAATTTGTTCTCTGAATTTTCTTTTTTTTTAGTGTGAATGAACTTTTGGGTTTCAGCTGTAATCAGTTCTTTTTATTTAATTACATTGTTTTCAATTATATTAATGGTTTCCTTAATAAGAATATTTGTGTAAACAAAAATGATATCAGAAGAAACCAGCTTATTGTTATCAGGAACACATGCATTTTTGATTTGATTAGTTAATTCATATGTATTTATTTTCGTATGTGTAGAGCTTGTTGTGTAGTAACCGAGGTTTTTGCATATAAATAGGAGGCACTATCAATACTACTGACAGTAGGATTAACAGGTATGTCCTTTTTATGGATTTTTGGTTGTGCTCATAATGCTCCAGCCTGGGGGTTCAGAATTATGCATTTCTTTATCTCTTAAGCAGTGAAGAGAAAATTGAAATTTTAAGGACTTCATTGATATATGCATTAAATTTATTTACAGGATCATGTTTTAACTTAATTATTCATGCTTTGTATGGAGTGTAGCCATGTATGGAAGTGAAACATGGACGATAAATAGTTTGGACATGAAGAGAATAGAAGCTTTCGAAATGTTGTGCTACAGAAGAATGCTGAAGATTAGATGGGTAGATCACATAACTAATGAGGAGGTACTGAATAGGATTGGGGAGAAGAGAAGTTTGTGGCACAACTTGACTAGAAGAAGGGATCGGTTGGTAGGACATGTTCTGAGGCATCAAGGGATCACCAATTTGGTATTGGGGGCAGTGTGGAGGGTAAAAATCGTAGAGGGAGACCAAGAGATGAATACACCAAACAGATACAGAAGGATGTAGGTTGCAGTAGGTACTGGGAGATGAAGAAGCTTGCACAGGATAGAGTAGCATGGAGAGCTGCATCAAACCAGTCTCAGGACTGAAGACCACAACAACAACATTCATGCTTTACAAAAACACTTATGAATTTTATTGAGATAGACATTTTAATATTATTACCAATGCATTGCCTTTATGCTTAATCCTTGCAAGGTATCAGCTTTGGAAAAACATATTGTATGCCTGGTGTCTTTTTTGACCCTAAAGTGATTCAAGCAACTTTATGGCGATAAAATTTGAAATATGTCCACAAAAGTAATTATAATTTATTGAGAAACATATGCACAATGTTGATATTACAGCTCCATAGTTTCTTAATATAATTAAATTACATATAACTTGTAATTATATTCTACATTTGGTTGATCTATGAAAACATATTTTGCTTAATTTGTTTACTTCAAAAAATTATTTTACCACAAAATAATCATAACCCACACGCTATGTAACAAAGTAATTTTTCATTATTATGTGTAATATGACTTCCATGGAACTTTATTAGAAATACACTCCTACTCGCTCTATGCAACATATGACGAACAACCATTACACAACACACATATCCTAGCATATTCTTTACAGACAAACGTGTGACACCCATCACATTGTTGATTCACTTTCTTGGGCAGGAACCACACCGTTTTCTTTCCAGAGTTGGAACATCAGCTTTCTGGTTATTGTGTTGCTTTTACTTTAGAAGATCGTTGAAGGTGAAGATATTATCGCTGAACAAGTGCATTGTGTTCTGCACTGGGGCGACAGGATTCATCGTTCAATATGAGGTTTGACTAGTTGTTTTCCTAGTTCTGAGAGGAATTATCTTCTTGCATGTTTAATTCTCATATCACGTAAAAATTTACAATACAGAACGTAAGCACCAAGACAAACTAAATCTACTGTATCAAAAAATACAGCAATGGCCACCTACTTGTTCCACTTTTTACTGAACAGTGTCTAGCCATTTTATCAACTGTATCAACTCCTAATTTTATTGAGTTGTAGAAGATCATTGTTTCAGGTTTTTTGTGCTCATACTCACTTGCATCAAATGTTTGGTGTAGAATAATCAACAAAATGACTGATTTATTTTGTGCAGGAACATTTGAAGCTAAAACAGTATTCTGTGCATACCCAAAAGTAGTTGATAATGAACACCTCTGTTTTGATGGCAACATTTCTTTTGATATCTCTTTCTGGTTGGCCCGAAGAGCTCCCACAAGTGTCAATTTATTAGCAAAAAGTTCTTGTCCCAAATCAAAACCTGTAAAAATGTTAGCAGTGGTAATGTTCCTACTACTTTCTTTCAGGTGACCAACTACATCATGTAACACTCGTTTCCCTTGAATAAACTCGTACAATTATGACAAATACATTCGTGCGTTTGGGACATAACTGGTGCCACAGTCTAGGGCGCATTGCCACAGTTCGCGCGGCTCCCTCCCGTCAGAGGTTCAAATCCTCCCTCGGGTATGAGTGTGTGTGTTGTCCTTAGCGTAAGTTTAAGTTAGATTAAGTAGTGCATAAGCCTAGGGACCGATGACCTCAGCAGTTTGGTCTCATAGGAATTTACCACCACTACCATAATTGTTCTCACAATCCACAGTAGCCCACACTTTTATCCCACACTTTGAAGGTTTCGAAGGAATGTACACCTTGAATGGACACTGTCCCCTGAAAGGGGGCACATATGCTCATCAACTGTAATATAAGGTCCAGGGACATAAGGAGAAATGTATTCACCAACGATCATTTCAAACACAGCTCTTATAGATTCAGCTTTTGACCTGGAAGCAGCTTTTCTTTCTTCTCATGCAAGTTTATCATCGAATTGGAGGCACATCAAAATATCACGAAATCTTGATAAGCTCGAAAAATAGTTAAGACATACTCTTCTGACCAAAATTCACTCAAAGGCTTCCCACGTGCCTTATGAGAACCAGCTATTATTAGTGGACCAAAAAATTCTTGCAGCTCTGTAGAATAAATATCAATCCAGCGTTCAAGAGTTGTGTACGGAATTTTGATATCTTTTGCATGCAAGCATTACGATTTGCATGTGATTGGTGATAAAAAGTCTGAAATAATCTGCCCTTGTCTGTAGTTTTGGTCTAAGGTGACGTGGAATATGCGAAGCTTCACGTATTACATTCCTTGAAATCTGCTTGCGCATATCAGGTGGTGCTGTGTTATATGTTATCTGTCCACATCTAGACACAAAAGTAGATGCACTCTGTATCTGAATACCATTATCATCTTCTTCACAATCACTCATATCTACTTCCTCTCCGACTTGTACATCTTCCTCTATCATATCTCCATCAACACCACTGTCTTCCTCATTTCCAAAAATTGATTCATTATCATTATTACTCTTCTGTAAATCTGCCAAAGCCTGCTGGAGACTGTAGCCCCTTGCAAAAGGTATATCACCCTTCATGACAAATAAACTATAACACCACATCTTCCTTCCACAACACTCAATTCCAAACTCTGAATTTGTCACAATATATGTGAATGTATTTTCTAATCGTTCTTTACAACAATGTTCAAATGAATGTCGGTTTATAAGGCGAACTGTTGCCAAGATTTATTTTCGTAACAAAACTTATACATAAAGCTGAAAATCACATATTACATGCCTGGGGCATTTTATGATCACACTGCAAAAATTTCAAATTGTTGTAATACAACTGTGATATAAGCATAAATATTTTACCCAGTTATAATAATAAGTCCATAATAGCATATCTGGAGGATGAGTAGTCTACACCCACTAACTGTATATTTGTAGTTAAACGAGCCTTGGAGTCTAAAAAGACACCAGACATCATGTGAGAGTTAATTCATCATGTTTATTTGATTTCATGTTAACATATCACATTGGATTTTGGTTGGCCCTCATCAAGTAACTGTCTTTGTGACTGTGTTTTACATTCTCTGAAATGAGTTCAGAGATTTTAGAAGCAATTTTGTTTTGGTCTACAATGGAGAGCTGTGCTATATCCAAGGCTATTTTAGTATGAGATTTTTATTCATACTTCTTTGTAGTTTGGAAGGTAGATTCAATTTTAATTCTTTATTCAGGAGATCCAGCTCTGCTTCTGTAAATTAAATATTTGTCAAATTCTCAACATGTTAAAAATTTTTAAGTTATTGTAGTCTACTTGTTCACATCTGTAATGCTGTTTCATTTCAGCATAAACTATGACATTGTTAATTAGTTTATATATGTCTCTAATTTTTTTAGCTCACAGATGTGAGTACTCGTTAACTAATCTGAGTATCAAATTACATTGCACTGAAGTGAATATGTTTCCTAGTTGTAGATGTGCTAGATATAATTGACAGTTGAAACAGATCAGCCGGCCGGGGTGGCCGAGCGGTTCTAGGTGGTACAGCCTGGAACCGCGCGAACGGTACGGTTGCAGGTTCGAACCCTGCCTCGGGCATGGATGTGTGTGATGTCCTTAGGTTAGTTAGGTTTAAGTAGTTCTAAGTTCTAGGGGACTGATGACCTGAGCAGGTAATTCCCATAGTGCTCAGAGCCATTTGAACCAGATCTTTTGTTTGAAGTTAACATGTATTTCACATTTGAGTCACATAATGTTACTGCGCTTTTTCACTTTCTTAGCGATTTGTGTTATAAGTTTAATAATATTCATGGAGTTTAGGAGTATTTTTAACCGTGTGTTATGTCTTATCTTTTAATGGTTTTCAACAGTTTCATTTTTATGTGCCGATAATGTTGGATTTCATTCTTATCTTTGTATGGTAGCATGTCCTACACTTTCTTCACAGTAGATACCACAGCAATGAATTTATTAAAATAAGTTGGAATTTTCTACTTTTGTTGCATTAATTTTATTTGTTCTCAGCTAGTTTCAGCCTTCTAGGCTGTTCTCAAGTGACTTTGTTGCTCTGTGCAAAATAGAATATCTATAAAGAAACAGCCTTAGTTGCAAAGTTATTTTTATTACAAATAACTCCTTTCACCTTGTTAAGGCTTCATCAGATTTGATAAAATGTTATCGAGAGCATTCCGTATCAGCAGGTGGAAAGGAGCATGCTCAGAACTGATGATGATTAAACCATCCAAAAGATATTTCTGTCGGATTACATTCACTTTTAAGTCATGAACACCACTGAATAAAGTGCAATGTAGTGCCACATATACGTCATAGAAACATATAAACCCGAAACTCAAGGGGACAACGTTGGAACTAGCTAGTTCCAATGTGGACGCCTAGTATATAGTTTATTCACCCATTTTTCGGGTTTATACGATGTACTTGTGGCTCTATGCTGCACTTCGTCTGGTGGTGTTCACGATTTACAAATGGGTCTAGTCCAACACAACTGTCTTTTACATTGTTTATTCACTATCAGTTCTGGCCATTCGTCTTTCCAGAGTGATTTAAAATGCTCTTGATAGGTATTCATAAAATCTGATAAAGCCTTAAACTGTTGAAACACATTACTTTTAATGAACGTAAGTTTCTAACTGTTTCTGTTTCTTTACAGTCATGGAAAACGGTTGCTGTATCATTCAGCTTATCATGGAGTGGAATAACATTTACAAAACAAAAGATATTTTCCCCACATATCAATGAAGGAAGTTGTGGTGCAAAATTAAAATTCAATTAAACGACTGTTTTCAAAGGTAAACTTCATTCAGTTAATGCTGGAGAACAAAAGATCATGTTTTACAGAAACATATCAGCTGCATTAATATAATTGAAATGTTATTCATAATATTAAATTCTCCATAACTTCAGATGTATTACGGACTCGCCAAATCTCAGATTAGTTTTGAATTCAGCACTAAAAATTTCTTTATGATGGTATGTATCACACATCAATTCTCAGTCGTTTTAAATTTTGTAAATATTACATTTATTTACTTTTGCTAATATGATAGAACCGGTTGTGTGAAGAACAGCTGACTTAAACAAGGTTGCTACCACATTAGTATACAAAGGAAAATTTCTTTTGAATTCAGACTAACGCGAATTGAAATATCACTTAGCTTCAGGCGGCCTCATTCTACTATGAAGTATATATTTATACTTCATTTTTGTGACCTCGTATCTCCTAAACTGGTGGGGAGAGGCACGACAGTAAATCGATTTTAGAGAGATGGCAAAAGTGAGTTCAGAGTGAAATGGCGCTGTGGTAGGTCATGTAGATCTACAATACTTTTGTTTCTATGAACGCCATAGATTTGCAACAATGGAAAAACATGATAGATGTCTGTTGTTATTGTGCAATTCTATTGTGAGTTGTGTTTATGTAATAAATATTGTGATATGGAGACATGTTATGACTTATTAGTAGTTACATGGCACACAGCACGTTGTACAATTGAACTCTGACGCCAGACTCCTGGAAAGGACTGCAGCCAGTTTATTTAATCATACGTTACTAATTAAATCCATAAGGTGAATTTGCGCTGCATTGAATGGGAGCCACAATTTGATTTTACTGAGCCCACATCAAAAATACGTTATACACATCAAAAATAACATTGGTAATTACTGCACAAACAGCTATGTCCATGGCCATGCAACAAGAGACAGACTCAAGTTACATTTACCAAGAAAAAATAAACATAAAACTCAAAACATCATTTTCTACCAAGGAATAAAACTGCACAATAAATTACCAAAAGAGATTAAACAAATCACTAAAATACACTTGTTTAAAAAGGCAGCTAAAAAGTACTTGTTAGCAACACATTTTATACATTGAAGGATTACTTAGATAAAACAGAGTAGGGGTTTGAGAAAGAAATCTAGTACAAATAAATAACAATAATAATGATTATAAAACATCCAACATTCCACATAACATCTTCACTTTATGTTTTTTCCTTCTTTTTTCCTTTCTAGATATACTTACCCCATAGCTATGCATAGCACAATACTAACACCTCTTCCTCTTCCTGAGCTCAACATCTCACTCATTATGGAGGGATGCTGACTCAGTTTTTCAGGATAGCAAATGGGAAGCTGCAGTACAAAAAATGGCAAGATATCACCAGTGTGTGTGTGTGTGTGTGTGTGTGTGTGTCTGTGTATTGAATGAAGTGTTTGAAACAATGTGTGTATAGTGTGTGCAGTGACCGATAGTGACATATGAGTGAAGGCTGTGGCATTATATTCTTTAGTAAGTTATTTGTAAAAAAGTATTGTATGATGGATGTAATTCTAAAGATTACGTCTAACTAGAAGCCTGTAAATATGTGTGTATACGAATTAGCTTATTTTAAATTGGTCTAAACTTGTTAATACTTTGACATGTTCTATATCTTGTAAAAAGTGATCTATGGATGAATAAAGCTACTACTACTACTACTACTACTACTACTATGTATAGAAAATGTCTCAATTTATACCAGAGACAAGTCTCAATATCCAATTATAATTAAAGAAATACACCACTACTTTTCAAAACTATCGCACAGTTGTGTGTGGGTCATGGTAAAGGAATGATAAACCAAGTCCACTAGAACCCAGCCATATACAGAAAGAGGCCCTTACTTTACCGCCACCCCATTGAACCACTGAGCACAAATGCTAAACTCAGCTTACATAAACTTATTACAAAGGGCGTGACTAATACGAAAACTACATATCAGCCTTATTTGTAGGAATTACAAGTTGTTTGCACTAGGACAGTGTTGTGATGACCCAGCAGCTCAGCCAGCAGGTACCCACCTTGATGTTAGGGTTGCCAGCGGTGTTGTTGGCCATGACAACCACCGCCACCGACATGTCGGTCCGCAAGCAGAAGACCAGCACGTGTGCGATGCATAGCAGCAGTGCCTGAAGGTGCCTCACGCCCAACGCGGGGACTCCTAAAACAAAAGAAGCGTATAGACTATTGTTATGTCTACGTGCGCCCTTGTTTAGAGGGTAAAAGCATGTCCAGATTTCTGCCCTCCTTTGTTCTCCACAATCAACTCCTCTACCAAAAAATTAACGAAAGACGGAGCTGATCCTCCTTGGTACACATAACGGGTCAGAACACTGTTGCAAAAACAACGAAACAAACATGCCAGATTTAAACAGACGCAAAATCCACAAGATTGGTAATCTTTTACAAAAGCTCGAGTTTTGGCGGGAACTTCAATGCGAGATGCTTGTAACAGTTTCCAAAACGAAACTTTATCTCGAAACCTGGCAGGAAATCCAAAGAGATTGTAGTCGTATGTGAAATATGTTGGCCGCAAGAAACAATCAGTGCCATCTCTGTGGAGACACTATCGAAAACAGTGCTGCCAAAGTAGAGTTACTAAACACAGCATTCCGAAATGCCTTCACAAAAGAAGACAAAGTGAATAATCCAGAATTCGAATCAAAAACAGCTGCCAACTTGAGTAACATAGAAATAAATACGAGGGTTGGAACTTAAATAGTGGCAACTATTTATTCACAACCGATAGAAAAGAGTTACATGTTCGCACATGTTACTGTCCTTCAAAGTAGTCACCAGCGTTGTGCAGAAACGGTTGCCAGCGATGTGGAAGGCGTAGTACACCGTTAGCAAAGCCTGTTATATTGATGTTGCGAATGGAGCGGTCTACTGCCTGTCAAATCTCTGGAACAGTTTTGAAGTGAATGCCTCGAAGTGATCCTTCATCTTCGGAATCAGATCAAAGTCACAAAGACTTAAGTTGGATGGTGCAGTACTTCCAAGTCCCCTCGACCGAACAGAGCAGCCACAGCTTGAGTTGTATGCGCCCGCGCATTGTTGTGCAAAATGGTGGGTTGGTTGCGCAGGAAGTGTCGCCGCTTCTTTCGTAAAGCTGGTCGCAGGTGCTGCTCCATAAACGGACAGTAATACTGACGGTCTGCGTGGAGGAACGTAATGCCTTAGGATAACACCATCACAGTCGTACACGAGAATCACCACCACTTTAGACCGCTCCATTCGCACCATCAACAGAACAGGCTCTGCTAACGGTATACGACGCCTTCCACATCGCTGGCAACCGGTTCTGCACAATGCTGGCGACTGCTTTGAAGGACAGTAACAGGTGAAAACATGTATCTCTTTTGTATTGGTTGTGAATAAATATTTGCCACTATTTAAGTTCCAACCCTCGTATCTTCGGAGTACTGAAGCAACTTAAATCACTTAATAAAAGCAAGTTTTCTGGTCCAGACTGTATACCAATTAGGTTCCTTTCAGAGTATGCTGATGCATTAGCTCCATACTTAAGAATTATATACAACCGTTCGCTCGACAAATGATCAGTACCCAAAGACTGGAAAGTTGCACAGGTCACACAAATATTCAAGAAAGATAGTAGGAGTAATTCACTAAATTACACGCCCATATCGTTAACGTCGATATGCAACAGGATTTCGGAGCATACATTGTGCTCGAACATTATGAATACCTCGAAGGAAACGGTCTATTGACACACAGTCAACATGGGTTTAGAAAATATCTTTTTTGTGAAACACAACTAGCTCTTTACTCGCATGAAGTGTTGAGTGCTATTGACAAGGGATTTCAGATCGATTCCGGATTTCCGGAAGGCTTTTGACACTGTACCACACAAGCGGCTCGTAGTGAAATTGCGTGCTTATGGAATATAGTCTGTTATGTGTCTGTATTTGTGATTTCCTGTCATAGAGGTTGCAGTTCGTAGTAATTGTTAGAAAGTCATCGAGTAAAACAGAAGTGATTTCTAGCGTTCCCCAAGGCAGTGGTACAGGCATTTTACTGTTCCTCATCTATATAAACGATTTGGGAGCCAATCTGAGCAGCCGTCTTAGGTTGTTTGCAGATGACTGTGTCGTTTATTGATTAACAAAGTCATCAGAAGATCAAAACAAATTGCAAAACGATTTAGAAAAAATATCTGAATGGTGCGAAAATTGGCCGTTGACCCTAAATAACGAAATGTTAGAGGTCATCCACATGAGTGCTAAAAGATATTCCTTAAACTTCGGTTACACGATAAATCAGTCGAATCTAAAGGCTGTAAATTCAACTAAATACCTAAAAATTACAGTTACAGACAACTTAAACTGGAACACATAGAAAATGTTGTGGGGAAGACTAAGCAAAGACTGCGTTTTATTGGCAGGACACTTAGAAAATGTAACAGATCTACTAAGGAGACTATCTACACTACGCTTGTCCGTCCTCTTTTAGAATATCCTTACCAGATAGAACTGACGAAATATATCGAAAAAGTTCAAAGAAGGGCAGCACGTTTTGTATTATCGCGAAATGTGGGAGAGAGTGTTACTGAAATGATACAAGATTTGGGCTGTACATCTTTAAAAGAAAGGCGTTTTTCGTTGTGAGGGAATCTTCTCCCGAAATTCCAATCACCAACTTTCTCCTGCGAATGCGAAAATATTTTCTTGACATCGATCGACATAGGGAGAAAAGATCACCACGATAAAAAAAAAAAAAAGGAAATCAGAGCTTGCACGGAAAGATATAGGTGTTCGTTCTTCCCGGGCGCTGTACGAGATTGGAATAATAGAGAATTGTGAAGGTGGTTCGATGAACCCTCTGCCAGGCACTTAAATGTGATTTGCGGAGTATCCATGTAGATGTAGAATAGCGAATATGAACAAGCGCTCGTAGTCCTTAGGTATGCATTTTAGGGCCGATGTTACTAGGCAATTTTTCTTGTGTTAGTCCATACTGCCACCTCTGAGAGTTGCCTACCCTACAGTCTTAGTAACGACAGTAGCGGTTCATGTATTCCACTGTCAGATGTATCAGAACGGTTTTCGCCTATAATTTACGACTCGTTCGTTTCTGGTACAGGAACCCTTACCATGGATTGCTACATTTATCGTTCTCCATCAACCTTGAATGTTAGAGGAACCCTTACATCAGATTGATACAGTTATCCTTCTCCATCAACCTTGAAAGTTTGAAACATCGTCCCGGAATCACCCTCTGCCTACAGAGATTTACAGGTGTCGCTCCTATCATTTTGACGCTCTGTAATTTCGTTGGATGACGTTCCCGGACATCGGTTTCTATGTGGAACATGATCTACGAAGTCCCCTCTGTAACCTCTAGAAGTGTGTAGCATGAATTGTCAAACACTCTGTACGACTTCGTTCTGTCTGTTTGCTGGCACACTGTTTTGTTTCCCTGCCCCTCCAACTAATTCTCAAGTTACGCCTATCAATTGCTTGACGAGCAGCTTGGAAGTGTTCAACGGTTTTAGCAATGAAAAATTGTGTCTGACTATCATGAATCAAAACCGGTATCACACTCCGATTATAAACTTTCTTTTTGAGACAAGCTTGAAGCTTAGTTTTGAAAACTCTACTTAGTTTACTGAATGCTCGCCAGACATTTTTGTTGTTCTGCTTATTTCCTTTCCTGAACATCCATTTCTTGTCTTCAACTCCATAAATACGAAAACTCTGCAACTAGTTTCATGAATTCATCGTTGAGGTGTACTATTTTATTTTCAACGTGTTGTTTGTATGTCACTCTAACTGCAATTATCGTTTGGTCCTATTTCCAAACTTTTCTAATACTAGTACTTACCTCCATTCTATGTTGAAGTTTTTTGCATTAGAGAAAAAAAACACTTGTCGTCAGCGAAACAAAGAAGGTTCAGATATATTCCATTAATTTGTTTCCCCAATTTAAGGATCTGAAAACATCTTCTAAACCCTGCTGGGAACAGTTTTGATTTACAGTTTGAAAGGTGGCTACACTGTACCACTGCGCCAGAGATTGCGCCAAAGAGTACTATTAAGCCGCCTCCACAGTGCTTGTGAAGAGATCGTAGAAGTCAGTGCTAGCAGAGAGCTCGTAGAGGTCAGTGTGTGTTAAGAGTTCGTACCGAGATGTGCTAGTGGGCACTGCTTGTCGTGAAGTCGGAGCGATATGTTGTAGTAAAGAGTGTTGTTCCATGTTTTATGCAGTTATTTGATGGAGAGATAGCAGATGTTATTGTAATCAGTGCATTTCGTCAATATATATGAAGGTAAAAACTACAATGTTCTTTTATTAATTGTGTGTCTGAAATAATGCGTCACTACAGGTTCAGTCAACAAAGCATCTGGCTTGTGTTCTTGTATTAGAGTGAATTCTGGTTTTCTTGCGTAATTATAGTTTTTCTAATTTTCTTTTGTCACGTCAGCATAGTTGGTATTTAAAAATTCTTGTCTTGTTGGAAAAGAACCGTGCCAGATGTGGACGTTGAGTCACACTCCCACATACAGAACAGTTACTCTTGTGCTTGTTGGCTTCGTATTTTATAGTTGCTGGGGACTTAATTAATTAACTGTGTTTACGAAAATTTTCTTACATTGTTTGTTGCAGTCAGATAGTGTAATAATACTAGTCAAGGCCAACCGATTACGAGACACAGCGTAATCAGACTTACAGCTACTAAAAACATAAAATCATTTTCATTGTATTTAATTAAGCCCCCATGCACGTGGCGACCGCTGCTTCGGATCGTCCCTTGGATTCTTCTGATTGTAAAAATAGTAGACTGTAGTATTGTTGTAGTAATTTTGAGTTTAGTGATTGTAGTCTGTATTGAGTGTGTAGATTTGGTAATTGGCATTCTTCTAATCGTATTTTTCAAAATTTAATTTTTATTGCCTTGTATACGCGTTTGACAATTTTGTGCAATTATTTCAATTGTTCGTTAATCGTGTTTGAGGGAAACATCTCGTGTGAATAGTATTGTTGGAGATAAGGAGTCATTGTGTGTGATTTTCGAACAGTGACGAATTTTTTATATTTTGTAAATGATTACGCGATCGATGAAAAAGGGAAAAATGATGAATAGTGAGAATAACGAAATTGTTGACATGGCGAACTCGCCAATAGAGGAAAACAGTATGGTGGATAATGGAGTTGAAAACAATGTAATAAGTCGGGAAAATAGTCCGGAACCATTTCAAAATTTTTCTCAATCAGAAAATTCACAGAATACGAGATCAACGATAGAAGATTCTGAAATAGTATCGAACACAGATAGCTTTACAGCTATGACGAAGGAAACTGGTTTTGCGGGAAATGTTAGGCGCGAAAAGAATTGCGAACCGGCTACTATGGAGCAGTTGATGGGTGCAATATTAAATCTGGGATCACAAATGGGAACAATGGTAACACGGATGGGAACAATGGAAACACGAATGGAAACTTTGGGATCTGAAATAAAAACAGATAGGGGAATAATGGAGCAGTTTCGATCTGAATTAAAAACAGAGATTGGAACAATTAGAACTGAGATGGGAACAATGGAAACACGGATGGGAACAATGGAAACTCGGTTAGGGTCTGAATTTAAAACAGAGATGGGAACTTTGGAAACACGGATAGATTCATGAATAGGGACATGTTTCAAAAATATGAAAGATGAATTAAAGAAAGAAATCAGGGAAGAAGTACAACCGATTCTAAATTCTCACAATAATAGATTAATTGCAGTAGAAATCAGACAAAGGGAACAGGATAGAGAACAGGAAGAAAGAGATCGCGTGATAGTACAAAAATTTTCAGAGTTAAATTTACAACGTGCAAACGATAAGAAAGAAATATTTGAAAGAATCGAGGAATCCGTACCAAATGACAGAATAAATAATCTAACACGACAATATGAACAGTTAACTACCAAATGTGTCAATACTGAAACCTGAGTCGCGACACTTACGGAAGACGTAAACAAACAGAAAGACAAAATAGGTGACTTATCGGAAAGAGTTGAGGAAATTGCAGATAAATTGACAAATCTTAGTTTACATGGGGACAGAGATTCAGATGATACAGCCCCATTGCCATTTGCAGAAACCGAAGAATACCAGAACATAAATAAGCATGTTGAGAATCAGGGAAAATTTAATGAACTCGTGAAAAGGGAATTTGAGGCATTACGGAAGCAAGTCAAGCAGATCGAAGGCGAAATTGTAGGAAAAGATAGCAGAAGAAATTTAGAATCAAAGGTAGCAGAGGGGTTTGAAGAAAATAATTTGTTTCATTTACGGGATGCAACAAGAGAGCGCCAGGCGCGCGAACTTTACAATAGTCGTCGTTGTGACTGGGACACACGCGGTAGGTCTTTGTCGCCACGAGGCGAAAGTTTTGACTATAAACACTTTTTGACTGTCCGGAAATTTAAGATCTTCCGCAACTCTAAGAACGACACACATCCATGTACATGGTTAGATCAATTTACGTATGCACTTCCGCCAAATTTGCCACTAAGTCACAAACTAGAAATTATGTGCGGCTATTAATGTCCTCAGGGGATTCACTACTCTAAGTGAATATGTGCCGTAGCGAGCATAGGGCCCCGAGCTGTAGTGGTGCTATTTCTCTTTTAGTTTTCTGTACCGCTGCCTACTCTTTTACTATTCTTTGCATCTGTCAAACCAACTCTTCGACTATCAATCTATCTAGAGAGTAAGTAAACAATAACCAGATATGACTGTTTTACCCAAAAGTGACTTCGGAAATTACCGTTTGGACTTACTGTATCTTCAGCAGCATTCATTCGTAGTTTAAATGAAATTTTACCTGTTTATCTTCGTAACAATATTACTTCGTATGTTGACGACTTTCTTATTGCTAAACGTTCTTGGAGTGAGCACAACAAAATTTTGGATTCATTATTACGTATTTTTGCACGAGTTGGCATGACAGTGAACTTGGAAAAATCAGAATTTGGACGTTCACAGGTGAAATTTCTTGGTCACATTATTTCTACAGAAGGTATTCTTCCTGATCCAGAAAAATTAGACGCTATTCGTAACTATGCTGTACCTACCACAAAACGTGATGTTCGTAGTTTCCTTGGTGTCTGTAATTTTCCTAGACGCTTTGTTAGTTTGGACGATTTGACAACACCTCGTTTTTGCGATCTATCTGGAAAGTTCTTTTTGAACGAAAAACGCTCGACAACTGTGTTTGGTTAGTTTGTATTCCTGATGAGTGGGTTAATAAGCTGATTTGGTATACGCATTTCAGTTATGCACACTTTGGTCCCCGAAAATGCTTTCATAAATTATGAGAAAATTGCTACTTCAGTAATATGGAAAAACGTATTCGATCTGTTCTTGCCAAATGCAAATTATGTCAAATGGCTAAGCCTCCAACGATTTCTCACAGAGCACCGTTGTTTCCCATCATTTCAGCGAAATTAAAGGAGATGGCTGCAGTCGATTTGTTTGGTCCAGTGGTTCGTTCTACTAATGGTTTTGCGTACATTTTCGTAGCAGTGGAGTTGACGTCAAAATATGTATGTTTTACACCTTTACGCAAAGCAACAGCTCGTTCAGTATCTAATGCTTTCATTAACCATTTTCTTAAAGAAGTTGGTCACGTTGATAAGGTTATATCAGATAATGGATCACAGTTTCGTTCTAAAATTTGGCTTCGTACTCTACAGCGTCGTAAAATTAAACCAATCTTCATTTCACTTTTTCACCCTCAATCTAACGCTTCAGAGAGATGGATGAAGGAAATCAATAAATTGTGTCGTCTTTATTGTCATCAGAATCACAGAACGTGGGATCAGTATCGTCATATTTTTCAAAACATTCTGAATGAACTTCCTAATGACTCAACTTCTTTACCGCCTCTATTGATATTAAAAAATAAAGTACCAACAAATCGCATTTCTGAAATCGTTCCTTTTCCGCCTTCACGGAAACTGCGGCATTCTGAAGTTGTCAACCTGGCTCTGCAAAATATTGCATCTGCGGCTGCAAGAAGAGAGAAATCAGCGAAACGTCCTGGTCGTTTAAAAACTTTTTCAGTTGGTCAGAAGGTATTAATTAAGTCTCATCGTTTGTCGCACAAAGGAAAAGGCTTGTGTCGCAAATTTTTTCTGCTTTATAACGGCCCATATAGAATTCGCAAAATTATTCATGATAACACTGTCGAAGTAGAAACTCATAAATCACGACGCTCTAAAGGAATACATCATATATCTAACGTAAAAATTTTTGTGGAATGACATACTTGTGAGAAACTAACAGCTAGATGTAAACATGCGGAGAGTACAAGGATACCGCGCTGTGTTTTGGCGGCGGCACATACTCAAAGCAACAGTCAAGTCTGCGCGCCGCACAAGGCAGTCGTTGACCGCGAACAATTGCTTCCTACGTCACGCGCCTACAGCTGATCGAGCGCTCAGTGCGAATGCACTGACAGCCGTAAACAAACACACAGTCTAATTTCTCCGATTAAATTCAGTATAAAGCTATAAGGACTTGTTGAATTGTGTTATTAACATTCAGTATTTTGCAGGATACGGTTGTATAAAATATTTAAGAACTTCAGGTAAATTCTGTGCGTGTCCGACGTTAAGACGACCTGCTATCGAGAAATTTTCAGGAAGAATGTAATTTCGAAGAAGAAACTAATTAACTAAAAAAAAGGGTAACTATTAATTGAGTTTATTTTCAGGTAACAAATTTCCACTTAGGTACGTACTTTAGACGTAATTTGCTGCTCGCGATTACGTGATTCATACTTTGTGCTAATTTCATGTTCTATGAATTTACGTGTGAAGCGACGCGCTTGCGTACGTTAACTGAATTTGACAATGATTATTAATGAACTGGGTTGTAACTTGTGTATATTATGCATCGCTTGGCTGCACTGCTTTTTCACTGATGTCATTTTTTTAATTATGTGCCTGCTGTGCTTATTTATTTAAATTATAATTGTCACCTGATTAGTTGTGATGATATGTATGTAAGTTATACTTTGTGATTTATCTGCTTGCGCCTTCATATTTACTTATTAAGATTACATATGAACATTTATTTGCTTATGCTGATATGATGCTAATGACCTGTTTATTACGTAAGAAATATGTTTACTGCTTTGCTTATGGATTGCATATTTATACATTTCTGTTTGTTGTCACAACTACTCTTTAGTTTGGTATATAGAAATGCTGATATACTGTGTATAAACATAGAGTTTAGGTCACACTATTGTATTAATTATAGATTGTTCGCTTGGCAGAGCCTCGTTGTAGGATTTGTGCTGCATCCACTTTTTGACATTCTGTTCTCTACTGGTATATTTACTCGCTATTACTTGTTTTGCTTACGCTCAGTGCCTTATATTTTTAAGATAAGAAAATTAACTGCTATAATTCGACGAACGACATTGGTACAAAGAACTTCGTTGAAGTCACATGAGCTAAAGTTTTATGGAAGCTGTATAAATTTATGCTAATAGGAAGGAAGCTAACGACATGACAGACCAAAACTAGGTTTAGACCATTGACAGTATCACACTGCATTTTCGTGAGCAATTGAAATAGGAAGTGACACTTGACACAAGAAATACTCCACATGTTTGCTTCTGTCTGCCATAATTCTTGAAGTGGTGTACACACTGTGAAACATTATGATCATTCACGCTCCGTAATCGTACGTAATTACTGAGAGTTATTCGAACTAAGTCTGTTAGAGGTCAGGTATGCATGTCTTTTATTTAATGATGGACAAGGAACCAAAATGTATCTTATAATTCATAATGAGTAGAAGATTGGGCTCAGATGGATTACACAGAGGCTGTGTGTGGACACTGTGTCTTCGGATTGTATGGGATGCTGAATTGAAGTTGCATTAGGATTTTATCTGTACTTGTTCGAGGAGACTGACTAGAGGAAAGAGTTGTTATGAAAGTGAAATGATATTGGTGCTGAGGTTTATATTTATCGACGTATTATTGAGGTATTGAGAGTATATGAAGTTGATGATTATGGAGTTTTTGTGGACAAGAGGTAAGGTAAATGATATTGATGATAAGACATATTGAAGAGGTATTATTGAGGTATTATTGAGATTGTGTGAAGCTGATGATTATTGGAGTTTTGGTGTATAAGAGGTAAAGTAAGTGAGGAGCATATTTTTTTTGTTGGTCTTATGGAACAAGGAGGATGAAGAGAGCAGACTAGAACACTAAAATAGAAGGAAGATAGTCTATACACACACTTTGTTAAATCACTAAGCAGTATATACTTTTTTTTTTGGAGAGAGGAAGTAATTGCATATCTTGGCTCACTGACAGTTGTTCAACAACAGTACATTTTGATCTGGCTTGGCAAACATTGGTCTTGACATGATGACTATGACGTTGACTAACTATTATTGACTGTTATACATTGCTGCCAGTACTACTTGATACACATGATGAACATCAGATTTAGACAGAATTTCATTTACACAATTAACACTATTCAGTTACACAGTAGCACTAATGTGGATGAAAGATGAGTGAGTGTGTTTTGTGTGTTTTCCTTTCCTAATCCTACCCACCTATCTCCTAAATATTATTTTATTTGTTGGTAGTGGCTTGCACTGACACCCATAAATATTATAGGTTTATTGGTATTTGTGTATTGTAATAGTTAATAGGACAATTATCTGATATCATTTGTATGTTACTGTAAAAGCATTTGTATGTGCATTCAAACTATTGTTCATGCCTGAACTGTCTGATTAGTGAAGATAAATATTCTGAACTGTTACCTGCACTTTTCAACATGATGTGTGACATTTGGTCGTGTTTAATTTCTGCTGAAGAACTGTGTGATTAGTGATTCTAAAAAATTATGGACTGTTATTTGACCTTTTCTACATGATTGGTGCCACTAGGACATGTTTAATTTCTGCTCATAAACTCTGATAAACAGTGTGATCAGTGCTAGTGAATTTTTTGGAACTGCTTCTGCTGAGAGATGTGACTTTTTGCTGTCTGAACCTACTCAATATTGCTGGGTGCCACTGATGGACTGCTTCTACTGAAAAAATGTCCCCTGTTGCTGTGTGCACCTGATCAACATTGCTGATGCCACTAATGGACTGCTTCTACTGAAATGGTGTCACTTGTTGGTGTCTGCACCTACTCAACATTGCTGGGTGCAACTGATGGATTGTTTTTACTGAAATGATGTCACTTGTTGGTGTCTGCACCTGCTAAACTTTACTGGGTGCCACAGATGGAACTGCTTCTACTGAAATAATGTCACTTGTTGCTGGGTGCACCTGCTCAACATTGCTGGGTGCAACTGATGGACTGCTCCTACTGAAATGATGTCACTTGTTGGTGTCTGCACCTGCTCAACTTTGCTGGGTGCAACTGATTGACTGCTTCTACTGAAATGATGTCACTTGTTGCTGTCTGCACCAACTCAACATTGCTGGGTGCCACTGATGAACTGCTTCTACTGAACTAATGTTACTTGTTGCTGGGTGTACCTGCTAAACTTTACTGGGTGCAACTGATGGACTGCTTCTACTGAAAAGATGTCACCTGTTAGTATCTTTTTTTTTTGTATAAACTAATCATTGAAAGCATTTTATGTGAACATTTGTATAAACTGATTTTTTGTATATTGTGTAAACTATTATGTAAAGTCACATGTATGAAAAGAAGTTGTATTGCTTACTGTATTTCATATATTAGGCTAGTGAAAGGTCAGTGCAAAGCCAAAATTTTAACTAATTATGTGATATTTAGGTATTAATATTATCTTTTATTTTTGTCCGTATTTTTGTGGACGAATTTGGTGGTATTTTCACCACCAATGCTGGCAAAAATACCATCAAATTCTGGCCTGTGGAGGAGGGGCATATGAAAGGTGGCTACACTGTACCACTGCGCCAGAGATTGCGCCAAAGAGTACTATTAAGCCGCCTCCACAGTGCTTGTGAAGAGATCGTAGAAGTCAGTGCTAGCAGAGAGCTCGTAGAGGTCAGCGTGTGTTAAGAGTTCGTACCGAGATGTGCTAGTGGGCACTGCTTGTCGTGAAGTCGGAGCGATATGTTGTAGTAAAGAGTGTTGTTCCATGTTTTATGCAGTTATTTGATGGAGAGATAGCAGATGTTATTGTAATGAGTGCATTTCGTCAATATATATGAAGGTAAAAACTACAATGTTCTTTTATTAATTGTGTGTCTGAAATAATGCGTCACTACAGGTTCAGTCAACAAAGCATCTGGCTTGTGTTCTTGTATTAGAGTGAATTCTGGTTTTCTTGCGTAATTATAGTTTTTCTAATTTTCTTTTGTCACGTCAGCATAGTTGGTATTTAAAAATTCTTGTCTTGTTGGAAAAGAACCGTGCCAGATGTGGACGTTGAGTCACACTCCCACATACAGAACAGTTACTCTTGTGCTTGTTGGCTTCGTATTTTATAGTTGCTGGGGACTTAATTAATTAACTGTGTTTACGAAAATTTTCTTACATTGTTTGTTGCAGTCAGATAGCGTAATAATACTAGTCAGGGCCAACCGATTACGAGACACAGCGTAATCAGACTTACAGCTACTAAAAACATAAAATCATTTTCATTGTATTTAATTAAGCCCCCATGCAAGTTTTCAAGCCTGACCCCTCGTTCAAGCCTAAAGTTCTCACTGTCGAGATAAAGTGTACTGAAAGCTCTAGCATTGTATGTGTGTACTGACAGAGGTTGAAGCAGTGCCTGTTTCGTAAGGTCTGTCTCTGCAGATGATGTTGCAGTTGTCTCATAAGTTTTGCTCAAAATCTAAGAAACCCAGACTGAGGTAATTCACATCCATTGTTCTAACCATAATTTAGTGTAAGATATATTGTCTTCTAGAGTCGACTTATTTATTTGATTGATTGAGGGTTGGTGGTAAATTTAGTGAATTTGTGGTACATTACTAAGAGAAGTTTGACAACCTTACTACAGTGCCTGACAAAAAAAGTGAAGCACCCAGAAGACATGATCGGATGTCAATGTAACTTAGCACACGCGCACATCATCGGTGGGTAGATAAAGTATTAGGGTTAAGTTTTCTGTGACAGATAGAATAGCGTGGATTAATGTTATTCGTGTTTAATGTGATACCAGGTGTGGTAGAGTACATAAGGGACGTGAACGGCATCAGATGTGGAGGGATCACTGTGACGAATAGGGAGACGTCTACTCGTGTGAGTATAAAAAATTTGCAGTTTTATTTACGGAAGGTTTTCAGAGGAACATTATTCCCCAAAACGCGGAAAATGTTGCAGTCGACCTCTTTCAAAAGAACTGAGTCAGTTATGAGTTTAAAAACTTGATAGCTTGTCAGCGAGACCAAAAGTTACGGGAAAGGTTATGCCATTTGAATACCTGCCGTGCGTGACGCCCGAATGTTGTGGTTAGATGCGCCGCATGGGGCGAGTGTAGACACACTATCTGGCCAGCCTAGTACAAACGCTATTAGATAGCGACAGCAGCGGAGTGACCGCCAACGTATACAGGGTGTTACAAAAAGGTACGGCCCAACTTTCAGGAAACATTCCAAAGAAAGAAAATATGTTATGTGGACATGTGTCCGGAAACGCTTAATTTCCATGTTAGAACTCATTTTAGTTTCTTCAGTATGTACTGTACTTCCTCGATTCACCGCCAGTTGGCCCAATTGAAGGAAGGTAATGTTGGCTTCGGTACTTGTGTTAACATGCGACTCATCGCTCTACAGTACTAGCATCAAGCACATCAGTACGTAGCATCAACAGGTCAGTGTTCATCACGAACGTGGTTTTGCAGTCAGTGCAATGTTTACAAATGCGGAGTTGGCAGATGCCCATTTGATGTATGGATTAGCACGGGGCAACAGCCGTGGCGCGGTACGTTTGTATCGAGACAGATTTCCAGAACGAAGGTGTCCCGACAGGAAGACGTTCGAAGCAATTGATCGGCGTCTTAGGGAGCGCGGAACATTCCAGCCTATGACTCGCGACTGGGGAAGACCTAGAACGACGAGGACACCTGCAGTGGACGAGGCAATTCTTCGTGCAGTTGACGATAACCCTAATGTTAGCGTCAGAGAAGTTGCTGCTGTACAAGGTAACGTTGACCACGTCACTGTATGGAGAGTGCTACGGGAGAACCAGTTGTTTCCGTACTATGTACAGCGTGTGCAGGAACTATCAGCAGCTGATTGGCCTCCATGGGTAAAATTCTGCGAATGGTTCATCCAACAATGTGTCAATCCTCATTTCAGAGCAAATGTTCTCTTTACGGATGAGGCTTCATTCCATCGTGATCAAATTGTAAATTTTCACAATCAACATGTGTGGGCTGACGAGAATCCGCACGCGATTGTGCAATCACGTCATCAACACAGATTTTCTGTGAACGTTTGGGCAGGCATTGTTGGTGATGTCTTGATTGGGCCCCATGTTCTTCCAACTATGCTCAAAGGATCACGTTATCATGATTTCAAAAGGGGTACTCTACCTGTGGTGCTAGAACATGTGCCTTTACAAGTACGACACAACATGTGGTTCATGCACGATGGAGCTCCTGCACATTTCAGTCGAAGTGTTCGTACGCTTCTCAACAACAGATTCGGTGACCGATGGATTGGTAGAGGCGGACCAATTCCATAGCCTCCACGCTTTCCTGACCTCATCCCTCTTGACTTTCATTTATGGGGGCATTTGAAAGATCTTGTCTACGCAACCCCGGTACCGAATGTAGAGACTCTTCGTGCTCGTATTGTGGACGGCTGTGATACAATACGCCATTCTCGAGGGCTGCATCAGCGCATCAGAGATTCCATGCGACGGATGGTGGATGCTTGTATCCTCGCTAACGGAGGACATTTTGAACGTTTCCTTTAACAAGGTGTTCGAAGTCACGCTGGTACGTTCTGTTGCTGTGTGTTTCCATTCAATGATTAATGTGATTTGAAGAGAAGTAATAAAATGAGCTCTAACATGGAAAGTAAGCGTTTCCGGACACATGTCCACATAACAAATTTTCTTTCTTTGTGTGTGAGGAATGTTTCCTGAAAGTTTGGCCGTACCTTTTTGTAACACCCTGTACAGGACGCCGGCAAGAGCAGAGCAGCTGTCTCCACGAGTCACCTACCGAAGGCAACGAGTTTGCCGAAATATCGTGGAGAAGGTGTGACGGACCCGGGCGGACACACAAGAATTCTACAAGTTATAAATACGTCAGGAAAACATGTGATCGAAATAATTTCTGTTCACTGCAAGTAACAAATTGAAATAAATTAACAGTAATGATATTGCACGCCTGTATTTCACTTATTGTTTGTGATTTATCTTAGATCCGGCAGAGAAGCCGTGGCGCATTTTACAGCGTCGTTAAAATTTGTAAGCTGTAAAATGTCTTTTTATTTCAGTCTTTGATCACAATACCAATTCTGTTGACGATGACCGGTTTCAGTCAGTAATGGCCACCCACAGATCTTTTCTACACCATGCCTTAAAGTGATCAGGCCGTAATGGCATCGTCAAAACATATAAGACATGGTGTAGAAAAGGTCTGAGGATGGTCATTACTAACTGAAACCGGTCATCGTCAAAAGAATTGATATTGTGATCAAGGACTGGAATAAAAGACATTTGATAGTATTGGATCAATGTTCATGTACGCGACTATGTCACAGGTGGTGATTGTAAGCTATAATCTGTCGATCAGTAACCGTCCATTAGCTATGGTACCTTAGCGTTGATAATGGCTTTCTTCTGCTTATGTTCGTATTCTGATGTTTGCCTTACTTCTTTTATTTCCTTACAGAGCAGTCGGATAAAAGCCTACCTCACGCAACGATACCATTGAGCAGCTTTCGGAATATCCTGCTTATGTGGTTTGCGAAGTCTGATATCTAAATTGCAACTGCATGATAATATTTGCTCAAGTATGTGGAAGATCAGAAGGCCAGTGACCACTATTGATAATGAGCACGATAACGATCGTTCTTCAGAACGACTTATTTGGAGAGGAAGCTTTGTTGTCTTACCGCTACTGCTTACAATATTATCTTGATAATTATTATCAGTCTTGAAACTTCCTGGCAGATTAAAACTGTGTGCCGGAACGAGACTCGAACTCGGGACCTTTGCCTTTCGCGCGCAGAAGTAAAGCTGTAAGGACGGAGCGTGAGTCGTGCTTGGGTAGCTCAGCTGCCCGCGAAAGGCAAAGGTCCCGAGTTCGCGTCTCGGTCCGGCACACAGTTTTAATCTGCCAGAAAGTTTCGTATCAGCGCACACTCCGCTGCAGAGTGAAAATCTCATTCTGGATTACCAGTCTTCATAATAGACTGTCGAAACGAAGAGCACTACTATCCGTCGTTTCTTTTATATTTTTCTTTCAAGAGCAATCTGCTGCGGTATTCAAGTTTATTTCACAAGACTTATTCTTCTACTTGAAAGAAAACAGTGTCTTGGGGTGGATTGCAATTTACGGATCAGAACTTCTAAGTTTAACTTGGCCCCAGTTCTTGTTGTGGTTGCCAGTAGCCGTCTAAATGGAGCATCTAGTTCCATTATTTATCTGTTTGCCACGACTGCGAGAACATACAGCTAAGTTTCATCTTCCAATGGAATGGAGCACAGTCGCGCTGGACCTGCTCGCACGACCATTTCCTAGCAACGAGCTGCCTCTACGATGTACTGGCCGTAAGGGCCGGATGGAATGGCCGAGCGGTTCTAGGCGCTTCAGTCTGGAACCGCACGACCGCTACGGTCGCAGGTTCGAATCCTGCCTCGGGCATGGATGTGTGTGATGTCCTTAGGTTAGTCAGGTTTAAGTAGTTCTAAGTTCTAGAGGACTGATGACCTCAGATGTTAAGTCCCATCGGCATGTTTTTTTTTTTTTTTTTTTTTTTTTTTTTTGGGAACTTCGTCATGACATACCAACAGCAACGATAGTAATAACTCCAGACAAGCACGCACAAGTATGGAACTAGTCTTGATGTTTATCGTGTTTCCAGTGAAGGGAATATCGAACATTTATATAGGTAAATGGGAACCTTGATTTTAAACGTAATTGTAAAAATGTACTTCAAGGTTGCATGTGCGAATATGTAAAAGACGTACCCTTCTAAAGTATTGTGATTGTTTTGATAAATAAAAACTTTATGATCCTATGCGTAAACCAAAATTTACCCTTCATTTGTATCTTCGTACATGTAAAAGATGCAGTCTTGTCAAACCGGATGAATGTCTTTTAGACAGCCTGTACTGTATCCTTCCATTTAAGATTTCCTCAGAACTATGCTCTTTTAATCCCCGGTCATCGAGTGAAAACCTCCTCTGATGCAGAAAATTTGCCACAAGAACTGATTTACCTACGGAAAGACTTCCGTGAGAATGCCTAGAGTCACCAACAAATATCGCAGGTGGTATCAAATGATCAAATATGTGTGAATTCTTAAGGGACCAAACTACTGAGGTCATCGGTCCCCAGACTTACACACTACTTAAACTAACTTGTGCTAAGAGCAACACACACACCCATGCCCGAGGGAGGACTCGAACCTCCGGGGAGGGGCCGCAGGTGGTATCAGCACGCTAAACATCGCCGAGGAGGACAGTAATAACCTTGCGTTCTAGCCGTTCTGGGTTTCAGTCCTCCTGAAGAGACAAAACATGAAGTTAGTCCTCGGGCTCCAAACTAAAATATGCCGAGAGCCCTGTGAAAGATAAGGTCGACCTCGTAGCTCTCGTCGTTAGCGAAATACCGTCTGAGTGAGGATAGTGCTACGTCGGGCAGACCTTGCGCACGTTAGAACAGTGTCGGGTATAAGGTGAGAGGTGTCTGTTACTGCGCTACCAGGAGGAATCGGTGATAGCTGAACATCCTTCGAAAAATTGACATAAAATTGCCTTTGATGAAACCAACGTCACTAGGAGGGCTAACGCTTTCTGGGATAGCATCATAAAATAAGCTATGGAGATCAAAACGTGTTACAACCTCTCAAGGCAGACGTCGAGTTTGCAATTTAGTAGTCCACAGCGTGGAACCCAGACATCGTGACGTTAAAGCGGGTACGGTAGAGACGGTACGAAAACATTGCCTTGTACGCTGATGGACTGAACACTGACGACGTCGTTGTCTGTACCACCGCTATACTGGGACGAGACTAGCAACCATACCGGCATTTATTCATATGCAGCCCATCTAATCGTTTGTGATTATTAGAAGCATAAGTACACTGCACATACACTATTTGATCAAAAGTATACGGACACCCCCCAAAAATTACGTTTTTCACATTAGGTGCATTGAGCTGCCACCTACTGCCAGGTACTGCATATCAGCGACCTCAGTAGTCACTAGACATCACGAGAGAGCAGAATGATGGGGCGCTCCGCGGAACTCACGGACTTCGAACATGGTCAGGCGATTTGGTACCACTTGTGTCATACGTCTGTGAGCGAGATTTCCACACTTCTAAACATCCCTAGGTCTACTGTTTCCGATGTGATAGTGAAGTGGAAACGTGAAGGGACACGTACAGCACAAAAGCGTACAGGCCGACCTCGTCTGTTGACTGACAGAGATCGCTGGCAGTTGAAGGAGGTCGTAATGTGTAATAAGCAGACATCTATCCAGACAATCACTGCGATTACTATGACAGTTAGGCGGGAGGTGAGAAGACTTGGATTTCATGATCGAGCGGCTCCTCATCAGCCACGCATCACGCCGGTACATGCCAAACGACGCCTCGCTTGGTGTAAGGAGCGTAAGCATTGGACGACTGAACAGTGGAAAAACGATGTGTGGAGTGACGAATCTTGGTACACAATGTGGCGATCCGATCGCCGTTTGTGGGTATGTCGAATGCCCGGTGAACATCATCTGCGAGCTTGTGCAGTGCCAACCGTAAAATTCAGAGACGGTGGTGTTATGGTGTTGTCGTGTTTCTCATGGAGGGGTTTGCACCACATGTTGTTTTGTGTGGCATTATCACAGCACAGGTCTACATTGCTGTCTTAAGCACCTTCTTGCTTCCCACAGTTGAAGAGCAACTCGGGGATGGCGATTGCATCTTTCAACACGATCGAGCAGCTGTTCATAAAAAAAGTTCAAATGTGTGTGAAATCTTATGGCACTTAACTGCTAAGGTCATCAGTCCCTAAGCTTACACACTACTTAACCTAAATTATCCTAAGGACAAACACACACTCCCATGCCCGAGGGAGGACTCGAACCTCCGCCAGGATCAGTCGCACAGCTGCTCATAATTCACGGCCTGTGGTGGAGTGGTTACACGACAGTAACACCCCTGTAATGGACTGGTCTGCACAGAGTCCTAACCTGAATACTATAGAACACATTTGGGATGTTTTGGAACGCCGACTTCGTGCCAGGCCTCACCGACCGTCATCGATACCTCTCCTCAGTGCAGCACTCAGTGAAGAATGGGCTGTCATTCCCCGAGAAACTTTTCAGCACCTAATTGAACGTATGCCTGCGAGACTGGAAGCTGCCATCAAGGCTAAGGGTGGGCCAACACAACGTTGCATTCCAGCATTACCTATGGAGGGCGCCACGAACTTGTAAGTCATTTTCAGCGAGGTTTCCGGATACTTTTGATCACGTAGTGTATCTAGTAAGTCACTGACTTCACTCTGTATCAACAGAAATACTAGACTTTGATTTTTTTTTCTCTGGGACACTTTTCCTCTGAGCTGAAATTACACTAGTACTGATCCCCTGGGTCTGACCCAGGTTTCATGGAGGTTTCTCTTGGCTGTAAGACAACTACCGAAACTGGGAATTCCCTCCAAAAATCCTCCGAATTAAGACTACTTCTACAGCACTATCAGCTCTTCTGTGTCGAGACCTGTATTCCACCACCACAACAGCCAAGAGAGATGGGTGGGCGTAGAGTAGCCGTGTCGCCGCCATGGCATCGTGAACCGAAAACAATCTGTTCCGAAGAACAGTAGCACACTGGCAGCCAACGCTGCACCCAAAGGCTCCAGTTTCTTCAACTGATGGCGGCCACATCGACATTAGAAAGCGACGCTGTCGCGTCAGTACTTGCGCCCACGACGTCACTTAGCTGCAAGTAGTTGTTGCCATATCCATCCGCCGAGACTGGATTTAGGCCGTCGCACCATCCTGGACACAATCACCTTCTAAGCCTCTATGGGCCACCAGGAGTCTACAGCGAGTACCGACTGTGACCTCTATGGATCTGGTATCCAACTGTCTTAGACTATTTGTGAATGTGAATGTTGGACAGCCATCAAAACTGTGATCCATCTGGATATTGAATTTAAAATGTTAGGTTTTCTATGAAACTCTAATTCAGACTTATTAAGGACTATCCAGCTATCAGACAGTCTGACGGAACAATTGTATCTGGCAGATTGTTTGATAGCTGTATAATCATCATGGAGTCTGAATGACAGGTGCATAGTGAAACATTATCACTATGAAGTCTTGTTGTGTTTCTACGACTGGTTTACCTGCAGCGTTTGTGGTTTAATGTGAAGTGTCTCTCTTATGTTATTGCGAATAACGTATTATGTGTCTAGGTGGGAGGTTGTTCTTGCTCAGTGAGACCTTTCCAGGTCACTTCGAGCTCACCTGGTTCAAAAATGGTTCAAATGGCTCTGAGCACTATGGGACTTAACTTCTGAGGTCATCAGTCCCCTAGAGCTTAGAACTACTTAAACCTAACTAACCTACGGACAACACACACGTCCACTCCCGAGGCAGGATTCGAACCTGCGAGCGTAGCGGTCGCGCGGTTCCAGACTGAAGAGCTCACCTGGCATTTGGTTTAAAAGAGACTGACTCCAAAATGGGCCAGAACTCTATCAGACTACTCTGCCTTTACGGGCAGAGAATCTGAAAAAAGAAAAAAAGAAAAGAAACATACACAAGGCAGTTATCATTTACAATGGCCGAGGAGAATTCGGGCGGAAGATAGTGCATACGTCGATATACACTACTGGCCATTAAAATTGCTACACCAAGAAGAAATGCAGATGATAAAGGAGTATCCATTCGACAAATATATTATACTAGAACTGACATGTGATTACATTTTCACGCAACTTGGGTGCATAGATCCTGAGAAATCAGTACCCAGAACAACAACCTCTAGCCGTAATAACGGCCTTGATACGCCTGGGCATTGAGTCAAACAGAGCTTGGATGACGTGTACAGGTACAGCTGCCCATGCAACTTCAACATGATACCACAGTTCATCAAGAGTAGTGACTGGCGTATTGTGACGAGTCAGTTGCTCGGTCACCATTGACCAGACGTTTTCAATTGGTGAGAGATCTGGAGAATGTGCTAGCCAGGGCAGCAGTCGAACATTTTCTGTATCCAGAAAGGCCCGTACAGGACCTGCAACATACGGTTGTGCATTATCCTGCTGAAACGTAGAGTTTCGCAGGGATCGAATGAAGGGTAGAGCCACGGGTCGTAACACATCTGAAATGTAACGTCCACTGTTCAAAGTGCCGTCAATGCGAATAAGAGGTGACCGAGAAGTGCAACAAATGGCACCCCATACCATCACGCTGGGTGATACGCCAGTATGGTGATGACGAATACACGCTTCCAATTTGCGTTCACTGTGATGTCGCCAAACACGGATGCAACCGTCTTGATGCTGTAAACAGAAACTGGATTCATCCGAAAAAATGACGTTTTGCCATTCGTGCACCCAGGTTCGTCGTTGAGTACACCATCGCAGGCGCTCCTGTCTGTGCTGCAGAGTCAAGGGTAACCGCAGCCATGATCTCCGGGCTGATAGTTCATGCTGCTGCAAACGTCGTCGAACTGTTCGTGCAGATGGTTGTTGTCTTGAAAACGTCCCCATCTGTTGACTCAGGGATCGAGACGTGGCTGCACGATCCGTTACAGCCATGCGGATAAGATGCCTGTCATATCGACTGCTAGTGATACAAGGCCGTTGGGATCCAGCACGGCGTTCCGTGTTACCCTCCTGAACCCACCGATTCCATATTCTGCTAACAGTCATTGGATCTTGACCATCGCGAGAAGCAATGTCGCGATACGATAAAGCGCAATCGCGATGGGCCACAATCCGACCTTTATAAAAGTCGGAAACGTGATGGTACGCATTTCTCCTCCTTACACGAGGCATCACAACAACCTTTCACCGGGCAACGCCGGTCAACTGCTGTGTGTGTATGAGAAATCTGTTGGCCGGCCGCGGTGGTCTAGCGGTTCTAGGCGCTCAGTCCGGAACCGCGCGACTGCTACGGTCGCAGGTTCGAATCCTGCCTCGGGCATGGATGTGTGTGTTGTCCTTAGGTTAGTTAGGTTTAAGTAGTTCTAAGTTCTAGGGGACTGATGACTACAGATGTTAAGTCCCATAGTGCTCAGAGTCATTTGAGAAATCTGTTGGAAACTTTCCTCATGTCAACACGTTGTAGGTGTCGACAACGGCGCCAACCTTGTGTGAATTCGCTGAAAAGCTAATCATTTGCATATCACAGCATCTTCTTCCGGTCGGTTAAATTTCGCGTCTGTAGCACGTCATTTTCGAGGTGTAGCAATTTTAATGGCCAGTAGTTAAGATAAACTAGACATGGATGGAAGCCTGATAAGATTTTATTTAATCATATCTCCTCGAGACCATTCATTTATACTTAACGTCGTAATTTTCGCAGAAATATATTTTATATACACTGTTATACGTATGTTCAGTCAGTCTGGAAATCAGTGTGATAGACTGACGAAATGAGTAATTAACGTTACAGGATAAAAGCTTCATGTAAGCCCGAAATAAACCATTGCAAGCGTGAAACGATGGTACATTAATAACCGGTGTAACCTCCAGAATGTTAAACGCGAGCATGCCAACGTGTATGCATTGTGTTGTATTGACGTCGGATGTCTCTTGGCGTCCATGCCTCGCGCGTTTGGTCGGTCAGTACAGGGTTAGGTAGTTTGTTAGTTAGTTACGTGTTCCATTGATCAATCTCACCCGTTATGATGTGGAATGTGTCCAATGCATAAGAAATGTACACATGAATTTTTTAAAGCTTGAAACTTGTATTACTTACCCCATTCCCTTAAATGGCACAAAATGTATATATTATATGTATAGATTTATTTACTCCTATTCAAGAATTCATCTATGGTACAGAAGGAGTTGCCATGGAGATATGATTTCAATTTATTTTTAAAACAATTACTGCCGTCTGTCAGACATTTTATTTCATCTGGTAATTTATGGAAAAGTCTTACGGCAGAATATTTTACCCTTTTCTGTGCCAAAGATAGGTTAAGTAGAGGATAGTGTGAATCTTTCTTTCTTCTGGTATTATAATCATGAATGTCACTGTTGTTTTTAAACTGGTCCATGTTGTTGAGAACAAATTTCGTTACTGCGTAAATGTACTGTGAGGCTGTTGTAAGAATTCCTAACCTTTTAAAGATATGTTTACAAAAAGTGCGACTATGATCCCCGCATATTATTCTAGCCACTTTCTTTTGAGCAGTGAATACTTTTCGGCCAAGAGTTGAGTTACCCCAAAAAATTATTCCATATGACATCAGAGAGTGAAAATATGCAAAGTATGTTAGCTTGCTAATTTCTATATCCTCAAAATTAGCAATTATTCTCATTGGAAACGTTGCTGAATCTAGTCGTTTTAGGAGACCCAAAATATGAATTTTCCAATTAAGATTCTCATCTACATATACACCCAAAAATCTAGTATGCTCTACCCTGGCTACTGACTTCTGTTGATATATTTATTATAGGAACTGTACACCTGGCAATAGAAAATTGGATGTACCGTGTTTTTTCAAAGTTCATAGCAAGCTCATTTGCAGAATACCAATCAAAAACTTTTCCAAAGACATTATTTGTATCATTTTATATTGGGGTTTCTTTTACTGGATTAATAATGGTGCTTGTGTCACCAACGAACAGTGCCAGTGTAGCTTTTTGTTTCAGATGAGAAGGAAGGTCATTCACATACATCAAGAACAGAAGGGGACCCATGATCGAACCCTGTGGAACACCTAATGTAATGTCGGTTAATGCTATTTGTGGATGACGCTGGAGTCGTCTGATGATGTCCCATATGTGCTCGATTTGAAAGTAGAAAGTGCGAAGTAGCAGCGCCAAAGTCTGAAAGGCCGACAACAGCCGGGACAGCGGTGCGCTGCTCCCATGTCCGTCCATATCGTATCCACATTACGCCACTGGCAGAGGTAGACACGGCGGTCGGTCAGTCCCGACTGTACCGTCTGGGCAAGAACGCGAAGCTCTTCTTGCTTTTTTTATTACACTTCCTTGGGGCACAGCCGATGTTATAGGGGGCGTTCAAAAGGTTTCCATTCTAAAGCCGTAGGGTCCAGAAATAGTATTCCAATCAGGCAAAAAATTTCAATGAGAATTGAAGCAAAATGAAGTTACCTGGTTGGTAAAACACAATGTCCTGCTGCCTCGATAAGTCTCTAACTACATTTACGTCGGACAGGAATCGTCAACTATTCTGGGTCTTTGTTAAGTGACTGAAGGCGTGATATCGCATAGGGACAGACCAGGACTGCAAGGGAGGTGCTCGAGAGTCTACTTCTTGACTTGGTACAACTCCTGCGCTACAAAATTTGCGATATAGGGACGTGCCTTATCTTGAACCAGCAGCACCAAACTTGGCGCACTATTACACAACGGTGGTTTTGACAGACATGCTTCTTCATTCTCCGATGGATGTCGACCGGTGTTTGTCCTTCGGCAGCCAAGAAACCAATAACAGCTCGTTGGTCCTCCTTGGAACTATTTGGTAATAACGTCACCACAATTTACGTTTCAGCGTTCACAGCACGCGCCTTGGAAAGATACAAATGTCACACTAATCCCTTGTCTCCCTGTCGGTGCTTACATACCTACATCAGAGTCGCGCTACGTTGCATATGTGCTGCAGCAAACGGAAAATTTATGGTCGCGCCTTATACTTCCGCTTCTGCGGAGCATTCGCCGCCTAATATAATACTACTCGATTAGCCAAGTGTTCATCGAACCACACACACTACCGAAGATTCTCCGTATGACCGTATCTTTGCTATTAGTTGATAATGTGGTGGAGAGAGTACATCTGAACACATACACCCAAGGCCACTATACGGTGCATGGCGGAGTGTACCTTGTACCATTACAACCCATTCCCTTTCCTAATCCACGCGCAAAAAGAGCGTGGACAAAATGACATTATACGCGCCTCCGTACGGTCACTAATTTCTCTTGTCTTGACTTCTCGATTCTTACGCGAAATGTACGATGGCGGTATAAAAATCGTTTCTCAGAGGGCTGCAAACGCCGGTTCTGCAAACTTTCTCAATAGCGTTTCACAAAAAACTGTCATATTCCCTACAAGGATTCCCATTAAAGTTCACGAAACATCTCAAATAATACGCGCCTACTGACCGAACCTACCAGTAATAGATGTGGCAGGACGCCTTTGACGACATCTCCTTTAATCCGATCTGCTGAGAATCTCAAGCAGTCAAGAATGGGTCACACTAGTGCTCTACACGCGGTCTCATTTATAGAAGAGTTACAATTCTCCAATAAAGCGAACTCGACCACGTGCTTTACATATTTAATCGACGTGACTATGTGAAGCAGTACACTACTAGTACTGTATCTGATATTATAGACTTATTTGTCCTACACACTGCAATAACTTACATATCCCTACATTTGCATATCTAGAAAGACTCAATAAACCTGTTCACACATGTTTGAACAGGGCAAGCTGTGTTTCGCACTGGTGCTTTTTCTGAATCGAGAGCTCATATTTTAAGATGAGTTTGTTCCCATCCTGGAATGTCATAATCTTAGAGTTCAGATTATTCACTGGAATCCTTTAGGTGACTGGATTTGTGACTTTGTGTCAGAGAGGTCACAGTTAGTGGTAACTGACGGAAAGTCATCGAGTAAAACAGAAGTGATTTCTGGCGTTCCCCAAGGTAGTGTGTTATAAGCCCTTTGCTGTTCCTTATCTGTATAAACGATTTGGGAGACAATCTGAGCAGCCGTCTTAGGCTGTTTGCAGATGAAGCTGTCGTTTATTGACTAATAAAGTCATTAGAAGATCAAAATAAATTGCAAAACGATTTAGAAAAAATATCTGAATGGTGCGAAAATTGGCATTTGACTATAAATAACGAAAGGTGTGAGGTCATCGACACGAGTGCTAAAAGGAATCCGTTAAACTTCGGTTACACGATAAATTAGTCAAATATAAAGGCCGTAAATTCAACTAAATACCCAGGAATTACAATGTAAAAATATTTTTTCGACACGGACTTACATAAGGAGAAGCGATCGCCACCACAAAATGGAAATCAGATGTCGTACGGACAGATATAGGTGTTCGTTCTTTCCGCGCGCTGTTTGAAGTTGGAATAATAGAGAATTGTGAACGTGGTTCGATGAACCCTATGCCAGGCACTTAAATGTGATTGGCAGAGTATGCATGTAGATGTAGATAATAAACGAACGATACAATACTGTTATCACTAATCTTTTCCAGTCTCGCGCAACCTTTCAGTAGCGAGAGATTCTCGACATATATGGCTGAAAAAGAAGATAATAATTTCCAGCGTACTTCACATAAACTGGAATTGGAATTCCGCCAGAACTACTTTATGCAGTCTTAAGTGTTAAAACTGTGGCCACTGTTAGATAGTTAACTTGCAGCTGAAGCTAGACTTTGCTATGTATTTCTACAGATAATTATCTGTGTCCACTGTGGGAGCATGTAGCTGATAAACAATTATCATTTAATCTTTTTGACAATCGTTCTTATCGAAACATGACTGTCACATGCCACAAGTGTTGGTCTCATCATCTGTAGGTCATTCAAAATATTTATCTTGTATTGGAATGGGTAATCAATGGTTGAAAGTCCACGGGATCGTTGTTTGAGAATTACAAGTTAGTTGGATGTTAATTACGACTCATAGAAACACTATCAACTTCTTGCTTGTTAGTTAGTTTAATGATCTATGGATCTTCAGTACTACTAATCGTAATGATATGGAATGAGTCACTTTACATTCACCTCAAAAATTCATATGCAAATATGGCTACTAGCTGACCATGCATAAGTTGTTTCTAATTCCTACTCACCAACTTTTACACATTAGAAAAATAGAAATTCTCCTACGGAATAGAAAGAGTTGCCAATGAGAAACTTCATGAGTTTGTTTCAAATTTAACTTTTTTATATCAGTGCTGTCAGCAATGTGCCCCTAGCTTTGTGCCAAGGTAAGCCTTAACTGCAGTAATGAATGTTATGTTTTTCTTCTGGTATGATAATTATGAACGTGATTGTTCCTTTTGAACTGCAGTAGGTTATTTACCACTAACTCTGTCAGAGAATAAATATGCTGTGAAGCAGTAATCAAAATGCCCACCTGCTTAAACAGATATCTGCAAGATGATTGTGGGTGAGCATCACATATCATAGCACTTTTTCAAAAACGAAAATTTTCTTTCCTAAAGCTGACTAACCCAAGAACATTATTCCATACATGATTATTGAATCAAAACACGGAAAATATGTCAGTTTACTGATTTGTTTTTCCCCAGTATGTGCAGTGAATCGAAATGGAAATGTGGATGAACGAAGTCGTTCTAGAAGTTCCAAAGTGTGTTTTCTTTTTCACTTTAAATTCGCATCAAAATTTTTTAAAGTTTTCACGCTAATATTATATGCTCACCATGTGTTATGCTTACGGTATGATAATATTTCTTGATACACAGAACTTTTCATTTCTTAACAAACGTCAAACTTGTAGCAGAAGCCTACGTGGTTAACATTTTGTAAATCTAGGTTTGTTAAGAGAATTTTTCTAGCAGTTTGCGATAGCACAAAACATCTGGTTCGTATAAGAGCTCAGCAACTACAAAGTTTCGGTTTAAAGACAGTCCTGCCTACCCGAAAAAGAATGTGTCAATAGACAAACTGACTAACATCTTTTTCAGGTGGTGTTTTCTTCTTGGTCTCTTCCTGTGTCCCGAGAGCGAGAAAATTTTCTTGATCCTCCGTGGATCGATTTTAATGCTACAGAAAGGGGACGATACCACATTAATCCTATCAGTCAATGAGGAAATTGATAAATTAATAAAAGGTGTCTATACAAGATATTACATTACACAAAATATTACATGACACTCAATATTTTTAATTTTTTGTGGGGGTTGGGAAATTACCCACTTACTATATCCAAAAATTCATCTAATGAGTAGAAGGAGTTGGTATTAAGAAATTCTTTTAACTTCCTTTTAAATGGTGTATGGCTATCTGCCAGACTTTTGATGCTATTAGGTAAGTGACCAAAGACTTTTGTGGCAGCATAATTTACCCCCTTCTGAGCCAAAGTTAGATTTGACCTTGAGTAGTGAAGATCATCCTTTCTCCTAGGTTGTAGCCATGTACACTGCTATTACTTTTGAATTCGTTCGGATTGTTAATAACAAATTTCATAAGTGAATATATATATATATTGTGAGACTACAGTCAAGATCTCTAGCTCTTTAAATAAGTGTCTGCAGGATGATCTTGGATGAGCTCCAGCAATTATTCTGATTACACGCTTTTGAGCAATGGACACTCTTTTACTCAATAATCCGGAAGCGCCTAATAAGTTAATTGCTTCTGCAAAAGCGTTATTACGTGTGGATAAGGGGGAGAAACTACACCTCTACAGTCAAATAATGACCACTAACTCTTTGTTGCTTTGCATGCAGTTTTTATTGCAGTCTGGTTTACAAAAGGTTGGAAGAAGACAGTTAAACTAATACCTCTAATTTTGATGCGATAGGTTATTTACGAACTGAGAAGATTATTTAAGAGTTGCACGTATTACAGCAGATATGAATACTGAACAGTGGTTAAGTTAGGCAGATTAGGTGCATACGCTGAACACCTGAAAGAGTTGTCGGAAAAAGCATCGACTAGCCGCAAGGGTAAAGAAATTATGCTTACCTGAGGCTTCCGCAGATAGGGTTACGATGGAGAGGGAATATAGTAAGTGGCGGTCATATTACCTGATGGAGATTCCCTCGGTAGGGTATCCAATGGCGTGGCCAAAATCTAGCATGCACTCTCTGGAACAGCACCCAGACCTGCATGATAAATCTGAAATAATTCGAGTTAATGCTTATGATCACTTCTAGACACTGCTACACATTTCGGAACACCAAGGGTTGGTATTAAATCCTGCACCAACATGAAATCACGACTGGAGAACGAACATGATTGAGGCTGAGCTAATGTGAGCTGAACAGGCTAAAAATAGCAGAAAATCAAATCAAATTCGTCCTTCTTTTACCTCTGTACTGCACAGTGTCTAACTGCCAACATAACTGCCGAATAGCAGGAGATGACACTCTCGTGTTGTCTGTAGGATCACAGAGATGTATTTGCTTTCTGCAGTTGGTACACAACATAAAAAATAGACCGTATGGCCATTGGGGGTATCTGTTAGGAGGCCTCACGTTACTTCTTTTTAACGGAAATCTCCAAAGACATCCCACAGCGTAACGGTCCTTATGGCGTGCCAGAGAAACATAAATATTTTGAAATGAACTGCCCGCCATCTTAGTTAAACTGTTAAATAATTGGAAGTTAGATAATAACAGTACGGAAACTCTTAAGTGGTTCTCTAGTCCCTCGAGAGCATATTCATGTGACTTACCAGTCTTTAATGCTTTCAGCTAATATGAAATCGTTCTATAGACTTACATTAATTAATAATTAAAGCACTTGATAGTAGTTTTAATACAAGTAGTAGTAGTTAGTAATAGTTAGTACTAGTAGTAATAGTGGTGGTAGTACTAGTAGCAGTTTCATTAATCCGTCGATCTCGTTTACAAGGATACTGAACACGTCTTGTTAATACAATCTAGTAACAACAAAAATAAAGCTTTTCGCATACACAGACATTTACAGACTTACGGGTTTAGTATGACAAAGATGGTCGCGGCCTTAGTATGACAAGTGTGGTTGTGGCCTTTTAGTGATTTGTTCCATATCCGTTTCTAAAATTCACTTTACAATCATTAATTTTCATTCATGCTTCGTTCCCTACACTTCTTAGGGTGTCCATCATGAAATGTCAGTCCTCTTTGTTTGGAATCACTGTTTACAATTATCTGATTTATCTGTTTTTGACAGACGAAGTCTGTGGATGATACCTAAAAATAAAAATAACAGAACTGCTTTTGTTCGAAAATATGAAACTGAAAAATTAATTTACTGATACATGTCATTCACTTGCATGTTGCAAGTTGCTTCTGGCTTCGAAATCTTCCTGTATGTTCATGATGTAATCCGTATGTTCATATGCAAAAATGTTTTCCTATTGGAGCATCCACGCCGTCTCACCACTTACTTCCTCCTACTCCCACATCTAAAGCAACAGTCCTCCTCCTTATTCAATCGGTTAACTACGAACGCGAAATCCTGGGTTCAATTCTTAGCAATTTCTAGCGGAAAGGCCACTCACAGCTAGAGAGGTAAAAGAACGAATACACGGAATTACAGGCCAGTGTCCATTAAGTCCAACGGTTGAATCCAAGAACTTATTTGTTGAGGAAAAGGAGATTTATTCAAAATTTTGTAAAAAAAAGTTAGCGTGTGGAAAAAAGCAAATTATATTCAAACGCGATATCTTGTAAACATTAAGTACAGCTGAGCACATAGATTTCATCTTCCTAGAGTTCCAAACGGCGTTTACAATTGTGTAACATTGCTGACATAACTACGACATAATCATATGAAGTATCTTAACAATTATACAGTTGGCTCTAAGTACTTTTGATTGAGAGAATTCCATACCTTATTCCAAATGGTGAATGTTCAATACAATATTTACAACATTGGTTCGGTCTGTATTTCAGAGAGGCCTCACTTTGACTACAGCTTTCGTGACAGCTTACGATACAGTATGGAGAGAAGACTTGATGTTCAAGCTTGTTGGTGTAGTGTCGTATTAGAAGCTAGTAAATTTAGTCATAACTTGCTCTCTGATCTACGGATGGAAAAGCTAGGAGGCGAAGAATCCTAAGCAAGAATGGCCTCTCTTAAAGATCAGCCCATTGCTCTCGTTCTGTTTAATTTGTATCTGCATGAGATGCCAGTTAATAACTCCAAGAAACTCCAAGTATGCAGATGACATGCCACTGATTTGAGAGAACTTTTCATTTTGGTATAACAAGCACGATGCAATGATGACAAGATGATGGTGGAAAGCAGTCACGTAAAAAAATAAAATCCCAGTGGGAGATTCTGTTTCATTACAATTATCTTACTGACCAATCGAACTCCATGATGCTCTTTGTCTTCCACCATAGAACGTAGCATTATCCAGCACGATAACTGTCTGTCCAACGAGATAAAATAATGCCATAATTATTTGAGAAACATAGTTATGACGGGAAGATCAGTTGGATTCCAGAGAAATCTAGGGACTCATGAGCTAATACTGAACCCACCACTTGTCTTATAAAATAGATTAACAAAATTCAAACCCACCTTTATGGCATTTGTAGACTTAGAGAAAGCTTTTGACATTGTTGACCGCTTTCTTTGAAACCCTGAAGGGGGCAGGGCTTAACCACAGGAAGTAGAAAGTTATTTATAACTTGTTCAGAAAGTAGGCAGCAGTTACAAGAGTCGAGGGACATGAAAGGGAAGTAGTGGTTGAGAAGGAAGTGAGACATAGTTGCGGCTTATCCCCTAGGTTATTCAGTCCATGCATTGAGCAATCAGTAAAGGAAACCACCGAAAACTTTGATGTAGGAACTAAAATTCATGGAGAAGAAATACAAAGTTTGAGGTTTTCTGATGACATTGTAATTCTATCAGAGACTGCAAAGGACTTGGAAGAGCAGTTGAACGGAATGCACAGTGTCTTGAAAGGATGGTATATGATGAACATCAACAAAAGTAAAACTAGGATAATGGAATGTTTTCGAATTAAATTAGATAATGCTGCAGAGATTAGATTAGGAAACGAGAAACACGCAGTAGTAGATTTTGTTACTTGGGCAGCAAAATAGCTGATGATGGCTGAAGTAGAGAGGTTATAAAATAAAGACTGGGATTGGCAAGAAAAGCGCTTCTGAAGAAGAGACAATTGTTAATATCGAGTACAGATTTAAATGTTAGGAAGTCTTTTCTGAAAGTATTTGTACGGAGTTCAGACATACATGGAAGTGGAACACGTATGATAAAATGTTTAGACAAAAAGAGAATAGAAGATTTTGAAATGTGGTGCTACAGAAGAAAATTAAACATCAGATGGGTAGCTCACTTAACTAATTACGAGGTACTGAATAGAATTATGGAGAAAACAAATTTGTGACGCAACCTGACTAGAAGAAGGGATCGGTTGTTGGTAGGACACATTCTGAGACACCGAAGGATCGCCAATTTGATACTGGTGGTAAGACGAGGAGGTAAAAATCGTCAAGGCAGATCAAGAGCTGAACACTGTAAGCAGATTCAGAAGGATGTGGGTTTCGGTAGTTATACGAAGATGAAGATGCTTGCACACGGAAGAGTAGATGGAGAACTGCATCAGATTTGCCTTCGGATTGCAGACCGCAACAACAACAGTTATGAATGTCAATCTGTATCTTGACCCAAAGAAATCACCGGGTATTTATTGTTGTCTGCCTCTGACCTGGTAGCAAATAATTGTAGAGTTCACCTAACATTGAACCACATTCAGTCTTAGTTGTAATGTCAGACTTTTCGCAGATGATTGAGCTATGTAAGAGAAAAATATTTCCCGAAAAATTACAGTGTCATCCAGTTAGGCCCCCATAAAATATCAGTAATAGCGAAAAGACTGCCACCAAGGTCTTAATTAAAAAGGTGTGCACTTCACAAAACGTAAGTGCTGGATATCCCTTGGCTACAAGGTTAGTGAGTCGCAACTAGGGTTAGTTATACCGTACAAATATTTAGGAGTAACGATGTGCAGGGAGGCGGAGGGGAAGGACAACATACTGTAGACTAAGTTGTAGCTAAAGAAAATGGTACTCCGCCATTCATTAGAAGGATACTGGGAAAATGGAAACTAGACAAAAGAGATTGCTTAAAAATCACCGATAGCTTAATATTCAAGCTGCAACCTAAGGGTGAATAAAACCAATGATCCAGGAAGTGTAGAATTAGTTTTTTTTATTCCAGTCTATGATCACAAAATTTGTCTCCTCAGGCCTTCGATTTCGGTCAGTAGTGACTATCTACAGACCTGCACAAAAAAGGAAACCTAAACAGCTACTGGCCAGCCTACATTTTGTAAGCAATAAATAGGACCTAATTGTATTATTTTCATACGTACAGTATATATGCGTTTAAAAATGTGGTATAGCACGTCTGTTCAAAGTATATGCAAATATAATAAAGTCAGTGTGGCGTCACCTAGACATACAATATTACTGAATTGTATGAGACCCATACCAGATCATCGAACGGGGCACATCGAGCGTATACAAATATTTGTGGTATGAATTTTTTGAGTGGCAATAAGAGGCAAGCGAGGGAAGAGAAACGTCACATAGTTTTTCGGACATACGGGGAAAGAAGCCATAAGAACTGCTGAGAAAACTTCAGGATTCGCCTTTAGGGCAATATCTACGAAAATATCTCTGCACACACACAAACTATTTCCCTACAGTTCATGCAATATACATCAAGTGTGTAACGGCAGTCCTTCTTCCCACACTCCATCCGTGACTGGAAAGAGAGGAAACTTAATATATGGTTCAAATGGCTCTGAGCACTATGGGACATAACTTCTGAGGACATCAGTTCCCTAGAACTAAGAACTGCTTAAACCTAACTAACCTAAGGACATCACACACTTCCATACCCGAGGCAGGATTCGAACCTGCGACCGTAGCGGTTGCGCGTTTGCAGACTGTAGCGCCTAGAACCGCTCGGCCACATCGGCCGGCAAACTTATTATATGGTAGAATAAAAAGTACCATCTGCCATGCAATTCACAGTGAAGCACAGACTATAGATGTAGATCTGTTTTCCATTCTGAAGGTAAATCTCCACGATATTAGACGACTACTCATGATCAGTTGGCCCGTGTCAAAGAAACAAGTGCCTTTTGAATTGGTTTTCTGTGATTCGGCGTCAAACTGCAAGCCATTCTTCAGTAGTGTTTTCTAATTTTCTTTAGATGCCTCCTAAAGTTATAAGCGTGCTCTGATGGATGCTTCAGTATTTACGATGTTTGTCTGGGTCAGTCTGGTGGTCCGTCGTAGCCATGGCAGGTGACTGATGCGCTTGTGCTGTATCTGATTGCAATTGTTCGCAGCTCCCCACCACACGACTACACCTGCCGCTATCTACTACACAGCTGGCCTTGTAGTTGTTGGAGAACTGCTTACCAGCGGGTACAGCATGGCTACTAAAGCCCTCGCTAACTTGAACTGTATTGATGGATGGTGGTGCGTGTCCACATAAATTTAGTCATTCGAAAAGGGCGATTTTGCTAAATAGCGACTAACTGCAGGGAACGATACCTGAGAAGTTAAGGAGCAAAAATGATCGTATGGATATACGGCAGATAACGCGTTCCAATAGAGGTACAACCACTTGAAGACTGAAATAAAAGGTCTTTGCCAGTGTAGCTTTCATTGAAACACATCAGGTAAGTGGGAATGTTCTGTCTGTTCAGTGTTTTACCTCCACCCTGCCGGCCAGGGTGGCCGAGCGCTATAGTCTGGAACCGCACGACCGCTACGGTCGCAGGTTCGAATCCTGCCTCGGGCATGGATGTGTGTGATGTCCTCAGGTTAGTTAGGTTTAAGTAGTTCCAAGTTCTAGGGGTCTGATGACCTCAGAAATTAAGTCCCATAGTGCTGAGAGCCATTCGAACCACCTCCACCCTCTATAGAGCATGCAAGGTAGTTATGCTAAAGGGTTGCTACAGCGAGTCCTTAGGTAAGAAAGCCTGAACGCTTTGCAAGAAATACTGATAGTGGCAGTTATTGTAGCAGCATTACTACCGTATTGAGTTTGGAGCTAAAACAATAGTACAGACAGATCAGTCCCACTTGTCTGGTGGATCCTCAAATGTACTTTCAGTCATTGAAACCAATACTGTCAGAGATGAAATTGTTAAGGCTTTTGTGGCCACTTGTTGACAAACTGTTTGTTGACTTCAGTCTCGGGTTCCTTGGCCGAAGTTTGTTTCACGATAAGTGGCTGGCTCTGAGCACTATGGGACTTAACATCTTAGGCCATCAGTCCCCTAGAACTTAGAACCACTTAAACCTAACTAACCTAAGGACATCACACACATCCATGCCCGAGGCAGGATTCGAACCTGCGACCGTAGCAGTCCCGCGGTTCCGCACTGCAGCGCCTAGAACCGCACGGCCGGCCGCGGTGGTCTAGCGGTTCTAGGCGCGCAGTCCGGAACCGCGCGACTGCTACGGTCGCAGGTTCGAATCCTGCCTCGGGCATGGATGTGTGTTATGTCCTTAGGTTAGTTAGGTTTAAGTAGTTCTAAGTTCTAGGGAACTGATGACCTCAGATGTTAAGTCCCATAGTGCTCAGAGCCATTTTTTAGAACCGCACGGCCACCGCGGCCGGCTTCACGATAAGTTTCCTTCAATTTACGTCTATGGTCACAAACTTTTTGTTAACAGATTACCGGTTTCGGTCTTTAATGACCATCATCAGATCTGCAGCAAAAATGGGAAAAAACATATGCCAAACTGTATACAGCTTAAAAACAACACATAGACCATAATGAAAAGTAGTACTGACAAAATTTACGTTTGTGCGCTTTAAATATGAAGAGGCATACCTGTTTCATAAGTCCTAATGTACTCCAGCCGTAGTGGCATCGTCAAATGTTAAATGCGGAATCAGCACCAGAATCGTCAAATACACATAAATATCACATGCAGGAGTCATGTTGTGAGTAGTACTACTATTTAAAACAAGCTGCCGTACAGTAGCCCCAAGATGTTTGTGTTGTAAGCTCACCAGATGTCGCTAATGTCGGGGTACACTAGTTTTCAATGATTAATTGAAAAAGCGAAAATAAAGGGGGGTTTTCTGACGTTTCGCTAGCACGAGTGAATAGTATTGTGAAAGCTTCACTCCCCATTGCTGGCGGCGGACTGGAGTGGCGGCCACAGATTACACGATCCAGTTATATCAATGCGACCACGGCCTATGTTTGACGTCAACGTGCAATAACCATTCACAGACGACAGGTGGCAGTGGATGGTGTATAAAGCGTGTCAGAGGGGAACGGAAAAACAATGCCGTAGTTGTCGTAACGCAGAAAAGTAGCGACTTACCTGAAGTCCAAAAGAGCATGATCATTGGCTTTCGGGGCAAGGCTGGAAGCATTTCCGAAATGGCCATATTTGTAAACTGCATGAAATACCTGAAAGCAGGGCCGAGGGAGCTTTATGGTCTGGGGAAAGTTTTCGTGGCATCCCCTAGGTGATCTCGTCATTCTGGAGGCATAGTGGAATAACACAAATATGCATCTGTCCTTGGGAACCATGTCCACAACGTATCCAGTTTGGTTTCCCTCGGCACTATGGCATCTACTAGCACGTCAATGCTACGTGCCACACCTCTCGCAGTATACGTGTGTGGTTTGAAGAGCACTAAGACTAGTTTAGCGCACGCCACTGGCCACCAAACTCCGCAAATTAAAACCCAATCGAGAATCTGCGGGACCACCTGGATCTGGCTGTTTGTGCCATGGACCACCAACCGAGATACCTAGCGCAGCTGGCCACAGTGCTTGAGTCGGCATGGCTCCACATCCCCTTCGCTACCTTCGACAACCTCTCCAGCTCTCTTCCTGCACAACTCGCAGTGGTCCGCTCTGAAAAAGGTGGTAATTAAGACATTTGACAAGTAGTCACGCTAATGTGACTGGACTGTGTACGTCGACGTACCTGGCGCGCCTAGATGCAAGGTCTTTTCCGTGGTCATTACATCTAGGTTCTCCCCTTGGTACTTGCTACGGTGGTTCGCTGCAGCACAGTGAACGGACCTCGGATTCCTGTGCTGCCCAAGGAAAGGAGGAAATCTTGCCGCGCCAGTTCAGGGTAAAACCTTGTGCTTTCGAAGATTTCCACCATCGTCATTGTCAGGAGCAACTGACTGTCAAAATCGCTGCTGTGGTGATCTTATATAGCACAAAGAAGTCTTCTGATTGGTCGGCAGTTACGTCATGCTGTCGCAGGTGGTGTCAACGTCTGCACTGATGGCGCCACCGTTCCCGCCGTAGCGTAAACATTGTGACGAATATCAATGGTTCTTCTCTGCATCGAGACCTGACTTTCATGCACCACCAAGATTATATCCGCCGTCGCAGTTGAAGGTTTTCTCACACATTCTTATTTCTACTGATACTTTTAATTATAGACTTCTAGTATATTGGAGAATGAGACAGAATTTCTCTTTGATCAAACAGTATTTTATGTTTGTGAGGCTGTGCTCAGCCGACCGGAGTGGCCGAGCGGTTCTAGGCGCTACAGTCTGGAGCTGCGCGACCGCTACGGTCGCAGGTTCGAATCCTGGCTCGGGCATAGTTCTAAGTTCTAGGGGACTGATGACCTCAGGAGTTAAGTCCTATAGTGCTCAGAGCCATTTGAACTTACTTTTTTTTTTTTTAGCTGTGCTCAGCAACTGCAGATTTCTTCAGCTCACAGTTTTTAATGTGTCGTTGATGTTCTGCACATCGGTCGGAAAAGTTACCGTTGGACTGACCGACGTAATTGCTTCCACATTCACATGGGGTGTTATAAATTCTAGGCATCCTGAGGCCAACACCGTCCTTAACAGAGTGTAGCCTCTGCTTTGTCTTCTCAGAAGGTCGGAAAACTGATCCGACACCTCGTCGTAAAGGGCTCTGCTGAATATAGCACCGCATAAGGGGAAGAAAGCAATCGATGCTCATCGCGTGAATGTTCAACATCTTCATGTTTCCTTTTCTTGGTGAGTGCTGATTTCGCGCTTCAATATTTATTTATTTATTTATTTTTTGTACGCTGGCTTCTTATTAAATGAACAGTTTCGTTACTGTAACTCAGTAGAATGCACAACATATCCATCTCTGCTACAACTATCGTAAAAATGTTCTGAAATTATTTCTGTTATCAAAAATAATGAAGTTACCATGCGCAATGCTCAAAGAACCTCAAACCTTGCAGTGGATTTTTCGTCAACATTAATTATTAATCAGTACCACGGCTGACACTAGAGCAAGAGACTATCATTATTAACCAGAAAATGGTTATTCTATAACTTTTCCCAGTCCTGAATTTTTTCATAGCAATATTTCCTTTTGAAACATGAAAGTATTTTAACCTTGACACTGTTAAAGTTTACAATATTAGCAGCCCGCGTCCGCCTGTGAAACACAACGCAAAATCTGCTGCTTTGTACTCCGATCTCGAATTTCTGTAAGAAATAATTTTAAATTCACTTTTTACCTGACCGCTTATTGCGGTATGATTGCCCTTAATATCGGATTTGAATCTTCCGCGGCGGCGGCTCGCCGCGGCGGCTGCTCGCTCCGCCGTGTCGCAGGTCTGCACAACGAACACTACTTAAAAAGCTGAAAATGTCTTAAATAAATGGGTAAAATACCAGGCAAGCTTTCTAATAATAACATGCGAGTTCTCATTAAATAACTATACTTAAAACTCGAATGGAAATGGAAATGTCGTGTGGCTAGGGCCTCCCGTCGGGTAGACCGTTCGCCTGGTGCAGGTCTTTCGATTTGACGCCACTTCGGCGACCTGCGCGTCGATGGGGATGAAATGATGATGATTAGGACAACACAACACCCAGTCCCTGAGCGGAGAAAATTTCCGACCCAGCCGGGAATCGAACCCGGGCCCTTAGGATTGACAGTCTGTCACGCTGACCACTCAGCTACCGGGGTGGACTTAAAACTCGAATAATAACAAGTTCACACACCTTTCTTTATAATCAGCGCCTAATGCCGTCCAGCTTACAATCTTCACAAGCTACCTATGCGTTAAACATAGCGTCACAGGTTCCACCTCTCTACGTGACTCCAAGAAGACGACAACGCTATTATTATTCTTACGCTACTATTTATACAATGACTGACTGTCATGAAATCTCTGAGGTTTTTATTTACTAATTCTTTTCTGTGGCGGTTTCAGAACCCGCCGACACAGATATTATTTCACATATCCAGTACGTAATCCTTTATAAATACAAAATATAACATAGTTGTCCCTTTTGTACTATTATTCAGAGGCCACAGACGTAATCAGTGCCTATACATAAATAAAACTTTAACTGCATAGTTATAAAGCCTGTTTTACCAGGAAACGTTATACTGACTTGACATCAAATCACCTATAGCCGTTCTTCCGCAACACATACTTCAGACAACTGATTTCGGCATTCAAGTGGTCTTCTTTCGAAACGGTTTTTGCTCTTTGTACAAGGTTACTCAAGGCCGCTCTCTTCTGTACTGGATGGTGAAATCTCTGGGCGCTCGGATATAAATCAGTGTCCGTCGGTTGACACTGAGTGGCCGAGAGGTCCATCCGACCTTCGTTGTACCAAAACATCTAAAAGCGGCAGCCTTCCCTCTTTCTGTGTCTCGACGGTGAACGGGATCTTCGCTGTTCATATGTTCCTGGAAGTGCTCAAGAGCTTCTACAGCGTGTGGCCAGACCATAAACATGTCGTCAACATAAAGATAAAATGAAGACGAACGAAGGCGAGCTGAATTTAATGCACGCTCCTCAAAATGTCCCATAAAAAAGTTGACCATTGCTAGAGACAACGGAGAACCTGTAGCCATTGCGTCGTTCATTTCATGAAATTTACAGCCGTAAAAGAAGTAGGTGGTCGTCATAACATGTTGCAACAACTTTATCGTTTTAAGGAGAAAATGCTCTACTAACAGTTTCAATGCTTCGTCCGCAGGAACTTCTGTAAATAGTGAGACCACATCCAGGCTGAGTAAAATATCGTTTGTCCCAATTCTAACCTGTTCAATTATCTCAATGTACATCTAAGAGTTTTTGTTGCGATTTCACAGCGGCTGACTATCGGAGATATCAACTTAGTTAAATATTTGGCTAGCCTGTATACAGGAGAACCAAACGCGTTAATAATTGGCCTCAGTGGAATACCTTCCATGTGGACCTCGGATAATCCGTCCAGCCTAGCAGGTCTAGGAGTTCGTGCTCTTAAAATGTTTGATGACATCCTCTTGAGGCGTAGCGCCGTATACCGATCCTGCCTTGGAGGCGGTTAAGTGGGAAATGTGTCTCAGAGCTGGATAGTGACAGATGGTGACGCGAGACTGGACGCGCACGTAGTTTATGTATCAGCCGATAGAGGACAATATGGGACAGGGGGACTGCGATTTTAGTTTCGATTGTGCACATTAGAGTGCACTAAAGTAATTGCATGTTTTTCATAAACTGTTCTAGTACTTTCATAAAGTGTTACTATGTCTTTTTGTGTGTGTAAAATGTTATAAATGTGTTTTAGCAGTATGAGTGATGCGTGAGTGTGGTTTAAGGTTAATATGAAGATAATTGTTTAACGAGTTATGTAGTAGGATTTAATGTGGGAAATTTCGAAGAAGTATGGATATGAACAAAGGGGATTTTTGTAGAATAGATTTGTAAAGTAAGTTTATGGTAAAGGGAAAGTTAATTCAGGTATAAATAACAATAGTAAATAACTTAATGCATAAACAACACTTCAGCATATTAGATAATTACGTCGGTAATAGGTGCAGTCGTTAGGTTTACTATTTTGCGATTGGTTATGGATGAAAAGCACGGACTGACGCGGAAGAATGTTGTTTTGCTATTGGCTGTTGAGTGAACTGACCAATGGTAAAGCAACATTCTTCGCGCGCTTTTCTCTGCTGGTAGAGAAGACTTAGAGTGTTGTAGAGGGGAGTCGGGGCCTAGCCATGAAACAGATCGGACGTGTGTAGTAGTAGTTCCGATGGAAACGATAAGTTGCCGGATCTAGCAGTGTTTAATACATCAAGAGTGTTGTAAAGTGATGGCATAATAATTCCGATGTGTGTGTAGAAATTTCGGAATTTTTAAGTGAATTTTGTGACGAGAAAAGACTTATATTCCGCGTGGCGTATTGAGTAGGTCGGTGGCTAAAAACTGTGGCTGCATTTGGTACCGATAGACTTAATATTTGGCGAGCATTCTCAATAAAAAACAATCAGTATTTTTGTAGCTATTACGTTTTCGGGAAATGGAACACCATACACTTGCTAACGTGAGTGAAAGGGATTGTGAGTGACTGTGTTAAGACTAGCACGGGCTTGGCAGTGATACTTGTTCACCTAAGTTTCAGAATATATTAATTGAGGACAAAATTTCCAACCTTTCATTTCATATGAAAACTTTCTCCCGAAACGTAGATTAGTGACTTCAATTGCAGCCTGATTCACGTCGAAGTACAGTAGGTTTCACTCGGCTTCCCTACTGATGATCTGCTGAAACAATGTTCACAGGTAGGTGCAGGTCCGTCGTAATGGGGCGGAAAGAACAGCGCCACTGCACTCTGGTAGACCAGAATTGTTCAGGAGCTGCACCTTTCTTCTAGTGTACGACAGAGTTGGGTCCGGTTTTAGGCACATAGTGACGTAGCGAAAGGCTTCGTTCTCAAAGAGGAGGAATGCCTCAAGGTGAACAGATTCTGGATTTTTGCGTGCAGCGAACGACCGTTGCAGATAAGAAGGGGGGAAGCCATAGCGGTGCTGACAACGAAATAGCCCTCGTACGTTGGCGCGTCCGGTACATAACCTGTGGTCGCGAGCTCGGCTCCCATACGCCATCAGCAATGGAACCTGAAGCTTTGTCAATGCCAGTCACTCGTGCTGCCGAAACGTCAGAAAAATCGTGAAACAAACGTCGGCCGGGGAACATGAGGCAAAAGTCAGCAGCCAATTTATCGCTGTCAAAGATCTTTTATCTCGTATGACTACGAAGTCTTTCGCGACGTAGTCCTTGCATTAAAAGTTCTCGGTTTACTTGCCGCGTCAAATTTGGATAAAATCCCAAGCTTTCGATGACTACCTTCGTCATCTTCGTTAGGGGTAAAACTGACTGTCGTGGACTGGTGAGGCTTCCGCTTTTTATAAGCGTTTTCGGCCGTATGTCCACGAGTTGTTTTTGCCACTTACCCTTTCAGGGATTGTTCCCTTTAGTATGGCCCTATTTACTAAAGGCTCCCTGTGTATACACTGATGCTCATAAATTAAAGATAATGCTGATACATGGTGAAACAAAGCTTTGGTGGGCGGTTTGGTGGATTAAATCACCTCGGTGTATGACCATGCGGTGCATTTGACCTGTGGTCGTCGCACGGTGGCGCTGGCAGTAGTCCACATACGCAGAGGTGTGTTGGTGCATGTCAGAGTACGGTGCAGCGAATAAGTGTGCGGACGTTTTCAGACGTGTTAATGGTAACTGTGTGTTAAAAATGGCTCAAAGAACACATATTGATGACATTTTGAGGGGTAGAATAATGGGGCGACTGGCGGCTGGTCAAACACAGCAGGTCGTAGCATGGGCCTTCCTTATGCCACAAAGTGTGATCTCAAGATTATGACAACGATTTTAGGAGAAAGGAAACGTGTCCAGGTGCTACAGTTCGGAATGTCCATAGTGTACAACACCACAAGAAGACCGATATCTCACCATCAGTGCCCCAGACGGCCACGGAGTACTGCAGGTAGCCTTGCTCAGGACCTTACCGCAACCATTGGAACAGTCTCCAGACACACAGTCTACAAACGACTGAGCAGACATGGTTTATTCGGCTGGAGACCTGCAAGGTGCATTCCACTGACCCCTGGTCACAGGAGAGCCCGTACAGCCTGGTGTCAAGAACGCAGTCGTTGGTGTTGTGACTTGGCAATACAGCCAAGCCACTAGGAGAGGAAGCCGAAAGGCACGCGTTAAGCTCACGCAGGCTGGCGTGAGGTCTGGAACATTTAAGGAAGTTAGACTTTAGCAAAAAAGGTCTTAGCTGTTGGAATACTTAACTTTAATCCATAATTGGTGAACATCGGTCTGACGGTACATGCATCACAAGATAAATAGCAATTGATAATGGCGCCTTGCTAGGTCGTAGCAAATGACGTAGCTGAAGGCTATGCTAACTACCGTCTCGGAAAATGAGAGCGTAATTTGTCAGTGAACCAGCGTTAGCAAAGTCGGCTGTACAACTGGGGCGAGTGCTAGGAAGTCTCTCTAGACCTGCCGTGTGGCGGCGCTCGGTCTGCAATCACTGACAGTGGCGACACGCGGGTCCGACGTATACTACCGGACCGCGGCCGATTTAAAGGCTACCACCTAGCAAATGTGGTGTCTGGCGGTGACACCACAGTTGGAACAGTGATCCCAGGTTATGTTCACGGGCGAGTCCAGGTGTAATCTGAACAGTGATTCTCGCAGGGTTTTCATCTGGCGTGAACCAGGAACCAGATACCAACCTCTTAATGTCCTTGAAAGGGACGTGTACGGAGGCCGTGGTTTGATGGTGTGGGGTGGGATTATGATTGGTACACGTACACCCCTGCATGGCTTTGACAGAGGAACTGTAACAGGTCAGATCTATCGTGATGTCTTTTTGCACCAGTATGTCCGTCTTTTCAGGGGTTCAGTGGGTCCCACCTTCCTCCTAATCCCTCCTGATGTATGATAACTCACGGCCCCACCGAGCTGATGTCGTGGAGGAGTACCTTGAAACAGAAGAAATCAGGCGAATGGAGTGGCCTGCCTGTTCTCCGGACCTAAACCCCATTGAGAACGTCTGGGATGTTCTCGGTCGACGTATCACTGCATGTCTTCAAACCCCTGGAGACTTCAGGAGCTCCGACAGTCACTGGTCCAAGAATTGGAGGCTATACCCTCAGCAGTGGCTCAACCACCTGATCCAGAATATGCCAACCCGTTGTGCGGCCTGTGTACGTGTGCATGGTGATCATATCCAATACTGATGTCGGGGTACATGCGCAGGAAACAGTGGCGCTTTGTAGCACATGTGTTTCGGGACGGTTTTCTCGAATTATCTCCGATACCATGGACTTACAGATCTGTGTCATCTGTGTTCCCTATGTGCCTATGCCATTAGCGACAGTTTAGTGTAGTGACACGTTGTGTCGCACCACATTCTGCAATTATCCTTAATTTATGAGCATGAGTGTAGTTCCACACTTTCACTTACAAGGCGAGGGTCTGACATGTGGGTCACCAAGTTTGATCAAGATTTCCAAGGACGTTCTATACTAACAATAAAGATACACTTGTTTCAGTTTGTTGCTAGACACTTCCTAGATTTTGAAAAATCGAGGTCAAAGTTGATAACGAAAATCCGTATTTTCAATGTGATACATCTGAAGATCGTCTAAAAACAAACATTTTTTGTTAATATAATACGGGCTCCAACATTAATAATGTTATAGTTGTTAATGTTTTTGCGTCTTCATGCTGTAACGTGCTTACCAGTCACTTAATGAGTCTATCAGAGCAAGGTAAGTGCGTGAGAGCTGGATCACTACCGGCGACTAGCCATGCTTAATGATGATGGTAAAATCGATACCCGACTAATGGCTCCACGGCTCAAGACAGTATTTTCACACTAATTTCCCTAGATCAAATATTTCTTGGAATACTCAGCGATATAAAACCAGAGCTCACCGACTATAGAGACGCCATCGCACCGGCCACTGCATGTAGACTTAGAGAGGCTCTGATCTCTATTAATTTTGATCAAGCTTTCGACAAGCGGCTCTACGAGTATGTTTATCATGTTTTTATTGAAGATCATTCAGGAGAGAACACATGACATAGTCAGTGATTACACAATAATAACCAATGGAACGTTACAGAAAAGTTGGGTAGAACTCCCTCCAGAAACGTTCTGTGAAATCATCAACGGAACAATCATAACGTAGCACATCGTTTAAAAGTCATGGAATGCTCGCGCGCCGCGCAAGGAGTAAGTACATACCAGCGCTCCTCGTGGCCGGCATGCGAACCTCGTTGACACTTGCCTTCCGTCAGCTGATCGCGGCTGTCAACCGTGCGACCGCCTTAGTCGCCACATGACATATGAATGGGAGAGTGGTGTGCTAACCACATTCCCTTCTATATCCCCATCCAGTGACATTTGTAGACCTGTCGATAGCGTTGGACCTTCATTTTTTTTTTTTTTGCCAGATTAGTCATGACTTCCTACCATCATGGCGTTTTCCCCTGTTTTCATTCACATCATGATGCGGCTGCTAAGGGCTGTGGTCTCCGCAGTGATCGTGAACTGCCGAGATGCTGGTCCTATATCGATTATGAGCTCAGTAAGACAAGGCTGTCCGCTCAATAGTCCTCTGCGTGGTACCACTTGAGTCTCTCATGAGCGGGCGCTCACTGGCATGGAGTTGAGGGGCGACACGTTCATCCTGTCGGTCATACGCGGTTAACCTGTTATTCCTCGTAGAGGAGATGCGAAGGTCCCTCGATTGCATCAAGCAGTTGCGGGAGGCGGTGTGCTGAACATAGCAAAATCGGGGATAATGCTCCTTGGACGAGGACTGGATGGGGACGTCAGCCCGTTACGAGCAGTAGAAATGTTGAGATGTTTGTGAATTCCATTCACCATGATCTCAGGAGGACAGCGATAGTGAGCTATAGGCACCTGCTCCTCATGATTCGCGTTAGGTTGCGAGACAATTCCTTACGAGTGCTGGATATGATATAAATTATGCAATATATCAACGTGCATTTTGCGTCACGGTTTCCAGGTATTGCACTGATATTTACGCTGCCGACGAGAACTGTGGATAGTCTGCTGGCGGACTTCGGATATTTTGTCAGTCGCGGGATGGTACTCAAGCTTCGTTACGGCACGTGGAAAGGTGGCCTTGGACGTACGAACGTCCGTCTTAAATCTTCGGTCCAGTTCCTGTCGGCGATGCTAAGAATAACGGACCCTCCGAAATATACAGTAACATCGGCACTGAATGACTAAATGATGCCATGCTCTTTTGCGCTGCTTGTTCCAGTCGTCAACATTTCGGCATACTTGCTCACATTGCAACGTTTGTTGTTGACTATTGCTACGTCCGTCATGAGCTACTGTCGTTCAGAGAACCGTCGGTGCGAGATATTTATCGTCTCTTAAGGTGGTGTCATGACAGGAATGTGGTGAAATGGCGATACCTCATGCTAGTCTGGCCCACCCGCTGGTGTTCTGGCCACCCCCTATACTTGAACTACACGGCTCAATCCTCGAAGTATGTTGTAGTTATTTACAAGTATACGACATGGGCGGGATTGCACGTAATAAGATTGACTGCTCATCTTGTGAACTGTTGGACAGGGCTGAACAACTTTTATTGTTTATAAAGGCAATAGGCTCTGACACATCACACGATAGCCTTTCTTAGCCGTACCGCTTACGTAGAGATCCCACCGGCGGTAAGTCTTTACCCGGACATAGTTTACTTCGCCTGAGACAATACCACAGCGATCAACTGGATCGCAGGGACGGTGGTGAGTTCCATCTATGACGACAATGGAATGGACGTGCTGCAGTTATGGATGTACTTGGACGAACGAGATATGGAACACATTATACCAATTTCTTAAGAAGATATTCATGGAGCCTCCCAACAGTTGGGGTGTCCCAATTCTGAGAAGTTTCACACAGTAATCACTTTTGATTAGATACACAAACGAACCATTATGGACTGTAAATTCTGAGAAAGCGATTGGCTCTCCTGTGTTCGAAGACTGGAGATTTGGATGTTCTTTTATTTGGAGTAATGTTGCGAGACAGTTATTCTCATTTATTGCGAGAGTGAGTGGCTGATTATTTTCTTATAATTATCTGTCTTTATGGAAATTTGTAAATTTTTATATAGTTCCTTCTGAAGAGTGTGGAATGAAAATCAGAAATACTCTGTTTCCTGCTCGTAAAACATAACAATCATAGTTGTCTTAAAATTTTCTGCTCTTATGATATTTTTAATGTTTTTTTTATACGGTTCCTTGTGAAAAATGTGGAATAAGCTTCAGATGTGTTCTGTTTTCTATTTGTAAAAAAATTAACAAAAACAGTCACATTTGTCTTAAAATTTACTGCCTTGTATAGCATTTTGTAATTATTTGTGGTTCCTTGTGAAAAGTATTTAAAAAAACTAGTATTGATTAAGAATAAAAACACGTGGTAAACGCAGCTGGAGGAAGAAAAAGTGGCCAAGGCATTAGGTTACCAAACTGTTGGTCCGTGTTCAATTCTTGGTAGTGTTTTTTTTTTATTTGATATTTTTTTCGGTTTACCTGATAAATTTTGATGATGAGAATACCTTTCTTTCCTTTTTGAGCCGCGCGGGATTAACCGAGCGGTCTGAGGCGCTGCAGTCATGGACTGTGCGGCTGGTCCCGGCGGAGGTTCGAGTCCTCCTTCGGGCATGGGTGTGTTGGTTTGTCCTTAGGATGATTTAGGTTAAGTAGTGTGTAAGCTTAGGGACTGATGACCTTAGCAGTTAAGTCCCATAAAATTTAACACACATTTGAACTTTTTTTTTCTTTTTGAAATAAAACATCGGGAGATGTGACTAATAATCAAATGATTATATATAAAAAAATTTCATTATAATACATGAGGCGCTACAGAGGACTTTCCTAGACGATGATGCCACACAGACCTGCACCATGGAAGTGATACCACCGAAATGTATCTCTGTTTGTCAACTGTGTATGTCTACGTTTTCCGACAGGTAAGGAACTTCACCACACGACTTCAAAATCCTGCAACATCACACCAGAGCAGACAGTTACACCATAGGGAACATAGGGCAGATGCTGTCAAAATTCATGTGCTGGTCCATAACTGCTTGTCCACACCTATCTTTCATGATATGCTTTTTTAAGTTTGGTACTCATCCAAATTGATATCTCATAGATAGGTAGATTCTGGACATTGTGCCACTGATGATGACAAAATTTATCATTTGGTTAATGCTCATGCTCCCAATTAATAACCGGTTACTCCCACGCTAACTGTCCCCATAGCGTCATGGTTAGTTACTATGCCACACAACTCATCCCTCAGACCTAATTACTCATGGAGTTTTATATGCACAGTCGCTCATTAACAAATCTTTATGTAAGTAGCCTAAGTAATCTTAACACGCAAATAATCCTACTTAAGCCTAACATGCAAATACAGTATACCTAATAAATCTTAACATGCAAATACACTAAACCGAATGCATAAATATTTTCTGAACTCTGGGGTACCCATAAATCTTGGTCGACCATCTGATTGAGGCTCTTTCTCTGTGACGAAGTTCACGTATTTCCTGTGTGCAAAAAAACACTCACGCACAACTATGTATCACATTTTAGTATATGCACATTGTTCTTTTTTATTTTGCATGGAGTAATTTGCAAAGCCGAATGCAGATGCTATAATTACCTTCTGTCCATCACTCTTTCACACCATCATACCCACAATTGTCGATTATCCTCTTCTTTGGCTATTATATATCTTTCTTGATTACTATTCAATGCATCACTCCCTCCCTGGTCATTCTCCTGAATGCTATTAATAGATAATATGAATTAAGAATAACATAACGTACACATTATCAGATGCATTCGGAAGGTCTTCCTCTCGTCATTCTTGGCCACATTATCCTGCAACTGACTAACAAACATGCCTGCCATTCCAACATTTCACTACGTGCTCCTATAAAATACAAAAAAAAATTGAACATACACTACCCTTGGACCGTTCCCTGACTTCAAACCAATATAACACAGTCATCTTAAATATGTCCATACTCAACACTGATGGGGACAACAAATAAATCATACAATCATCGTGCGTGATGCGAGTCTGTGTCGAAGGATTAAACAAGAGCACAAAAACCCATCACATATTCCCCAAAAGAGAATTGATAATTAGACAGTGTTAACGACAATAGGAAAATGTGTGCATCACAAGAGGAATAGTCCCTGTGTTTTCATCCCATACACCAACCATCCGACATTGTCATATCAACATGTATAATGTATTTCTTGACTGCTCACTCCTTTTGTAACGTATACTGTTAGTATGTGTCATTGTCCCCTATTTCTATCGTTCACTGATTCTTACAGACTCCCTTTTCTATGAAGATTGTGTACGTTTTATAAGTAGTTCTCCTTCTTGTATGGCATGCATTGCTTAAACTACATGGTCTTCTGTTCCCTGTCCACAATAACTTACTCCACCTTCTCTCACTATTGTTACAACGATCTTGCCTACTTATTCAATGAAGGGTTCGATGTGACAGATATGATCTATGTCGCCTGACTTTTCAGACTTTGTGGTCTCTAATTCCTATGTATTTGCATGTGTGATGCTGTGTATATGCATAGGTCTGTTATAGACAGAAAAGAAGTTGTAGCACAGTTTCTTTTGTTTATTGGACAGAAGGAAAGGCTTGGCCAAAACCTTCTGTCCTAGATGGCACTTCCTCACTCAGGCCTTCTTGTCTGCTCTCCCATCCCTCGTCCTTCCAGCTTCACGGATCCTGTCCATATCCGATGTTATTATCGAATTGTTTTGTCTAGAGTCCAATTCAAGTGGTTCAAACGGCCCTGAGCACTATGGGACTTAACATCTGAAGTCATCAGTTCCCTAGAATTTAGAACTACTTACACCTAACTAACCTATGGACATATCACACATTCATGCCGGAGGCAGGATTAGAACCTGCTACCGTAGCAATCGCGCGGTTCCGGACTGAAGCACCTAGAACTGCTCGGCCACAGCGGCTGGCTAGAGTGCAATACCAGGTGTACAGATCTGTCTTTCTTCTCAACAACACCTGACAGATTTCGACACCACATATTCTATTGTGTCCTGTTGTGAAATGGACCCAATTTCCGGTTTCACTCTTGACCTGTAGATCAGTGGGATAGGGTATGAAGATACAAAGAAGCTGTGGCGTTTTCTCACTCTAATGGTGTATTGCGCCTGTTTTCGGCATAAACATATCACGGCTTTCTTTTAGTATTCTATGCAATTCTTCTCTGTCTTCTGCTCCTTCATCATGGCTAGATCAATTTCCCTTCTCATTTCCACTCCGTTGTCCCTTGATTACGGCCGGGAAAGCGGTTTGCTGACCATATACCCCTCCGCATCAGCATCCAGTGCCGCCTATGGGCTGAGGATGACACGGTGGCCGGTCGTCACCGTTCAGCCTCCATGGCCTGTGGGGGAGCAGTTATCTTTACAATTTTTTGTCCCTTGACTAATCATCATCATCATCTTCCTCCCCATAGGTATTCTCATTCTGCCTATTTCCATCGTACACAGATAGCCACAAACAGTTCCACAGTATCTGCACCTGAATTGCTTTACTCTCAAATCGAAGCTGCGTCTTTGTTTTTTTGCATGATAACTTTCATCTTTTTCCAGGTCTAATAAAGTGCCGTAATCACTCAAAACGTCCGTCTCTATTACAAGATCAGTTGCCAGTTTTGGAAGTACCAGAAAGTTTCCTGTCAACATGTGTCCTTGACACGTTAATTCATGTCTAACTTTCCTATGCACCTAAATGATTTTTCCTGTGACTGCGCCCTTAAACCTAATTTTCCTTCGTAACAGCTCCAGCCAAGTATGATCCTTATCACACCTGTTCAACGTCATTTCTCCTATCGCCAAAATTTGGCTTCCACTATCCAAAATTCCGAATGTTTCCAGGTCACCTACGGTCACGTTGAGTACCAAATGAATATCCCTTGTCGTTCTAGTTTCCGGCTTCTGAAATGTCCTCACATTGAACAACATTTACGAGGCTAGGTCTGATTGATGACGGGGGTCTCATATTTGTCTCCATCTTACTTTCCGAACGTCAATGCCTAGAAGCGCTGTGTCCACACTGGTGGCCTCCTGGGTTCGAGCTATGGATTTCCACAATCTCTTTCCCATTTTGGTGCAGTTCACCATCCCCTTCGTTAGCTCCGACACGTTATCCATGATAACTATCTCCCCAATTGTACCATCAGTCACTTTGTGGTTCTTTGTCATAATTTCTTTGGATGTTCCATCCTCTGTTTCGAGATCTGTGATTATTCCTCCTTCCTCCGTTCCAATCTCCATTAATCTGCGTCTGATTGTTTCCAAAGCCTTCTCCTCGTAATGTATTCGACGAATGGTGCTCATTTCCTAAACGTCCGTTTCTATCACAGTTGTCGTTCATTTGATGACGGAGCAGTCTGCTCAAGTGGTAATACTGAGTTAACAGGGAAATCCACGTTTTCAGGTGATGTGAATTCCTCTCGTCCTTCCACTTCTGAAAATTTCTGACCCACAGAAAATGTTTGAAATCGAACGGTATTTCTGATGTTACATTCCACCGGACGCTCGCCTCTACCCTCTCCAGGTTTTCTTCCTCTCTCCAACTTATGAGCTTCCCCTATTATCAATTCTGAAGCTGAATTCACTAATAGTGTGATCGTGGCTCCTACTCAATGGTACACAATTGTGTGAATCGTTAGATACTTCATCTGCAGTGACCGTCCTCCTATTTGTTCCATGCTGCTGAATACACTTCCTCACGGCTCTTCTCTCGTCTTTTCCATCTCCGAATTCATTTTCTCCCGTACCTTTTCAAACATTAGTAGTACGCTCATTTCCTGTGTTCCTGCTAGCGGTGTCGGGTTTGTGGTGTCCAATCTCGCTGTTAGTTCCTGAACCGTGCTGTACATTCTGTCCCGGATTTCGTTCACAAGAAGGTTTGCGGCCTCTTCTAGCCTTATATCGATATGCTCGGTGTTCTCGATTGTTTGGTGTATTTCAGATATGATTTCTCTGCTGTTATTATCGGTTTATTTACTTGCTGGTAGTGGCTCATTTGCTATTCTTTTTGCTTCCTCAGCTTTGTCTCTTTACTATATCTTTTCAGAGATTTCTCTCCCAGTTTGGTAAATTCGTTAGTTTCTCCACTTACCTCTCGCGTTTCGTTCCCTAAACTCTCCTCCATGACCATGTGTTCTTTCTTCATGTCTATAATTTCCTGTCGTCTCCGTTCCCTTTCCTCGTTGCTCTTAAGAAGACAAGAATTTCGTATTCATTGTCTCCTAGCTCACTAATTATATCTATTGTCGCTGCTTTGGAACATATTGGGTCGATTTCTCCTGCACGCTAGTTCGATCCTCGTCTCTCCTCCGAATTGTGGATGATTACCACTGACTCGATGTGTTGTGGTCTGTCGTCTGCCGTTTCTTTCGAGTACTGCCGCTCGCTGAACTGACTTTATTCACAAACTGTCTGTTATTCACTACTTTACCGTCATGTTAGTCACCTATCGGGCTTGATTGCTCCGCAGCATAAACTGCCTGTTCATCTTGTGAATGACAAGAACCCATCGAGTCATGCAGCTCCAGAATACTGTCAATTAATTCGCATTGTGTCTTGCTTTGTATTAATATTCAACTTTTAACTAACCCAAGCCCACACGTGTTGCGTAAATCAACAGTACCTACCTCACATTTTTAAGCAAAAAGAAGTGAGCTTACCACAACCTACCCTAACTGTCAGTCGACATGTTGTGAGCATTCAGGCACAGTGTGTGTAACTGCTGACGTCATTGGTGATGTCACCAATGAGTGTTGGGATTTCCCCGCCCATCCTCGCCCTCCCCCCTCTAACAAATTGTCCTATAATAAAATGGTGATAAATTGAACTTCTGACGGAAAATTAAGAAAAAAAATGGCCAGTTCAAATGGTTCAAATGGCTCTGAGCACCGTGGGACTTAACTTCTGAGGTCAACAGTCCCCTAGAACTTAGAACTACTTAAACCTAACTAACCTAAAGACATCACACACATCCATGCCCGAGGCAGGATTCGAACCTGCGACCGTAGCGGTCGCGCGGTTCCAGACTGTAGCGCCTAGAACCGCTCGGCCTCTCATGCCTGCGGCCAGTTGTGGTAGTGTGTTTCCTAAGAAGGATTATTGGGACAGGCTCTATGACGTCACATTCCGAGACTTGCAATACAAGCACCAGTCGATGTTGTCGGAATTCATGCTGGCCGATCTGGAATACAAGATGTCGATTGAACATGGTGAATGAGGCATACATGTGCAGCTCTATGACGTCAAAACAGCTTGCATCTGTCCCGATATTTATAATAGTGTAGAATTCCGACATATCAGCCAAGACTTTAGGTACGGGCCCTGGCTCTGTAACTTCACAATCCAGCTCAGACCATCTGGGCTATACAAAGTATACTGACTCTAGCGATCGATCGATGAGAGGATAAGGAATGTCTGGAAATGCATGGTTTCCATGCTTGAGACCATTTATTCAGTCATACTTTGTTACAGTGACTGCGGTCCAATACTTGTTGTAGCATGCAGCCACAGTTGCAGCATGTATGGTTTCCTCTTAGAGGGCGGTACTGTTCGTCATACGTCATGTCCTAGCGCCATACCCTGTCGTAGTATTTGTTAACGTTGTGTCCGATTCACTTCTCTTGGTCACTCATCTTGCTGTGGATGTGATACAGCGCTGAACACAATGGTTCCGTACTCGAAACGAGAGCTTACCGACATGCAGCAGTGGTGTATCAGGAGAGCTATCCCCGTCGACAACAATCACAGAATTCAATGTTTGCAACATTGTTTCGCCGTTTGTCTGAGACAGGGTCGTCTCAAACTTTGTGTTCTGCCTTACGGCAGGTCTTGTCATGGGGGAAGCCTCGTCAGAGAGGGCCACTGCATGAGCGTATAGAGAGGTTATTGCAGTGGTGGTTTCCCGTTGCCTTCCACTGATGACGATGAAATGATAGTGAGGACAACACAACACCTACTCCCTGAGAGGAGAAAATCTCCGACCCAGCCGGGAGTCGAATCTGGGAACCTTGGCATGACAGACCGCTGCGCTGAGCACTCAGCTATCGGGGCGGACAGGGTCGTTTAAAGAAGCAATAACTCTTGAAGGACACACCCTTAATATTCGCTTACCAGACTTAGAGGAAAATGTGATTAACACTGTGGAATGCGACAGCCTTGTCAGTACCAGACAGCTGGCCCACCAATACAGAGTAAGCCAGATGACCTTGTGAAACATTCTCCATGACAACTTACTACCCTTGTCACCTACAGCATGTACAGGGACTAGCAACAGACGGTTTTGTCACTGGTTTCTTCACCAGCCAACCACGATTCTGGGATTTGTGTCGTACATCCTATTCACAGATGAGGCAACCTTTACATGGAGTGATATCTTCAACTTTCATAACAATCATCTGTGGGATAGTATGCAGAACACCCATTGTATGGCGACAGCGAATCATCAGCATCTTTGCAGCCGGAATGGGTCGGCCGGGATAACTGGAGACCGTATTTTGGGACAACTCTTCCTCCCAAATCGCATGACAGGCCGGAAGAATCGGCGTTTCTTGCAGGTGACTTCGCCTCTCCTGCTGGAAGAAGTGCCATTGATGACTCGAAGGGTTATGAGGATGCTAAATGACGGTGCTCCAGGCCACTTCACCGTTAACGCCCGGACGCATCTCAATCGTGCCTTCCCTGATCGATGTATAGGACGAGGTGTCCATTTGTATGACCTGCTCGTTCGTCGTATCCCAACCCTTGCGATTTCTGGTTGTGGGGCCATCCCAAAAGTATCGTGTATGCAGAGCCCATTCTAGACGTGGAGACACTGGAGCAGCATATTCATGCTGCCTTTGACACTGTTCGGATGCAGCCTGGCCGATGTGAACGTGTGAGACAGAACATGCTTCGACGCATACACGCATTTGTTAAGGCACATGGTAACTATTTTCAACACATATTATAACTGTGGCTACATGACACAGCTCATATTAGGCCGCAGCCTCTGTAAGTGGTCTCTAGCATGGAAATCGTGCGTTTCTGGACATGAGTTCATTAGACATCTTTTGTTCCTTATCCTCTCATCGATCAACCCCCAGAGTTTGTACACGGTGGAAAAAATCATCCTGTATATAACAGTGTAGAATTCCAACACACAGGCCCTGACGTGATATACTCGCTCAGTCCTACAATAACCAACTATTCACCACAGGAGCATGAGCCCTGCGTCTCCCTGTTCTAATTTTAAAACTGAATAGCCCACTGATACTGATGCAATCTGCACCGTTGTCAAACTGTCGTGACTGTCATACGCAAAGTTGGGAGACTGGGGTAGGAGCGTGTGGGCTTCCAAATAAATAAATAAATAAATAAATAAAATGAAATAAAATAAAAAAGATGGCCCTCAACTACGTACCCTTAGACTCAGAGTTGAAATATTAAAAGCTTTGGATGATTTCGTTGTCTATGGGCTGGGATATGTAGTAGTTGCCGCATTACAAGCCAAATACTGCTGAGTCTACAGTATACTATATGAATATAGACATGAATCGAATGGTCGAAGGTACCTATCACAATTCACAATTGCGAATTTTGAATGTAACATAGAAATTTATGAATGAAAGATTGCAATTAAATAAAATCTGCAGGTGCTATTTTAACGATATTAAATGATGAGTACGATACCAGAAGTACATTTAAGAATGCTGTTTATTACTGCAAAACATTTACTGGTGTCGATGGTCTAGCAATTAAATAAAATATAAGTTGAATAACGGGGAAACAATAGATTCCTACTTCACGTAATTAGTCATGAACAACAACATAGCTCGCGAGATATTCACTTCTAAACGCATACTACGTCTTCACTGCAGAAACCATGGAAATCTCACAAGTGCACAAGTCGGAACTACAAAATATTTTTATCTCCCGCGACCAGGCGCAACCTGCTCCACTCTCCAAGCCATTCCCACGACTGTCCGTCACGCCTTCTCGTCCAGCATTCCCCCGTGTCCTCTGCGAGCCGATGCTCCTCCACCCACTTCCATATAGTCCCTCCAATGACTTTGGTAGTCGCCTACCTTAGTATCGAGCGCTGGGATTGGCTGAGTGCTCCCACCATGTCTCCAAGCCAACGCATACTCACAAACATAATGAGACATGTACGAAATACTGGATTTAGATTTAAATAACTTGAAATTAAATAAATGTTCCTACTGCTGGACCATAAACACGCTCTAACACACATTACTAAATACACAAACAAATTAAATAACATATATCAAAGGAATGGAAGCAAAAGTAGGCCTGTAGTCTAATGTCTCTGTGCTTTCTGAAACAGTAAATACACTCCTGGAAATTGAAATAAGAACATCGTGAATTCATTGTCCCAGGAAGGGGAAACTTTATTGACACATTCCTGGGGTCAGATACATCACATGATCACACTGACAGAACCATAGGCACATAGACACAGGCAACAGAGCATGCACAATGTCGGCACTAGTACAGTGTATATGTACCTTTCGCAGCAATGCAGGCTGCTATTCTCCCATGGAGACGATCGTAGAGATGCTGGATTTCGTCCTGTGGAACGGCTTGCCATGCCATTTCCACCTGGCGCCTCAGTTGGACCAGCGTTCGTGCTGGACGTGCAGACCGCGTGAGACGACGCTTCATCCAGTCCCAAACATGCTCAATGGGGGACAGATCCGGAGATCTTGCTGGCCAGGGTAGTTGACTTACACCTTCTAGAGCACGTTGGGTGGCACGGGATACATGCGGACGTGCATTGTCCTGTTGGAACAGCAAGTTCCCTTGCCGGTCTAGGAATGGTAGAACGATGGGTTCGATGACGGTTTGGATGTACCGTGCACTATTCAGTGTCCCCTCGATGATCACCAGTGGTGTACGGCCAGTGTAGGAGATCGCTCCCCACACCATGATGCCGGGTGTTGGCCCTGTGTGCCTCGGTCGTATGCAGTCCTGATTGTGGCACTCACCTGCACGGCGCCAAACACGCATACGACCATCATTGGCACCAAGGCAGAAGCGACTCTCATCGCTGAAGACGACACGTCTCCATTCGTCCCTCCATTCACGCCTGTCGCGACACCACTGGAGGCGGGCTGCACGATGTTGGGGCGTGAGCGGAAGACGGCCTAACGGTGTGCGGGACCGTAGCCCAGCTTCATGGAGACGGTTGCGAATGGTCCTCGCCGATACCCCAGGAGCAACAGTGTCCCTAATTTGCTGGGAAGTGGCGGTGCGGTCCCCTACGGCACTGCGTAGGATCCTACGGTCTTGGCGTGCATCCGTGCGTCGCTGCGGTCCGGTCCCAGGTCGACGGGCACGTGCACCTTCCGCCGACCACTGGCGACATCAGCGGTGTACTGTGGAGACCTCACGCCCCACGTGTTGAGCAATTCGGCGGTACGTCCACCCGGCCTCCCGCATGCCCACTATACGCCCTCGCTCAAAGTCCGTCAACTGCACATACGGTTCACGTCCACGCTGTCGCGGCATGCTACCAGTGTTAAAGACTGCGATGGAGCTCCGTATGCCACGGCAAACTGGCTGACACTGATGGCGGCGGTGCACAAATGCTGCGCAGCTAGCGCCATTCGACGGCCAACACCGCGGTTCCTGGTGTGTCCGCTGTGCCGTGCGTGTGATCATTGCTTGTACAGCCCTCTCGCAGTGTCCGGATCAAGTATGGTGGGTCTGACACACCGGTGTCAATGTGTTCTTTTTTCCATTTCCAGGAGTGTATTTGACCAATTTCTTCATGAATAGCAAATATCGGATGTAAACAAAGACTGAAAGGGTACAGGTCTGCCCGACATAGAAAAGATGTACAACAACATACTTTGTTGTTCTTGTCAGAACATTTTTTTTTGTAGAATAACACCATTTTATATAATACACTGAAGCCGGATACCAATGTAGGAAAGAAGGGCAATTTGTGTATTTAATTATCAGATGTGCACTTCCTTAAAATAGACTCTTGTTGCAACCCTTGTTCACAGTACGAGCAGCCCTTAGCGGCTCGCCATCTCACAAGTGTTCATGACGTCGCCTTTCCGGCTTAGATCTTTTTTAATATGTGACTTGTAAGTACTGCATCTTTTCGAGTCAGTACAAACTTTAATTTTATTAATGTACTATATACCTAATGTTTTAGTACAGTAGTCTAATTCTGAAGACAACGCTCATAATACCGTCGAAACCAGGTCAATTTTGACTTAATATTTGTGACCGAGGGCTTCTTTGTTACAATATACACTCCTGGAAATTGAAATAAGAACACCGTGAATTCATTGTCCCAGGAAGGGGAAACTTTATTGACACATTCCTGGGGTCAGATACATCACATGATCACACTGACAGAACCACAGGCACATAGACACAGGCAACAGAGCATGCACAATGTCGGCACTAGTACAGTGTATACCCACCTTTCGCAGCAATGCAGGCTGCTATTCTCCAATGGAGACGATCGTAGAGATGCTGGATGTAGTCCTGTGGAACGGCTTGCCATGCCATTTCCACCTGGCGCCTCAGTTGGACCAGCGTTCGTGCTGGACGTGCAGACCGCGTGAGACGACGCTTCATCCAGTCCCAAACATGCTCAATGGGGGACAGATCCGGAGATCTTGCTGGCCAGGGTAGTTGACTTACACCTTCTAGAGCACGTTGGGTGGCACGGGATACATGCGGACGTGCATTGTCCTGTTGGAACAGCACGTTCCCTTGCCGGTCTAGGAATGGTAGAACGATGGGTTCGATGACGGTTTGGATGTACCGTGCACTATTCAGTGTCCCCTCGACGATCACTAGTGGTGTACGGCCAGTGTAGGAGATCGCTCCCCACACCATGATGCCGGGTGTTGGCCCTGTATGCCTCGGTCGTATGCAGTCCTGATTGTGGCGCTCACCTGCACGGCGCCAAACACGCATACGACCATCATTGGCACCAAGGCAGAAGCGACTCTCATCGCTGAAGACGACACGTCTCCATTCGTCCCTCCATTCACGCCTGTCGCGACACCACTGGAGGCGGGCTGCACGATGTTGGGGCGTGAGCGGAAGACGGCCTAACGGTGTGCGGGACCGTAGCCCAGCTTCATGGAGACGGTTGCGAATGGTCCTCGCCGATACCCCAGGAGCAACAGTGTCCGTAATTTGCTGGGAAGTGGCGGTGCGGTCCCCTACGGCACTGCGTAGGATCCTACGGTCTTGGTGTGCATCCGTGCGTCGCTGCGGTCCGGTCCCAGGTCGACGGGCACGTGCACCTTCCGCCGACCACTGGCGACAACATCGATGTACTGTGGAGACCTCACGCCCCACGTGTTGACCAATTCGGCGGTACGTCCACCTGGCCTCCCGCATGCCCACAATACGCCCTCGCTCAAAGTCCGTCAACTGCACATACGGTTCACGTCCACGCTGTCGCGGCATGCTACCAGTGTTAAAGACTGCGATGGAGCTCCGTATGCCACGGCAAACTGGCTGACACTGACGGCGGCGGTGCACAAATGCTGCGCAGCTAGCGCCATTCGACGGCCAACACCGCGGTTCCTGGTGTGTCCGCTGTGCCGTGCGTGTGATCATTGCTTGTACAGCCCTCTCGCAGTGTCTGGAGCAAGTATGGTGGGTCTGACACACCGGTGTCAATGTGTTCTTTTTTCCATTTCCAGGAGTGTAATTCTGACATGGTCACTGAACCTTAGCAGCTATGTTCAAAGTTTTAAACTTAGTTTAGTTTAGAAGAATTACACACTGGGAAACAGCGGAAAAAGCAGCAGTGTCATCGGCCGGCGCTTGCAGGTCAGCACTCTCCCCACATAAGCGGAAGCTGTCGATTCAGCCGCCAGGGCATCGCCCGACCGGCTCACGTCAAGAAGATTCTTCGAGAAGCTTTTCAACGTGACAGAAGAGGCAATGACCGTGAAGTCGTTCACCTCCAGTGAACTGAAGTGAATAAATACGCGAAACGCAGTGGGCCCGACAAGAAGAGAAGTTTTCAGTTCACTTTCGGTGCTGAAGACCGTCATGCAGCAAGAGACTACATCGTACACAGAAGCACCAAGTTCGCTGCTGTAATGGAATAGCAGGCAGCAGCCTCGCTGCCAGAAGACAGAAGTTAAGGTATTTGAAGACTGATTCTTACGTACCCGGGTGACTCGTGAGGACGGGAAGGAGACCGCCTTACATCAGCAGTCACCTGTGAGCTGATGATGAAGGTCTGACGGCCGAAGACAGGCAAGCTGGAGTCCGTTGTTCGAGTCCGGGACACTGGCCTTCCCCCGCCGCGCCGCTCCGCTGGCCGACGCGCAACACTGACACACGCGGCCGCTTAGAGAAGAGAAACACTGGCACGCCACATCCAATGTATCACCATCCGATTCACGACTTCGTTCTCAATAATTCAACGGGCCACAGCACGATGCGCGTCTCCAGTCAACTGGGCGAGACGGCAACGCGAGATACACACCGCCACGCGTAATCAGACGCCGCCGCTGCCGCAGCAGAAGGCTTCGCAAACGACACAGTTGCCGTTCTCCCAGCCAGAACATCCAGTAAGGAAACAGTTGTACAAAACTTTCAATAAAAGTTATCTTATGTAAAAATGCTGTTTCATTCTACCTCATACCCGAGCCAAGGAAGAACCCACGCTGGCCACATATTGTTAAGAGAGAAAAAGTAATTTATTTATGGTTTTTCACCTTGCTGCCCTTTGCAGTAACGCTCATCCTGACAATTGACTAGCATCAAAAGAGAAAACCCAGTTACATTTAGTGTCAGAAGTGTTACAGAAGGTAAAAATTACTAAAGATAACGATTTCAGTAAAAAATCTATAAGTGATCATCATAAAATCTATAAAAGAAAAACTTAAAAATTATTCTTATCTTAATAAACTACAATTAATACATCTGATCGAGAGATATGAGGGTAAACTAAATAAAAACGATAATGAGAATTATGTTCAAAAGCTTTTAGTAGAAATATCAAGAAATTAAACAAAACAATTATCAGAAAAGTTTACCAGGTTTCAGTTTTCTAGATGATGAAGATTTTTCAAATCACCAAAATGAATTTATAGAAAAGTTTCTACTTTTCAGTAAGAAATAATAACTAATGAATTGTTGTAGTACAAGAACTGTTTAATCAAATTAAAGAAGAAACAATCACCAAATTAATGAATATTTTAATACAAAGAAGAGCAATTAAAATTAACATGATATTTTTTGTAATTTTAAAGTCAAGAAGAAATACAAGAATTTAATTTTAAAACAACTAATCAAATTTTATTAAGAACAACTGATTTTGGAGATAATTATCAAAAATCAATTAATTAAATATTAAGTGAAATGGAAGAAATGCAGAGGAAAAATCTTGTTGTCTTTATTTTATGTATATAGTTTAGAATTAAGTGTTTGTAGACACAATCAAATTTTTGGTTCTTCTTATATCTATTTACCTGAAGTAATTGAAGATAAAAAAACTGTAATTAGTATAAAAAACACAGATCAAAAATGTTTCCTGTGGGCTATAAAATCTGCTTTGTAACATATACATAGAAATTCAGCAACAGTTAATAGTTATAAAAATATTGGATTAGAATTAGATCAAATTTTTGAAAAAGATAAAATTAATTTTCCATTTGAGTTAGTAGTTATTCCATAATTTGAATGGAAATCAAATATTCCAGTTAATGTTTATCAATATGAAAGGAATGAAGAAAAAGAAGAAAAAAATTATTGTATCTCCTCTTCACAAAACACAAAATAAACAAGGCATTGTTAACCTTCTTTTAATCTGAAAAAAATTCACATTATTGTTGGTTAAAAAATCTATCTAGATTAATTAGTTCACAAGCAACTAAAAGCAGTCATCAAATTGATCTCTGTGATCGATGTTTTAGATATTTTTATTCACAAGAAACATTAGCCATTCTTTAAACCAATTGTAAATAACATAAAGAAGTAAACATATATATATGCATTTAAAGGCTACAAATTGAATTCCAAAATTATAATCATTTATTAAGAGTACCTTTTATAATTTATGTGTATTTCGTATGCTTATTAAAAGTTATTAACACTTGACTACCAAATACTATATCAAAAGCATTTACTGATTTCATTCAGTTATTATGCTAAATGTTCTAATTGTGATTATCAAAATCCTGTTAGATATACTGACAAAGATGCAGTAAAAAAATTCATTGAAATGTTAAAAAGAAGAATCTAGAGAAATTCCTAAAATATATAGGCAAAACATTCCAACTATAATAACTAAAGAAGATGAAATCAATTTTAAAAATTCAGAAACTTGTTTTTTGTTTAAAAATTTACTGTTGGTGAAGAGAAAGTAAGAGATCATTGACATTTAAAAGGAAAATAGTTTTCCATAATAATTAAGCTGTTTCCAATGGTGAAGATTTTGTTACTAAAATATCAAGATGTTCACTTTGATAGAGATATGAAATTACTTTCGATTGACATTAAAAACCTCTACACAAATGTGCCAGTACCTGCAACCGTAGACACAGTAGAAAAAATTTACATTAATTCAAAAACGATTTTTCTTATAGGTAAATGACCGATTTTATGGATTTATTTCATATCGTTGTGAAATACAATTGTTTTGAGTTTAATAGAAAGCTATATCAACAACTACCTACACTTGCAATGGGGAACCCCTTAGCATTAATCCTAGCAGATGTAATCATTAATTCCTTAGAAGTAAAATTTTTCAGTAATTTCTCAGCATCAGCTGTAGTCATTCTTTCATACACTAGATATGTCGATGACATCTTGATCATTTGCCAAGAGCCTAACGATGGTATTGATCGACTTTTAAAAATTTTTAACGAGTTTCAAGAAAATATTTCTTTCAGTTGTGGACTTGGAAATGAGTTGTCTCGATTTGGGTTGATTTATAAATAATTTATAGTTAATATATCATAATTAGTATTAAATTATTTATAGAAATGAGATGTTAATCGTTTCCTAAGATATCTAGTTTCTTAAGAAAAAATTTAATTTCTTAAAGTTAGTTGTTTTTATTTAATTTTTTTAAGTATAAATATTAACTTATTTATTCTTTCTGGCTGTTAAACTTTCTAGGTCTCACTGTTATGATAGTAGATTATAAAATTAGTTTCAATATCTTCCATAAAGAAACCAGTTCTGATCAAATTTATTCTTCACTTCACTACACCCATATTCTAATAAGAAAACCTTTTTTTCATTCACCTATCCATAGAGTCACCTCCATCCCCCTATCTAGTGAATACTCAAATGTGAAATCAGTCTGATTAAAGCTATTGTAGTCAGTAATGGTTATGACCCTTCCATAGTAGATAATAATTTTGGTAGTAAAACATGTGAGATAATCACCACCCTATGCATTTCTTGGTCCAGTGTCTTACAAAACACATAAATTGTTAAGCAATCACGACTTTTCTCTTTGTATGTGTGTGTGTGTGTGTGTGTGTGTGTGTGTGTGTGTGTGTGTGTGTGTGTCTGAGAATGAGAGAGAGAGAGAGAGAGAGAGAGAGAGAGGAGAGACAGAGAGATAGACAGAGAGAGAGAAGGGGAGGAGAGAGGAAGAGAGAAAGGGAGGAAAAAAGAGAGAGACACAGAGACTGAAACAAACACATACAAAACAGTATATTGCGAGATTAAGCACAGCGTTCTGTTACAACGAGTTGTGACAGTACCGCATTTTAACATATGGAAATCGAAACCAGAAATTAGATAATTCCTTCATATTAAAAGAAAATGATACGTTATCCATCATTTGTTCTTTGTGTCTTCGTATTAAATATATTTAGAGATTGGAAACCCTGTTCACATCATGTTAGCCATTGCAGTGGAACATATTGTTATTATGTGAGCACACATTTCACTTCTTCCTATTAAACCGCTGAAAGATGGTGGTGGAGAAAGGTCATTTAGAAAAGTAGTGTATAGAAAGAATTTCTCATTGTGTGCGCCTTTTCTTTAAAATCTATATTTCTATATACAGAAATGTGATCACAAAGCATCCAACAAGGATGGTTACTATGTCTTCACCTGGGAATGGCGCCTATGTTACAGCACGTAACACTGCCAATCTTGTGAAAGCCAGCAGCCGTCTCTAGCCGGGAGCCAGTAACTATTCCAAATGAGTTTAAAAATTCTTGACTGCGTGTTTAAATGCATGAAAGCAGACGAGTGGGTAGTTTTTAAGTTGCATATTGATTTCCCATGAGCTCTGCACGAAGCAGAGCGTTCTCGAAGTGTGACGGACGTGCCGACTGGTGTGACGTCACAAGGTCGTTGCAGGGCCTCTACATTTCGTTGGCCCTGGATCACTTAATCGCACTTTGGCGGGGCTTGGAGCTGTCCTGCAAATTCACAGGATAAGAGGGGCTGGCAGGAATGGCCACATCCTTAAACAAACGAAAATTATTCTGTAATCTGTCACTTACTTCTGTGATAACATTCCGACAGCTTCTTTCACGAGCCTGGTTACGTAAATGTAATCGAATAACGATCTGTACACTCGACGTTGTAATTGTTTTATGAAAGAAGCAAATTGCAGAAAAGTTTCTTAAGAGTGGTTGCGTGATTTTGTAGTTAGTTGGCGTGGACGTGAGATCTCTTACAGCCCTTGAACCTCTGCAGATGGAGAAAAAGTCACAAGATTCAATAAGTGGCATCAAAAACTACTTGACGGTGACAGTAAGAAAATAATCACGGTAGAAGTGATCACAAAAGCATCACGGTGATAAATCGTTAATGAAGTTGTTGACTCATTTACAGCCCATAACTTGAGACGAAAACACTTCTGTGATAACATTTACCAAAGCATCGTTGTGACTAATCGTTAATGAAGTTCCTGACTCAGTTACAACCCGCAACGTGAGAAAAAAACACTTCATTGTGGCGCTCAAGGTGAAGGACGCGAATAAGAGGCACCGAAGTAAGAGAGTTTTGGCGATAGTAAAAAGAATTTTTAAGAATCAATGTAGAAGCGAGCACACGCGGTAGTGTCGCCCAATGTAGGTACGTTGATTTGGTGGAGGAGACCATCGGTCCCCGCCCAAAGTAGTTAAAATGTTTAATAAGAAATAAATTTTCTTTTTTGATTCGGTGCAAACGAAATAACTGTGTATTATCACAGCAGAAGGAATGAACGAGATTCCTTGACCACAGCAATCAAGTCAACAACAAGAAATATTTATGTGTTGATATAAAACCTGAGTGAAGACGCGTTTCGTCGACGAAACGGAAAATTCCAGCGTGCTGATTCCGAGCCTACGAGTGCAGCTGCAGTTTCGCCTCGCAGGACAGCTGTTGATCACCTGTTTACGGCAGCGGCTACATAGCGGCTCATCGAGACATCGCTGCACCCGTACGACGTATCAGCAGCCAAGTGCAGCTACCGGTGATGCTGATTAAGTGAGCTGTAATCAGCCCAAAACCCTGAAATACTTGTCAGTAGTTCCTCGTGCGGAAGTTGATAGAAGCGTGTGTCATTAATTGTATGCAGCTGTGTTAGATCGTAATCTTATTTTTAGGTTTATATATACTTTGTCCACTTTGTATGCCTGCTACTACATGTAAAATGGCGGAACTAATGTCTTTTAGGCACAAATAGACGAATTACAAATGAGTTCATAAGGCGCAACTGGAGGAATTACAAAATGACACTAAAGCTCAATGGGAGGAATTAAAACAATTAGACACGGTAACTACAAAAAAAGGCTCCTCAGATAGTTAATTTTCCAATATAAACGAGACATTATATTACCTAAGGATTTGCGGGCTGGTATACGGAAAAAATTATGTTTAGCGGTCAGGAAGGAGGTTGTAGAACAGTTTAAAGAGGTAGACGGTAAAACAAAGCAATCGTAGAGGAACGATTCACTCTAGAGCTACTTGCATGAACAGTCAAATCTCAGAAACGTGAAATCGAGCAGAAGCATAAGAACACAATAGAGTAGTTGTTGAAATCACTAGTGACCCAAACAGTGGTAGAAAATTCGCAGCACGAATTTAAAAATAGGACCACACTATCTAACTCTGGGTTATCATGTGATCTGATAGAGTAATTGCAGACAGGAAATGGAAAGACCGGGTCAAAAGGTTTTTCGAAATTTGAACCAGACGGTGAAGTACATCCGATATATTTCTTGAGAGTATTCTCTCGATCTTCACACAAGAACCACTCATTCGAAAGAATTCTGATCATTGAGAGGAAAAATTTGAAAGAAAGAGTTGCTGACCGAGACACAAGAAAAATTAACATTGAATTTAGTAGTTTCTAAAGACTACGACAGTACATGGGGTAGCTAAAGTGGCATTTGAGTACATCTAAGTATTTAAACAACCAATAAGAGGAAAAACATTTTGTGCAGTTTCTGGTATGAGATTACCTTACTTTGTACTGTAAGAAATTTGGTATAGAGGGTGGACTAATATAGATAACCTGTTAACTTTTACAGAATGCCTAGATACACTAATTAAAGAAAGGGGAGTTTTCACTCAAGGAGAGAATAGACACGAGGAAAATAGCAGATGTAGATGTTATCCGCCGAATTTTTAAAAGAAAAGAACAAGTAACTTTTGTCATATAGATAAAAGACACAGCAATCGAGGCAACAAAACGACAAATAATGAAATAAATAATAATGCATGGTCCACAGGTATTTGTACCCAGTAACAACAATGTCGATCATAATAGAGTAAAACATAACTGTTCCTAAAAAAAAAGCAATGAAAGAGGTAATTATCCTAGTCCAGTAAAGGTAAATGGGCAACACCCTGGAACATGGGTGAGAATCCAGGTTGTAATACCACAATCATATGCCTGTACACAGAGAGGATAATTACTTTCACGCCGACTATTGCTACAAGAACATAAGATGATAGAGAAATAACATGCAAAACCTACAGTGATAAGAAATGTGCGATGAAAACGCGTTGAAATTTACATAGATTCAGGAAGTGAGATTTATCCCTTATTATCCCAGGAGTTTCTGGAAACAATTAGAAGTAAGGATACCTGTTCCATATTACCCGTGACTGGAGTCTATATTGTGGGAATAATTGGAAGTAAAGGGAAGATAACTAGACAAAAAAACTTTAAGTTCATGCTAAGTCTGTTAGAAGTCGCAAGTATGAATTTGGCATTGATTGGTTATTGGCATATATGTTATGTTTATTGGCACATAATGTAAAATTAGACTTCGATGGTAAAGTATTATATGGGAACATTGGAAGTTCTAAACATGCAGTGCCATTTAAGATAAATCCTTTAGTAAACAGCTCTCACACATTAAGAGATAAAATGCATTCAGTTGCTACTGCTCAGGTAGTGAGCAAAGAGGAACCAATCATGGATTTTGATGAATTAAGTGAACAAATAAGGATTAAAGGCTGTGAATCTAATCTGCTAACTGAGAAAAAGCACGATCCATAACATATTGCTGTTGTATAGTCGATTATATAAACCAGGTGTGATAGGTGAGTATCTCTGCGAATTTCAAAAGAAGAAAGTTAAGCAAGCTGTATTGTGCTCCAATGAGTTTAAGACCTACAGTAAACGAAGAAATAACTAAAATGGTAGAAAATAAAGTAATAGAAAGAAGTTGAAGCTTATATGACAAATCCTTACTAGTGATAGAGAAAGCTAGAGGAGGTGTGCACTTAGTGTCAGATGCACAAACACTTAAACATGCAGAAACAGAAAGAAAAGGACCGATATGTATACGGGTAAATTACTATTTAAGTTCGAGCAAGGGAAGTATTTTTGCTCAATGGATTTAACTGCCGGTATCCTGGGGATACTGTGGCCACATGTCATCTCTAACGAAACACTCTGGCAGCCAGTTTAGCTGCAAATACGAAGCAGGAAGTGGAGATGGTTAGGGCGTACACGTAGTGTGACGTCCGGTGGCATTCGTTACGTCATATACAAAAAAAAATTACATACATATATTTTTATTTTTAATTTATCCACATGATTCTTTCTCTCAGGGGTATTGTCTTTTCTTATCACTTTTACTTACGTGCATAAGTAAATTGAAACGGGTTCTTGAAGGGCCTCAGTTATTCATGTACCAACTTAAGATTTTGAACGTGATGACTAAAATATAGTTGCCGTTAGCTGAATTGAAGGTAATTTTGTTAATTTCTATTTATTGGTTGCAAAGCAAGGCTCGAGAGAATTTCGATTGTTGCCGTGGAGCGGCCAAGATAAAACTTACTGAACTCATGGAATTTGTATAACTTAAAAACATGAACTTTAACGTAAACTAATTATCTGTTTAAGTTTAGAAAGGTTCTTACAACGAAATGTCTCGCATTTACATTTACTGTTAACACTTTGAAAAATAAATTAATACTTGGGCGCGTAATGACCGACCACATGCTGCATCGGAAGGTGAGCTTGTCGCAGCGCAAATTACTAAAAAAATGCTTATTAAAAATAATTACCACTGCGAGCATTTGAGGTGACAACTATTACAAAGGAATTCATTTTGTGATAATAATAACAATTTTATTTTAGCAACAAATACGAATAACTTACATAAAATATGTGTAGCTGCTCAATGACTGCATTCCGTACCACGAAACAAAACAGTGTGTGTCCCGTAAAATACGTCCTTCCTCCTTGGCCGCACAATCGCGTCTCTTTCGATCCTTTTTTATTTTCATAGACACTAAATAAAGATTCTACTGTTAAATTATTGCTGCATATCAGTTGTTTCAAGAACATTAACTATATCTTTTATACTAATTATATTCATAAAATACGTTTACAACCAATAAAAATGTCAATATTTTTGTGACGTACCGTCACAGTAGGAGAGCAAATGAACATATTACAAAGGAAGCACTTTATTGGATCCCACAGGGACGATGGAAACGAGGCAGTTCCAAAATGACGTGGAGACGATCAGTTGGATCAGGAGGTCAACGGCAATGAATAGGATGGGAAGAAGTGAAAATACTAGCACAGACAGAACAAGATAACGATTCATTGTTGCAACGCTATGCTCCATATGAGTTACGGGAATTAATAACAAATAAATACTGGCAGATAAAATTACATGAAAATTTACGAAGGCATACAGCATTTTTTGTTTTGACGGTAAGTCGAATCAGCTTAGGACATCGCACTTTTGTTTGAATATTTGTGTCTCAGTATCCATGAGGTCCGCGGCTCGTGGTCTTGCGGTGGCGTTCTCGCTTCCCACACGGGGCCCCGGGTTCGATTCCCGGCGGAGTCAGGGATTTTCTGTGCCCAGAGATAACTGGGTGTTGTGTGTCTTTCACCATCATTTCATCCTCATTCACTCACAAGTCGCCGTAGTGGCGTTAAAGAACTTGTGGAGCGGCGGCCGAACCGCCCCGCGAGGGGTCTCCCGGCCACCAATGCCATACGCTCATTTATTAGTATTCATGAGAGCGCTAGATGAAGCTGTAGGCAAAGAGTTGTTACAAGAGTTAGCTATCTATCTAGAAGATATCTTACTAACGTCTATGACAGGATAAGAATATTGTTGTTAACTAAAACTTTAGACGAGTTTTTTGAAAACCACCTCACATTTAAGTTACCAAAATCACATTTTGGAAGAGAAGAACTCAAGTTTTAGGAGATCTAGTACGAATCCCAGGAATAAGACCAGATTCAAAGAGAATAAGGGTGATTAAAGACTGTCCTGATGCGAAATACGCTCTTTCCTAGGATAAGCCGGATTTTACTGACGCAGATTATTATTGTTATTACAACAAAAAGCCAAATGGGTGTGAAATAAAGGGACAATTTGAGGCTGTTCAGAACATTAGGCATGGATTGGTGGATGCAACCATATTAAATGAATCAAGCATTTTTATTAGCAACAGACGCTTCAAAATATGCTGTACCTGTTCCAAGGTGAATGCAATCCCGAGACAGGAGAACATAATATCACAGCCTTCGCTAGTAGAAGTCTACATAAACATGAACTCAACTATACAGCTACAGAGACAGTTGTTAGCTATTGTATTGAGCACAAAAATGTTCAAACGCTAATGTGAGGTTTTAAGATCATCACATTTAGAGAACACCAGGCTAAAGTTTTCCTTATGGAACGAAGGTTGCTACATAGCCGATTAATGTGATGGGTGTTATTCCTTCATCAAATAGAAATTAACTATAGAAAAGGTTGTTCAGGAAATCAAGTGCCAAATGCAGTCTCATGATTACCGTCAAACATGTATGAAATGACGAGAACTGAAGTACCAGGAGTTATTTTTTCCGTCAGTTTCTTGATTCAAGTTCTACCAACGATGAAGTAAAAAGATTAGTCTTACGACTACAACAAGATGTAAAGACAGATGAACATTTTGAATAAAGATGACAACGATGTTACCACGCAGTACTACTATCAGAAGAAAAGTCTATGTGGACTATAGGCGAAAGAGCTTTATTTTGGAAGCTGCGACAGATTATTTGTAAGATGTAAGCTACTACACATACGACTTATGGACATACGAAAAACAATTTATTGACGCATGGTAATCGAGAAGATGGTTTATATTACGATAAGACACACATGTTGTCAACGCCGATTGAACGGGGAGGGGGGGGGGGGGGGTAGAAGGTGACATAGAAATACATATGCGAAAACGGGATGATATGACAAGCAAGCTGTTTGGATGATGCTATGATAGATGGCATTAGCATATCCCCGATAACAAAGCGCTAATAACTGTTTTAACAAATGAGGAGCGAAACTATTCCAAAAAAACTCACGTTATCTCCGATAAGAGTGCGCTAGTACATAAAAAGTTTATGTCAGTGTAAGAGGAATGGAACGTCATTAATATATTATATCCCTTAATGTGAGGCAGAAGAAAGAACTGCTAAGTAAGTGTTTTGTACATAATAACCGATGAAAAGTAAGCGGTAGATAACCGCGTCCATAATAAAAAAAATTTAAATCTAGTAATAATGAATATGTTTTACGCAAACAGCCCTTAAAGATAAGTGCCTCAGAAGCAAGGCTCAGGGTTAAATATTTCGATAGTATATACTTACGTGTGAGTAATGGCCTTACGAAGATTGAAAGAAAAAGGATATATAAGTGGAAGGAACGAAATTTGTGTTTTAATTACCTAGGGAAAGTCACTATGTTGCGTTGACAGGTATAAGAGGAAAAGTCAGAGACTTTACATAAGTGAAAAACTATAAGATTAGGTGTATCTGGATGTGTTGTACACAGGGGAGAGATGATAGATAGGCGAACCCACATAAGGGATAGTCCAATCCGTGGTCAGGTGATTCCATGGAAGGAATGACCTGAACCCTTTTTGTTAGTAAAAGAAAATGAAGGAGCACTTACATCGAAAATACAACAATGCATGTACACAGTGTCTGCCCAAAGAATAAGTTTTAAGTGAGGATAGGACATAGGTACGAAGCTGTAAACTAGCTGAGAGTCACACTAATGAATTATTCTCCAAAATAGTTATGAGCAAATAGACTTACCTGTATGATATTCATTCTTCGAATCTTCATTTCTGTACGCGTTGGATTAAATACAGATCCGAGATTTGAAACAATGGAAAGAAGAATAAATTACAATTTCAGCATTTAACTTCTTATGGTAAATAAAGATTGAAACTTTTACAGGAGAATAAAGTTGATGTAGTTATGCTGTTACAAGCTAATGACATGGGATTACCATTGACTAGGAATAATGTAATCATGGTAGAGGCTGATCGCTCACGGCGAATGGTTCACATGAGTTCTTGTGAAAACGTGAAGATGTATGAGCAAAGGAATCGTCTGTTAATAATAATGCACTAAAATGACCAATGAAAAAGTCGTTTATTGTATTGTAATAAAGGAAACAATTCCCTGTTTAAATCAATAATCCCTATTAATTTAAAAATGGCTGTCTTAATATGTCTGACCGTAAATCTGTTGTGTCGGGAAATGAAATTTAATTCATTCAGACGAGACATTACTTTGAGCAATGATAATAATTTACTAAACTTTCCAGGCACAGGCAGTACTATGATGGTAATGAGCATTATAAGTTATTTTACACATCTTTCATCTTAGTAACGGGATCCGTAGTGGTACATACTGTTATTATGTAACCACATACTTCACTTCATCCTGTTAAAATGATGAAAGATGGACGAGGAGAAAACTTGTATAGATAAGTAGTGTATCGATAGGACTTCTTACTGTATGCACCTTTTTTTTATCTGTGTACAGATATGCAAAGGAACATGTAAGTGCAGAGCATCCAACAAGGATGGAACGATGGAATATCCCCACTTAGGAGAGAAGGGTCCTTTATACTTTGGCTTCACGGCTTGGAGGTGTCGTGGAAATTCACAGAACAAGGTGAGGCGGCGACAATAGCCACATCCCGAAACAAACATAGAATGTTCTGTAATCGGTCACTTACTTCTGTGATGACATTCTGACAGCGTTTGTCACCATCTTTGCTACGCAAATGTAGTCGGATATAAATCTGCATACCCAACATAGTAATTGTTTTATGAGAGAAGCAAATTACAGGAGAGTTTTTTAAGAGTGGTTACGTGATTTGGTAGCTAGTTGGAGCAGGTGAGAGCTCTCTTACAGTCACATAGTACAATTAGTGCAACTGAACAGCAGGCCCACAGCATCAAGAAACTACTAGAAGGTGACCGTAAAAAAACTTAGTTAACGACTCAGAACTTAAGCCGTAAACACTTCAGTATAATTGTTCATTGAAAACATATCTCCTTTCGTATGGACTTTAAGTAACTGTTATTACCAGTGCAAATATTAAGTAAATATTAAAAAAGAGCGAGTTTTTAGCGTACTTGGAAAGAAAATTCGCTGTTTCTTTCAGTGTAACTTATTTTCTATTGAGTTTAGAATCTGCATCATACAGTCCATGTAAGCATATACATAACAGAGGAGTTCAATGACAGTTAATGTTTAATACAATCCACATTTTTGGATTTGGAGACAATTTCTCGGTTCTCATGCACACTCTTTCCGCATTCCTAATTACTCTACTTGATGAGGCGATCTATGGAATACAATGAATGGAGGAACCAATGAACCCACGCCTGAAAGAAAGCAAAAGTAAGTTATGTACATTACGAATACGGCATTATAAAACTTTTTTCCTATGTCGATTCAAAAATATTCATGTGTCTACGGTCATATGCAAACGTTTTTATTTAGTATTATTGCGGGATCTTTTCAGAACAAATTTGTATATGACAGAGGCATTGAATATAAAGGAATTTCTGTTGAAGAGAAGTTTATTAATTTTTTTTTGACAAAATAACTTACATTGGTCTAATAGACAATAGACTCTTATCACACCTTATGGAGAGACGCTTCTCAAAACTGAAGCAGAAACAAGAGATAAGAAAATTTTCACAGATATAATAACGGATTCCTCAGATCCCTCGGTCTCGATGGAATCACATCCTTGTTCATCAAAATTCTTTAGATAATTCACACGAATATCTGATAATACTTCATGTTAAGTTACATTAAGTTATAGTTTCATAGCCACTTCTCTTATATCACAACTGTCAACCTTCTGATGTAGGAGTGTTAGTTCATGTATGTTATGATGTGGATACAAAATTTTTAATTAGCACGTATAAATTTTGTATCGAATGATATAAAATATGTTTCCTCCAACCGACGTTGGTATGTTACTCGAGCTGCGGAAATGCTGTATGTTTTGCATAGTTTTGCTTCCTTGTGCCTTCTCTATGTACAAAGTTTTATTGCGAAGACACTTATGTTTCAGACACAACTGACGAAGTGTTCTGTAGCTCACACTATATTCCATGAGACTACTGGCGTCACTTGGACTGGCTCATGCAGCAACTTTCTCTGTAGTTTCTGGAAAAGAAAAAAAAATTCATTTGTTAGTTGTGAGTTAACAATATTGTCCACGAGTTTAAAAGTGCTTCTCATGTATTTCCCGACAGCACAAATTTAAACGCAAAGCTCTCAGCACTCACAAGTGCTCAATCCAAGCATTTGCTTGAACATGGAACTGGAGAAAAATGGAGACCTGATATTTTTAGATGTCTTGATCCGCAGAAAAGATGGCGGTTTCGTGAGTCACAGTGTGTTCTGTAAACCAACTCACACTGACCTATACCTGCAAGATACGAACTGCCATCACCCATCCCAACGCCTCGGTACATTACGGACTCTCGTTCACAGAGCTAGAGTTATCTCAGTTCCAGAGAGCTTATCAGCAGAGCATATTCATCTTCGCTTTGTATTTGTACAGTACTGGCACTCTGATAAACAGACTCGAAATGCGTTTCAGCCGGCACGCACTAAACCTCAATAACTGCCAGAAGGAGCGGAGAATTCAACGAGGATGGTTTTCTACACGATGTTGGTGTGGGTCACTTAAGATCTGCGGGCTGTTCAAGAAACAGAACCCCTCCAGCTAGGTTCTGTTAAAGATAACCTAATTCGGAAGAGGCCAGGGATGCACAATATCCCGTGCCAGTGCAGGAAATCATACGTTGGCGAGAGGTGTCGCACTATTAAGGATAGATGCGCTGAACACAGGCGTCACACCAGGCTGGGTCGGACAGGAGGGTCTGCTGTTGTTCAACACTGTCTTGAAGCGGGGCATAGCATGAAGTGTGGAGTGACTAAGATCCTTTCTTTCGCCTCCGCATACTGGTACTCTACCATTAAGAAAGCTATCGAGTCCGGACACTTAAAACTGGGCCCCAACACAATGCCTGCGAGCGCGCTGGGCCGCAATTTGCGACCGCCCTTCTCCCGCGTCGCGCATGTGAAGACGGTGGCCTGTTTCTCCGGCAGGAGGCACTGGATGTCGTCGTCCTCTATGATTAGTCTACGGTGACGTTATATCCCCCCCCCCCCCCTCCATTTGGTGCCTGTGCTTTTCTAGCGAGCCAGCGCACATATTGGCGAGGCAGGGCAGGCAGCAACACGTCAGTTTGATCAATAGTGGGCCAATGATCGAAGCATGTGGGAGTCCCATTGTAATTTCTACCCACGCAGATGATGTGCCGTACCTCCGCATTACTCCAGCAGCTTAAGGTAACTATCTGCATGCCGTTTCTTAAATAAGAGATAAAACCCAGCATTTGCTGAACTACGTATTCCATAAAACGTCTTTAATAGAACAGAGAAAATAGGAAAATGCAGTTACAGGAATTACGTTCCTGAATATGTTGGAGATCTGGCTTTTCACATAATTGCGAGAACATACCGAAAATTTCACAACAGGGTGGAACACCATCTTTGTGACATCTGCATGTTACAGCGTTCTTTAACAATATCGTCCGAAACAAACGTACGGATCTGTCCCTGCGCCACTGGCATCGAAAGTCGCCTAAATTCACGCTATGTGATTTTTTTCTTGGTGGGGGGGGGGGGGCGGGGGGAGGGGAGGTTGTGAACCACTTTGTCAATGTTTCCAACAATGAAACAACTTCGGCTGCATTAGTGAATGCAGTAACTGCAGATATGCTTGCAAAATGTATAGGACGAAGTCGTCTAAAGTCCAATGAAGAGGACACTGAACATGTGTGAAAAGGAAATGAAAACTTTAAGCCTATACATAAATATAAAGGATAGCCGAAGATTGTATGAGCATACGCGTAAAAATAGACGCTTGTCAAATGGGATGGTTCTTTTCGAAATAACTTGGCAGTCATAACCGTAAGTTAAAATTAAACCCCTGTTTTCATCTCCATTCCCGTAGAACTGTAGTCTTATGAAACAGAATGGATCCTTTGAAACACACTGTATTAGTGACTAGCTGTTCCCAACCACACATTGCTGTGGCCCCGTCTGGTTAAACGGAAAAGGAAGGGAAGAGGAAGCATGCGTTTTTAAGGTGTCTGGGAACTGGATATACGTCCTAATCTCCTTTTCTCCCATGTCTCTGTCCCCCTCCTTCCCCCCTCCCTGCCCACCCCTCTCCCTCTGTTCATCATCTCCTCCCCAATCTCTCTGACCTTGAGCCTTATTTATAGTTATTGCATATTCACATTCTGTAGTAGTGAACTGATAAGCCATAAATAAAACTATCCTTTTTCCTAACGATGTTTCACTATTAAAAATGTACAGCCCATTATGTACATATATAGACTGAAGCGGTGAATGGAAATTCATATCGAACCCGGGTCTTCTGCTTACTAGGCAGAGGCGTCTGCCACTAAACCACCCTGGCACAGCAGTTCACACAACGGTATGAACTACTCTGGCAACCCTACCTCCTCGATCCCAACTGTCACTGCCGGCCCAGTCTACCTTAAATTCCTCTTTCCACACGAAGAGATTTGACGAGGCGGTGTGTGCGAATTAGAGTCTAGGAGAGAAGCGTGCCAGGGTAATCCGTTCACTTCTGTGAACCGCTGTGCGAAGGTGGCTTAGTGGCTAACGCACCTGCCCTGTAAACAGGATACCCAGGTTAAATTCCCGGCTGGCCGCGGTGGCCGAGCGGTTCTAGGCGCTTCAGTCCGGAACCGCGCGACTGCTACGGTCGCAGGTTCGAATCCTGCCTCGGGCATGGATGTGTGTTATGTCCTTAGGTTAGTTAGGTTTTTGTAGTTCTAAGTTCTAGGGGACTGATGACCTCAGGCTAGGCGCAAATTGAGACGCGTATAGCGCTTGCGGCGCGACGCAACGCAGCGCGTGTTTTTGTAACATCACAGGTTCAAATGGGACCGCGCAAATTGCGACGCGACGCGACTGGGACGCGACACGCGCCTGCGCCAGGTCGCGCGGCGTTGTGGCTGAGGCACAGTTTCTCGCGCCGCTCGTCGCGCGTGCCTCGCTAGCACCCTGGGAAATTTGAGGCGGGGAGCGGAAAAGTAGCCCGGCCATATGCTCACATCGGAACGGCGCATATGAGCAGTGGTAGTATTCCAGAATGAAATTTTCACTCTGCAGCGGAGTGTGCGCTGATATGAAACTTCCTGGCAGATTAAAACTGTGTGCCCGACCGAGACTCGAACTCGGGACCTTTGCCATTCGCGGGCAAGTGCTCTACCATCTGAGCTACCGAAGCAGGACTCACGCCCCGTCCTCAAAGCTTTACTTCTGCCAGTATCTCGTCTCCTACCTTCCAAACATCCCCCAGGCTGTGTCTAAGCCATGTCTCCGCAGTATCCTTTCTTTCAGGAGTGCAAGTTCTGCAAGGGTCGCAGGAGAGCTTCTGTAAAGTTTGGAAGGTAGGAGACGAGATACTGGCAGAAGTAAAGCTGTGAGGAGCGGGCGTGAGTCGTGCTTCGGTAGCTCAGATGGTAGAGCACTTGCCCGCGAAAGGCAAAGGTCCCGAGTTCGAGTCTCGGTCGGGTACACAGTTTTAATCTGCCAGGAAGTTTCAGTGGTAGTATTGCCCAAACGATAATTTTTGCCTTACTGTGTACTAAATTTTATTGCCTTTGGGTAGTGTTTCGTTATTGCCATTTAAACGCTCCAGCTTTCTTCGTTAGTACATTATACTTTTCTGTTATTAATATCTGTATAGTTTTGTTTTGTTTTTCTTCTGCCAAGAAAAATGCATACTTCAGTAACTGATGATCCATTGGCCGCTGGAATTGCATCATATGCCTCCGCGATGTTTTCAGATCGCAAGAACTGACAGATGGTAGTGAATAAGAAAGCAAGGAATGTTATAAAATCATGTGATTAAGAATCAAGGCAGGAAAGTAAAACAAGGTTATCTTCTCGCTTCCTAGTACGTTGGCGTACCTGTACGACCTGTTACAAAAATTTAGAAAGGGATAATCACAGGTGTGATCTCTTTGTGCTCCTGGTAAAAAGCGTCCAAGTCTGAAGTATAGAAGTCTCACTGTGATACTCTGATATGGATATAATAATGTAATACTACACACAGAACTACATGCATGTGAACATCACATTTCCACTGCAAGCTAGAAACAGTCGAAAAGCATTTCAATTGTTGCATGCACATTATCAGCATTAATAAACTAATTATACAACAGGCTACACAAATGAAGAAAATGGTCGGTATTATTACGAAAGTAGGAATATCCTAAAAGAGTGTTATGATTAGATATATTTAATTTGTTGAAATGTACTGCTGACAAGGCAGATCTACTTTCATGACAATGTTTTTCGAACTCCACCTCACAAGGCACACATGGCTAGCTTGTGCATTCCTGTCGCGCGCATTATCCTCCGCTGCTGAAAATACAATGACCATTGTGTTGTGCGACAGAGCAATTGTTTATTTTTCTCAATAACAACTATTTTATTCGTGATCACACATTGTCAGTTTGGCAAGCCGTAGGCGAGTAACCAGTATCTGGTATGTGCCTCTCATTCCGCCTGAAGGAACGCTCGTCATTATTTTAATACTGCTCAAATCAAGAGAAGGAATAAAATCATTTGGTAACTTTCCGTTCCAGTCGCTCAGTGTTAAAAATACGATGGGTTAGGGGGATTCCACCAAAATTCCAACAGAATTGGCAATCTATTTTTGTGCGAGTTGTTAACCTTTTGTCATTCGACGAAACATCACCGTTTTTGAGTAACGGCCACATTTCTCTTGGTGACTGGTTTAATTGTACTTCCTTTGTCACAGTGTAATTTTCAAACTCATCTCAGAGCAGCTATTGAGACAGAATTCCGAAACGGAGTGCCTCATTAAACAAGTGAAATGAAATGAAATGATCGAATGGCATTGTTGGCCGGGAGGCCTCATGCGGGAAAGTTAATGATGATGAAGAACACACAATACCCAGTCATCACGAGCCAGAGAAAATCCCTGGCCCGCCGGGAATCGAACCCGGGACCCCGTGCGCGGGAAGAGAGAACGCTACCGCAAGACCACGAGCTGCGGACATTAAACAAGTAATTGGCAACCACAGAGCTCAATAGCCTACGAAATCCTCATACTGTCGGTTTGCAGTAACATAAAAGAAGAAATTTCATGTTTATTTTCATACTAGGAAGCTCTTGTTTCGCTAGCTGCCGATAACTCTTAAAAAATTACAGTCATTGGAGTGAAATAAATAAAAAGGGAAGCGTAAGTTGCGGCTGGTCGCAGCAGAGGTTTGTGTCCTCCCTCGGGCATGGGTGTGTGTGTTTGTCCTTAGAATAATTTAGGTTAAATAATGTGTAAGCTTAGGGGCTGATGACCATAGCAGTTAAGTCCCATAAGATTTCACACACATTTGAACGTTTTGAAGTGTAAGTACCGATATATCGCCATAGATAAGAAAGCTCTGTGTGTTTAAGAATTGGCAAAACACTCTCTTCCTTGTGTGCTATCATTCGCCAAACTTTCGTTTCGATGTCTCGAGTGGTTTAGGAGATATGAGAGATGTTGCGAGTATTCATTCTCGCAGGCGTGAGATCGGAAGTGAGCGCGCTACATGGGATCCATTTTCTCTGAGATCGGAGGCAGATAGAGACCTCCTCCCAAGTCTAAACAAAAATTCAGCAGGTTAGCTAAATTTCATATGCAGCAACATATGGTGTAATACGCACCAAAGGCAAAATCATAGCGACCCCTAATTTTCGTTGCAAACTTTTTGAGTTTTGCGTAGTGTCTTACTGAAATGTGTACATCACAATAATAATGGTCACTAGCGAGGTGATGGGCACTTCGCCACGAAGCTGACATGCAACGCTACAAATAAGGCAAAAATCATATATTTTCAGTGAATAGTTTCTGTAAAATCGTTTGAGAAAGATAACAGGTTGCACGCGCTTCGGTTCTGTCAGCGCAGAGCGTCGCCAGACGGCGCGTGCCAAGTATGGTTGGTGTACGCGTCGCAATATGCGCTGCACCCGCGCGACTCGTGCGGCACGTGCGTGTCGCGCTGTAGTGTCTTGTCACGTTACACGTGCTATACGCGTATCAATTTGCGCCTAGCCTCACATGTTAAGTCCCATTGTGCTCAGCGCCATTTGAACCAATTTTTAAATTCCCGGCCCTGACAAAAATTTTCACTCTCCGCATTAGTCCATACACACAAAATCACACATTTATGAGACCAGTGAAGTCTCTGAAACTGTGCCATTTCATCTGGATAAGTATCCCACCTGGGATTCAGACTGGATTCCTCTTTTACGTCTATGCTGAGGTGCTATTACAAAACATGAAGAACCGTAGCAAATTTGTTCGTGTGTAAGGGAGAATTTATAATAGACTGGGGTGGCAGTGAGAATTGGGATCGAGGAGGGAGACATGCCAGGGTAATCCATGGAGGTGTCTAAATCGCTTTGCCAAGGTGGCTTAGTGGCTAATGTACCTGCATAGGAAGTTGGAGACTCCGGTTCGATTCCCAGCCTTGACACAAAATTTCCCTTTCCGCTTCAGTCTATATACATAAAATAGTATCTATATTAGACCTGTAAAGGCTCTGAAATTGTGTCATAGCATAAATATATATATAGCCTATGTCTGTCTGGTTGTTCATCAGAGTATCGTGTAAAAATTTAAAATAAACCGGTCAAGAACTTTTCGGGATATTTGGTAATAATGTTTCTCCTTTATATATTACATACTTATTTACATATATTAAAATAGGTACATTAAATCATGCGCGTATTCGAATGCAGTGTTGTGAAAATTACAAACGGATCGGCAATTTAAGATTTTGAACACACACACATTTACATTATTTGTATATACGTAAATGTTCGTCTGCACTAAATCGTACATCTCCTCTAGTTCTTCACTGAATCTTCTGAAATTCTGACACAATGTTGCTTACGAATACGCGGGTGATTTTATATACCTACTGAAGCACTATAAGGGGATTATTGTTAGAAAAGATACGTATTCGAATATGCTCGTGTATTATATGTATACATCATATAGCGCTCCATAGGTACATTCGAATGCAACGTTGTGTCAAAATTTGAAAGCAGCCAGTGGAGAAACTTGGAAAAAATACGGTTTTGAACAAACGCAAACTTACATTTCTATTTATATTGATGTACGGAGTATTAAAGCGAGGTTTACACGGGCACGTTGATTTACACATGTAAGCACCCAAAAACGCACGTCGTCACAACTGGCGTGCATAGAAATGAGTGTTGAAACTGAATCTATTCAGTTCGCATATTGGCTTCTCGCTCAATACTTTTTCATGGTCTTTGCGAGGCAGCTCTTCTTGCGAATCGCATACAGTCTATTTTTGTCCGTTCGAGAGTTAACTTCCTGCAAATTTTACTTAGTTTCCAAGGTCTGAAATACAATGGAAATGACAAAAAAATGGCCGCTACGGTATACTGCGCAATTTCTGGAACCTTACGAAGAACATCCGTGTGTGTGGCACATTAATCTTGGTACTTCTAAAGACAAAAATGTGAAGGAAGAAACAATAAGAGACACTGAAAGCGAAATGAGGAAAAATTAACACATATTGATGCAAATGGAGAAAAGTTAAAAGCTTAGTTTTCGAAATGAAAACGATAAAAACAAGGTTAAGAATTCAGTGAGGAGTGGTTCTCAGCAAGCGCAATTTATAAGCCAACATTGCCGTTGTTTTCCATTGCTGATCCATTTTGAGGAGCATTGTGATAGCAGAAAAGGGATTGGTAAGCATTCCGCAGTACAGTATTTTTTTCTCTGAATATAAGTGCCTACGAGTTTCAATAAATGTTCAAGACTACATCTGTTCATTCTAAAATGATTTTCGAAGCGATCTTCGTCCTCATTTTCTAACATTCTAGACGCTGGCTTCTCCTAGCAATCCACTTTCGAACCAAACAAATGCGCCTTGTCGTTTCCCTATTCAAGCGTTCTGTAACTCTCTCAACTGCAATTAAAGCCACGACTCGAATTCTCGCACATAGTAATTCAGTTGGCGCCCTGTTGAAAAACTAAACTGGACATGATTAGACTGAAAATTTTTCACGCCTTTGTGAACGGTCACTGGTGCAAGTTGAAGGTAATGGGCGCATGTAAACATGCCCGTGTAAACTTCAATTTACAGATACATGTTACCAAACATCGTGGTACGACAAAATTCTGTATGACAATATCTGAACAAATTGGAGAGAACTTCAAGAAGCACTACAAGGACTACTTCCAAAGTATTAAGGAACTCACCTATTTTATTTTCTTTCGAATATTTAGGGTCGTTCCAAGGTTGAACTTCGCCTTTAGCGAAAATAACGAAGATCAGATTGCCCACAAAGTAGACTCCAGCTGCCGTGAGGACCACAGTTCTCCACTCTTGAATGGTCTGTTTGAAAGAATTAAGAAAAATTCTCACAATTTGACAATAAAGATCTCTAGTCACTAGTTTACATATTATACTTCAACTAACCAACTCAGAAGTCACAGCCAAAATAAATAAAACTGGCTTCTCACTAATTTACGCAGAAATGCAGCTGTAGTGGTTGCAGAAGCAGTGAGATAAAGAGAGATCAGGCACACTTTTGATATCAAATTGATATGAAATTAATTAAATTGAAAAATTAAATGTCCTCTCCCCTTAACCTATTCTTATTTAAATTGATTTATGACTCCCTAGATATACCTATTGGTATGGTAATTTAGTTATGACACTCTGGGTAAAAGCCATCCTTCTGAGAAACCCCTCAGCCTTCTCCCTTCCACTCCCCCACTCCCCTGGGAAAGGGACGCTTTATTATCACCGCTCCCCATTTCACTTCTGAGCCCCATTCCACCCTACTAGGAAATCTCCCATCCCTCCCCTCCCTCCCCCACTTTCTCTCTCTCCATCCCATCTGGAAATTGATGGCAAAAATTTTCAGTCTGTGCTGAGAGGAAAGATCTCAGGATACGATATTTAAATCAGTGTCAGTAATATATTGTTTAATTCAATTTGCATATTCTTTATTTAAGGAGAGACGGAAGGCAAACGGACTCAAAAAGTGGATTTTTAGACTTTTGTATATTTGAAATGCCCACTGATTCCTGCGTAAAATAGTCTTTATTTCATATTAATACGACAAATTGGTTGTGAGTTGGCGCCCTGATTGTTTTCCTGATACTCTATGCAATATGGCATTTAAATGCCATGTCTTCTCTTTTGCACCATGCAGAGATAATGGACAGGTTTCTTTTATTCTTTGAACATTATTTTCCTGCTTCTATAGTTTCATCGTGTCAAGGTTTCCTATCCAGTACCTACTATCGATATTCATCTTTCCGACGGCGTTTGTTACTGTTTTCGAGCGCTATTAGTTGTACTTAGTGAAGTTTGATGTGAGTGAAGTAAATGCTGATTTACGTTTTCTGTAGTTTTGCACGTTTTCATAAAAATACCGCATATAAAGAAATTCTAACCTAAACTACAATGCAGAGGAAATAAATACGTTAGTATTATTATAAATAGATTAGTATTATTATAAATAGGTTAGTGGGTCAAATGAATCAAGAATGTTAGATGTAGAGATAATCAGCTCGTCGAGAAAGAAAATGCAATGTCTTCAGGGAGTTTTCTCACAGTCAGCTTGTGAAGATGAACACTTGTTTGGAAATATTGTGGTGAACCTTAGCATTGTAACCTCCCCACAATAATTTAATAGGATGACAATATTTAATAGAAATGGAGCCAAACGAGTAACAAATGACATAAGTGCATACGCACTGAAGTATTGAACATACAGAATGAGTACAAATCATATTGAAAAATGAGAAAAGTGCACAGGCACTGACGTTCAGTAGAAAACATATTAACACATAACCTAAGTGCACATGCACTGTAGTTCAGAACATATCATCAAAATAAAAATGTATATAAAATATAAAAGACAAGAGTGCACATATACTGTACTTCAGAACAGATCGAAAAAATGTCTTTAGCATTTTCACAACAAATAAACATAATGGCAAAAAATCATGTCGACAAGTGCCATAAGTGTACTCGCACAGGAGTTCAGCGAATCGAAAAAAAATGTATAACCCATGAACATAAATAATGTTAGAAAAAAAATGATCTTCACTATGTGACAAGAATTAGGATAGGAAAGGGAAGGATTGCATCATGGTTGTAGCACTTTAGATGGCACACAGCTGTTCTGAAAGTCCATATCTTTCCACAGAAGTACAACACCAAGTGACACAATTTGAAGTTCTTTTCCCATCAGAATTTATCAGCGTAGCCAAGACACTGAACTGTCGTAGTAATATTCCATGTTTTCATTTTGGCAGTACACTAGGTACACCAAACAGTGCGACCATAATAACATCTTCATCGCTCACGGTGGTGGACAGCATGTCGTGTCAACACCACGCTCTTACAAGGCACACCAACGTAGAATTAGTGCAAAAACCAAATACAGTGCTCCATGATCATGAGGATGGACAGGACAAATTGACATTGGAGTAATTCAGGGTAGTTAGCTCATAAGGTGAAGGACATTAAGTCACATAATATTGAGAATTACAGTAGTAGTTTGCGGCATTCATAGCCTAGTTATTGAACATTTCTGTACCATGTATTTAGTATTACAGAATAATGTTCATAAAATTAAATTATTGGCATCATGGGTAATCGTATTACAAAAAACAGTGGCCAGTTACAAAGCATATTTAGTATCATCAGACGTCTTAATTGAAAAGGAGAGTCAATTATTGGCCTAGCATTAACATAATACATAGAGTGATACAAATTATTGGCACTCACTGGCCATTTACCAAAACATGAAAAGTCATCATTGAAAACAAGAGCTAATTAATGGCATAACTAATAACATAATTCATTTAGTGACATTAATTATTGGCACTCAGTGGCCAGCAAGTATAATAGAACATGAAAAATCATCATTGAAAACAGGAGCTAATTAATGGCATAATTAATAACGTAATTCATTAAGTGACACTAATTATTGGCACTCAGTGGCCAGTTATTATAAAATGAAAAGTCATAATTGAAAACAGGAGCTAATTGATGACATAATTAATATATAATTCATTAAGTGACACTAATTATTGGCACTCAGTGGCCATCAAGTATTGAATAGAATAAAACATTGGTCATCATTCAGTATTATTCAGATCATTAAGAAGTCATTCTTAAAAATCAGTTAATTACAGTCATAACATTAATAATCATGGGCATTATAAGTAGTCTCATTACAATAAAACATTGTTCCTCATTCAGTATTATTCAGATCATTAAGAAGTCATTATTAAAAATCAGTTAATTACAGTCATAGCATTAATAATCATGGGCATTATAAGTAGTCTCATTACAATAAACAGTGGCAGTTATTAGCCAGTTACAAAGCATTATTTTATATATATATATATATATATTTTTGTCTCATTAAGAAGTCATTACTCAAGTGACATACTATTCAGAGCTAATCAGTATTATTCAGAATTATCATAGACTAGTGACATTATGTGGGACTGGTAATACATTTTTTGTTTGTTAGCAATGCATTGCGTTGGGATCGATGATTAATTGCTGAGGCATAACACTATTTGCTTTTGACCTATTGCTGCAAATGAGGATAGGTAACGTCATTCGTCATGAGTCAGCTGTAGCAAGGTTATGTAACAAGGCAGTATATGTGATCACATTTATAAATGATAGACACAAATGGGTAAAAAATAAAAATGCAAGTACTAGAACAGGTATAATAAGTAACAGGTTTAGTAAGTATCATGAAAAGCTTCTCCTGGAAAAAAAAATACAAAATGGATTATTGAGCTGAAAGAAGAAACGCATACTATGCTGAAAAGTAGTGAACTTCGAATTAACAGGTAGTGAAATGTGTATAAAAATATGTTCCATAGCTGTCCTTTCCAAAACTTTCCGTCATCCTACTATGCAATATAACACCTGCTGTCAAAGCAACCTGCAACAAATACTTAAATAACTACATAGCATAAATACATAAGTTCAACATTATCCTCATCTGTAAAGAAAAAAAAACTTCATTATCCATCACTTCATTATCCATATTATCATAACTTCATTATTATCATCACCTGTAAAGAAAAACTTCATTCTTCATAACAGCATATTCTTCATCATTATTCATCAGCATTCATTATCATCTGCAAAAAAATCACTTCATTACTCATTATACAACTATTCCTGATCTCTAGCATATTTCATCACTAAAACTAGGATGTGTAGTTCTGTCTGACAGCCTGCATCAATCACCTTGTATTCTGAAAGAAAAAATTAGTTAAGACTGCTATTCTACAATGAGTATAGTATAATCTTGTTAATGCTTGTTAATCCTGATCCATTTACTCTTCCTCATAAAGTTATTGCATCTTCTTTCGTTTATTCCGTAGGTGAAATTCCCATTTCTGTTGAATTTATTTCTTATACGCATCATTTCTTTCTGAAATTGATGAACAAAGATTAATGTCTTGCATTTAAATCATATACCCCCTAAATAATGACTGGTTTATGGTGACATAATTAACCATACAGCATAACATGACAGAAAACGTAATATGTCAAAGACATTGACAGTGTTCAGATGCAAAAATGTACACAGAATAATACAATGCAGCAGCAAAAAATGTAAAACAGTCACGATCTTGAGATGTCAGAAGGCAAAAAATGTCAAAGTCGACTGGTGTGTGTTATATCTTAACTATTTCACAGTGCATACAAACAAAACTGGAATACAATCATACACACAAAAAAATGGAAAATGTGCACGGTCTGATGTGTAACGACAAGAAAAGCGACCTGCTAACCTTACCTTGCCGGGCACTTGCCAAGAAAAAATACGATAATCATCAGTAATTAGTCATGTGAATATAATTGCATAAAAGGTCATAAAAAATTAGTAAATGGCATCATAGTGTGTCGAATCATAAAGTGTCTTCATTCAATAAAGGGTTTAATGTTTGACCAATGGTGGTTGCCTTTCGATTTTCTGGCTCTCAAAGTTTCGACGTGTACAACATTGAGATGAGGGATGCTGCGAATCCGATATGGACCTGCGTATAGAAGTTCAAATTTACTGCACTTACCTTTTATTCTGCTGGATAAATAGTGTGTACGTCCAACGTGAAAGTCGCGGCGTGTACAAACCTGTTTTTGCTGTCTTCTCCGGCGCTCTGCGGCACGTTTGATGTTGTTCAGCACAATGTCAATTATTTCGTGGTGTCTTAGTCGACGACAGGTAGGGAAGTTTACTAATTCTTTAATTTTGTTTGGTGGTTCAACGTTTTTCAGTATAACAGACGGAGATAGCATAGTGCATTCATTTGGAATGGAATTAATTACATCTTGGAATGAGAGTATGTGTATGTACGGACTAACTGCCGGTTCAATAATTCCTTGGTCAAGCACATCCTGCAACTCTTTTTTTAACTTGTTCTCTGTGAATATATAGAATGGGATAATGCTTTGCTTTAAATGTGTCGTGCTGTTTCACTTGAAATTCATACATAAAACCGGACATAGTACCAGGAATGTTGTCAAAAACTGGAGCTTGCTGTAAAAGAATTTTGTGTAACTGCGTGCGTTCGTCGTCTGTATTTGCACTGCTTTGTTTAGCTTTATCAGAAATCAATTGCATTACGTCGTAGTCAGCTTCGTCTGGAGTATTATAGTTGTGTACGTACGTATCTGTGAACAATGTGGGATTACAGTCTATGTTACATGTTGCGGAAATGACCTCTGTGCGGTTAATTGTTTGTTCTTCCGCAGATAGTGAGTGCTGAAATTCTAAAGCAAGTTGTACGTTTTCATCCTTTAACATTAAATAAGAATTCTGAAAATCAATAACTGCGTCGTGTTGTACCAGAAAATCAGTACCTAAAATTACGTCTGTTGTCAATAAAGGAACAATCCAAAAATTAGAGTTAAATGTGTGACTTGCGATACAAAATGATAAATCCGTCTGTAATTTAACGTCTACTCCTTTACTCGATACTGCTCCCTTCACTTTTGTTTTGCCTAAGGGTAATGTCGGATAGGTATACTCTTTGTTACACTCGTTAAAAGTTTCTTCATTTATTACTGATATAGGTGATCCGGAATCAATTACTGCTGAAAATTTCGATGAACCAATTTTAATTTCGATAACAGGATGTGAAATAGCTTTCTGAACAAATGGTCTTTCCTGCAAAAGAGTGTCTCGTATGTCGTCAAAAGTAATTACATTTTCATGAACAACATTCTGCGTGTCTAAAGTAGTGCTTACGTTACTGAAATATGCAATCTGTACTGTGTCTGGTCAAATTCTGTCGTACGTGCTATTATTTACGGGAGGATGCTGTGGCATTTCGACTATTTGAACTGTTCTGTTAACTCTTCCTGACGTATTACGCTATGGATGACACCTATTGTCTGGATCATTCATGATAATGTTTTGTTGCTGATGTTCTTGCTGCTGAAAAGATCGACTGTTATTAAATGTACGCTGAAAATTGTGCTCATTATTTTTACGCTGGTCATGATAGTCACTTCTATACGGTGCATTGCGATAGGAATTCAAATACTGTGTTTTCTATACATTGTTATTTCCTTGCTGCTGTGCGTTACTATTTGTTGGATCTGGGACTATACATGCACGCGGCGAAACATTAAAGTTTGGTTGACCTTGTAGACTGCATTGTTGGTTAGGTATGCTAAGCGGCTGACATTCATGCTGTTGTGGTGAAAATCGTCTATTGTTACAAATATGTGGTTCCTGTTACTGAAAATTTTACACATATTGATGATTATAATTTTTATCTGTTATTAAAATTCTCGTGGTTGTCATTTCTGGAGTGCCTAACGAAAATTGTCACATTCGGTAAAAATTTTGTCACATCGGGTTTTCAATACATATTCTTAATCCTAGATAGAGCAATAGTTAAAGAGCAGTTTTGATAGATATAAAGGATAGTAGAAGAGAAGGCAGCAGTGTAGAAAACCAAAGATGAAACAGCACTACTACAGCTCGGGGCCCTTTGCTCGCTACGGCACATATTCATTAAAGCGTAATGAATCCCCTGAGGTCATTTACGCACTGCAAATAAATTTTAACTTTTGCGTTGCAGGCAATGGCGGTAAAATTCCAAAGGCAAATTGTTGTATCCTTGCTAATTCCAATTTCTGCATAATAGGTAATGCTGATGAAAATAGAATAGCAAATTGTCGCATCAGGTTCAAAGCTTGTACCTGTGTTCTGTCGTTATTAAATTCTTTACATTTTCTCACAAATGCAAATTGCTTATAATCAACGTTCTCGTCACTGAATTTGAAAACACGTTCGGGTTTGTGTGTGAGTCTGTTTGTCTGTGTCATTTCGTACTTCAAGTTGCGTAGCTTTTCATATTTTAAGTCGCGTGGCTTTTCGGATTTTAAGTCGCGTAGTTGCTGTAAATTGCTCAAATTATACGCGCTGCGTGAGTCAGACAAATGTTCGCAAAGTGGCGGATTCTGTGACGTATTGGTGACTGAAATACACTCCTGGAAATTGAAATAAGAACACCGTGAATTCATTGTCCCAGGAAGGGGAAACTTTATTGACACATTCCTGGGGTCAGATACATCACATGGTCACACTGACAGAACCACAGGCACATAGACACAGGCAACAGAGCATGCACAGTGTCGGCACTAGTACAGTGTATATCCACCTTTCGCAGCAATGCAGGCTGCTATTCTCCCATGAAGACGATCGTAGAGATGCTGGATGTAGTCCTGTGGAACGGCTTGCCATGCCATTTCTACCTGGCGCCTCAGTTGGACCAGCGTTCGTGCTGGACGTGCAGACCGCGTGAGACGACGCTTCATCCAGTCCCAAACATGCTCAATGGGGGACAGATCCGGAGATCTTGCTGACCAGGGTAGTTGACTTACACCTTCTAGAGCACGTTGGGTGGCACGGGATACATGCGGACGTGCATTGTCCTGCTGGAACAGCAAGTTCCCTTGCAGGTCTAGGAATGGTAGAACGATGGGTTCGATGACGGTTTGGATGTACCGTGCACTATTCAGTGTCCCCTCGACGATCACCAGTGGTGTGCGGCCAGTGTAGGAGATCGCTCCCCACACCATGATGCCGGGTGTTGGCCCTGTGTGCCTCGGTCGTATGCAGTCCTGATTGTGGCGCTCACCTGCACGGCGCCAAACACGCATACGACCATCATTGGCACCAAGGCAGAAGCGACTCTCATCTCTGAAGACGACACGTCTCCATTCGTCCCTCCATTCACGCCTGTCGCGACACCACTGGAGGCGGGCTGCACGATGTTGGGGCGTGAGCGGAAGACGGCCTTACGGTGTGCGGGACCGTAGCCCAGCTTCATGGAGACGGTTGCGAATGGTCCTCGCCGATACCCCAGGAGCAACAGTGTCCCTAATTTGCTGGGAAGTGGCGGTGCGGTCCCCTACGGCACTGCGTAGGATCCTACGGTCTTGGCGTGCATCCGTGCGTCACTGCGGTCCGGTCCCAGGTCGACGGGCACGTGCACCTTCCGCCGACCACTGGCGACAACATCGATGTACTGTGGAGACCTCACGCCGCACGTGTTGAGCAATTCGGCGGTACGTCCACCCGGCCTCCCGCATGCCCACTATACGCCCTCGCTCAAAGTCCGTCAACTGCACATACGGTTCACGTCCACGCTGTCGCGGCATGCTACCAGTGTTAAAGACTGCGATGGAGCTCCGTATGCCACGGCAAACTGGCTGACACTGACGGCGGCGGTGCACAAATGCTGCGCAGCTAGCGCCATTCGACGGCCAACACCGCGGTTCCTGGCGTGTCCGCTGTGCCGTGCGTGTGATCATTGCTTGTACAGCCCTCTCGCAGTGTCCGGAGCAAGTATGGTGGGTCTGACACACCGGTGTCAATGTGTTCTTTTTTCCATTTCCAGGAGTGTAGCTTTCAACTCTGTTACTGTAACACTTTCGTCAATTTGGTTGATCTGTCGTGCAAATTTCTCGTCAACTTCCGTATTCGGAGTGTGTGAAACTTTCACTGAGTCTAAATTAACCTCGTCGCGAATCTGTACTGCGTTTTTAGGGCATTGTTCGGTGACTGCATTACTTTCGTGTATCTGTGTTGCGTTTGCTGAACATTGTTCAGTGACTGCATTAACTTCGTCTTTATGTAATTCTGTTGTGCTTACATGTGTACTATTTAATTCTTGTGCAACAGTGCCAACTTTTTCATTACTGTTATTACCACAAGTCTTAGTATTCACACGTAATTGTTCTTTAATGTCCCGACATTGCACGGTAACAGCTGTATTCTGTTCACTAACTTGTTTGTTCTGTTCTTTAAGGTCGTCTTGTTTTTCGTTTGTGAGTTCGAAACTTTTATCAATTGTTATTCTAAGTTGTTTGAAATGGTTGTCGAAACTTTCATGAAGGTGTTGTTTGAGTTTTTCGTTATCTTGTTTGATCTGTTCACTAAGTTCGTTCCTAAACTGTAGCATTACTGCCATAAATTAATCCAAAGTAACATTACCTACTCCACTATCTGTGCTGTTTGATTGTGTACCTGCAATTGTCGCGTTAAATGAATCCATCGAATTTTCAGTACACTGACCATTTTCATTCGAAAAATTTGTCTGTACGTTACTTGAATTTTCCAAACCGGGTATGTTATGCTGGGTAGCGCTCATTACAATAGAGCGTCCCCCATCATCAATTGTCGTCAAATTAACAGAAGAGACAATTGAGTTCGTTTGTTCATTATCAAGGTAAAAGTCATCATTGTTGGTTGGAATGCACTGATTGTCAGTGAACGCAGGATTGTCATAATTACACTGCGTGTCACAATTACTATCGGTCACGCTGTTTAAGTCGGTAATTTCGTTCATAATACCTCGCGATACACTATTCACAGTCTTTCGCGGCATTTTTGCTAAAGTCACAATTATTCACAAAACAAATAAGCACAATGCAAAAACAACACACAAATACAACATAGCAACGAATTTCCGATGATCTGAGGAAAGAAATTCACAAATTAGTAAAAGCGTTGCGCCAAATCCTAATTATATCTAAGCAAATAAGAGCAGATATCTGACTGTTTTTCAAAAGACTCTCAACGAAATTCGATCCTGGCAGGGTCGCCAAGTGTAACCTCCCCACAATAATTTAATAGGATGACAATATTTAATAGAAATGGAGCCAAACATAACCTCCCTAGCAATTAAATTTAATGACAATAAAAAAATGAGAATCGCAATCTGACTCAAGGTGTAAGCTGTCACAAAAAATATAATAAAAGATAATTCAGTGCTAATGAAACTTCAGTGATAATGATAACTCAATTAAACCGAAATATCGGTCTTTGGCCCTGTGCAAAAAATCAGAATTAATTTCTTACCTCAGTATAACTGCATGTCAGGTTTCTGCTCTTATTGTTGGTCACTGCTTGGAGGAAATGCATTGCAAATAATATATTTTTTTTTTGAAATTTAACTGAAACTTTTCTTTAAAGGAAATGGAAGGAAATCATTGGTTCAATTAAATGGTTTTTTTGTAAAAAAAATTGCTTTGAAATCAAAATTATTATTGGGGCGATTATTGCACAAATTAGTTACAGTTAATTTACATTATTAGCTGAGCGCATTTAAAAATAATATACCTCGTCCTGTATCTTGACCAGAATGCCATGTCGACGCTCGCCGACTCCTCACACACAACTGCACTCGACTGCTACTACCGACATACTCCACTGCTCACAGACTGCCCACTGACAGACTGCTCGCACGACGACTACTACCGACCGAGTACTGGACGCAACTGAACTGAGCTACTGCTACCGACAGAGTGCTGCTCGCAACACTCGCGCGGTCAAGCGCAGACTAACCACGATAAAAGGCTCTCTGGTCAAAGATTTTATCGTGCCTCACCATCGCTGCTACGTTACATACGTGTTTCAGCATGCCATGTGATTTCATCTCCAAAAATGCTGTGTGCAGAATATGTTGGTGTGACGTATCCTTGGGAGAGAAACAGGATACGTCACACCAACATATTCTGCACACAGCATTTTTGGAGATGAAATCACATGGCATGCTGAAACACATATGTAACGTAGCAGCGATGGTGAGGCACGATAAAAGTGATTGTGTCAAACCTGATGTAGGATTGTACAAAATGTGGTGCAGCTGCTTCAACAATGACATCAGAAATGACAAATAATAATTTGTATGAGAATAACATAAGGCTAATTATGGTCTCAGGTCTATTGGTAAATGGATGGAGGCAGACAAATTCTTATGTGCATTACATGACATTCCAAATCCAATTGTAAAATTTGCGACTTACAATAGAATTATTAGAACTGCTGTTGCTGAAGTTTGTAACATATAAATGAAGAAAGCAGCTGAAGAAGCGCTCAAGGAAAGTGGTGGCAGTGAAAGTGGTGATATTTGTGCGTGTTTCGATAGGAGCTCGATGAAACGTGGTCAAACTTCACTAAATGGTGTCATAACACCTACGTTATTTGAAACAAAATGAACATAACTGTCAGATGTATTGAATTGGTCCAAGTGGTGGGATGTAAGTAGCAAGAGTTCTCAGGCTTTTTAATAGTTCAGTGGCAAACAGAGGTGTTAGATAAACACGTTATTTAGCGGACGATAAGAGCAATGCTTATGACTGGATATGTGCAGAACAACTCTAGGGTCCCAACCTCACAATTTCTAAATTAGAATGCATTGGGCATGTCCAGAAGAGAAAGGGGTCCAGGTTGAGAAGATTATTAAAAGAAAAGTCAAAAACAGCACTGGAAGGTGGTAGGAAGCCAGATGGTAAAGGTCGCCTGACAAATGTTGAGATAGATTCAGAATTATTATGTTTGGCCATAATAAATGTTGGGATTTTAAAAACATGAAAAAAGGTTTATGAGCTATCTTTTTCCATAAAATTTCCACAAATGAAAATCCTCAGCACTGTATTTGCCTGACTGATCATGACCCTTGGTGCAAGTACAGGAGAAGTGCAAAATATGACCACAAACGTTCTTTACCGGCAGCAGTAATGAATGAAATTAAACCTACATTTAGAGATCATCATAAAGACGCTTTGTTGAAGAAATGTCTTTATGAAAACGAAAAATGTAGATGAATGCCTGAATTCTGTCATTTGGACCCGGTTACGTGAAACTGTACTGTTTCACATTACAATCCTCAAATTTGCTTTTTATAATGATATTTCATGTTTCAGTGAAGGTGTAACAAGTGAACTGGATGTTCTGGAAGTATTTGGCATAAAATCTAGTGGGAATACTCCAAATTCCTTGGTGCAGATAGATAAAGAACATTCGAAAAGCCGAAATTTCTAATTTAAAATGCGCAAGAGAAGCCAGATAAAAAAGTAGAGGGACCAAGAGAAGAAAATGGTTCAAATGGCTCTAGGCACTATGGGACTTAACATCTGAGGTCATCAGTCCCCTAGACTTAGAACTACTTAAACCGAACTAACCTAAGGACACCACACACATCCATGCCCGAGGCAGGATTCGAACCTGCGACCTTAGCAGCCACCTGGTTCCGGACTGAAGCGCCTACAACCGCTCGGCCACCGCGGCCGGCAGAGAAGAAAAGAAGATCCACATGATTCAAATGATGCTCAGTATGGTGCAGGTAAATATTAGTGGAAAGTAAATCTTATCAATAACTACACTAAAATTGCAGTATGGAACTTTAAATTGATTTCTCTTAAAGCTATGTTTTTTTTTACTTTCGGGTACCATTATTTCCTAAAGTAACTGCGTAATAACTATGAAATTTGGTCAATTTGTACTCAGGGTGGCAATAACTTATTTGCAAGTAAACTGAGAACCACCAACACAGCAGGAATTGTTTTATAATAATTATTGTATTTAAAAAAGTGAAATTTTATTAGTGAAAGAATTAAAAAAGTCTTCAAATCCATAAGAGTTATTCTGTTCATTTTAGTTGTAAATTGAAGCATATGCTTAATATACACTCAGCGAAATATTTCAGTATTTTAACACTTATAGTTCTATTAAAAATGTACCTTTTCAAAGGGTGAAATAGCATTGGCAGAACAGGGGTAAAAGTTGCCTTCCATCTCCCATTAATAAATTTGTGGAAGACATGTCCCCTACCCCTCGCCACCCTCACTTTCCATGATGTAATAATTGTAAGCACTGAGGGATGGGATGAACTGCGGTATATTAGCTGCCGTTTTCGATACTAAACACCACCAACGGTGGTCCAGAAGACAGCGTCCTTGGATATTCGATATCCGGGAAACTACCTCTGCTCTCTCTCATATGACTTCTTCCTGTCGTAGCATCTGCACCTCAAATCTATAGACCAAGGTGACAAGCCAACGGACGCTCATTCGTTCTTGTGGCTTCCGAACAAAGCACCAGGTGGCGGCATTCCTTTGACCGAGAAATTCCAGGCTCGCTTCCTATCTCTGTCTCTCTTAAGTGTTTACTTGCTGTTGGCGTGAACACATGCATAAACCAAAGTGTCCAAACACGCAGCCAGAAGTTTACATCCATCCTCAGAGTACTGTGCTCCTACTGGCTAATGATGACGACAGAAGAAGACCTGGCGCAATTGTGGTATCAAAAATGGTGGAAAATAGTCCATTTACACTACGCTACCAAATTAATTATTTAACAGTTTTCAGGAGTCAAATATATTGCTACCGACACTCACCACCTTATGATGTTTCTTCTTTGTAATAAAACATAGTTTCAATGTTTTAGAACCAGATACAAAAATTTTGAAAAGCAAGTAATTAAATTTCCACCGCAAATAGATCATAACACCAAACATATCCGATGTCTTATATACACCGATGTTTGAGAACACATGGACCCTCCTCGACCACAACGTTTCTGCTAAACATACCCTTCCGGTCGCACACACAACTGCGAAGCACGCGATATCCGCTGACTGCCGGAGACGATCTGTAACGCTGGTCCGGAGATGACTGCACACAGATTGTCTATGTCAGCAGTTGCGTATACATCTACAGCCGTATCAGACGCTCAGAGGTTGTAGAGACTGTCATTGTGACAGCCAAAGAGTCAACCGATCAATTTACATGGGAGGAATAATCGTCCAACGCAAACAGTCGGCATATTGAATCTTCTCATGCAGCATATACGTACGTTTCTTTGCCGCTCAACCAGAATAATAGTTACTTCGCTCTCAGCTATCTAAAGGGCACTGCCGCTGGGACACTACAAGACAAGCAGGTGCGATTTGTATGTATAGTTCCGATTGTAACTCCGGCCCAACCAGACACACCACAGTTAAAAAACACTTTATCTTATCCGAGAGAGCGATGTTGTTGTCCATAAAGCTCGATTTTCTCACGTGAAATCTAGATTCCTTCTTTTTTTATATCAGTTATTTCCGTAGACAGAAGAAATACGTACTGTTCCACAGGACCAGGATATTAAAATCATTTTTGGCTCAAGATGCAGTGTTACGAGCATGCTCTACATCAGTCACAGGATGCCTCCTCACTTTGGAATTCTCTTAACGTAGCCAGATGTCTCGTCTCTTATGAAGTCTCTTTCGGTAGCAACTAAGACGAGTTGTAAACATCAGGCTTATACAACGTATCAGTTTGTAAATCCGATAATATAGCTGGTCTATGAAATGCCGGCACGGTAGCTCAGCGTGTTATGTCAGAGGGTCAGCTATCCTCTGTAACAAAAAACTGAGTGAGTGGATGAACGAAGAACCTAAACGGGTGTCATCTGACGTCCGCCCTGAACAAAGTCAACGATCAATATAGAACAAAATGAGTTCAAAACGAAAAAAAAGGGGGGGGGGGGTAGCGTCTTTGCTTAGTAATCAAAGGTTTTTTAGGTGCCGGGTTCGAATTCTGCCACTGCTTAAATTTTAATTAATAATCAGCATTGGCGGCCGAAGACTTCCGGCATAACAAGTCACTCTCATTCTGCCAACGGCCTAGTCAAGAGGGCGGAGGAGCGGATACGGGAAGATTTCAATTAGATTACATCATGGTCAGACAGAGATTCCGAAATCAGATACTGGATTGTAAGGCGTAACCAGGAGCAGATACAGACTCAGATCACAATTTAGTAGTGATGAAGAGTAGGCTGAAGTTTAAGACATTAGTGAGGAAGAATCACTACTCAAAGAAGTCGGATACGGAAGAACTAAGGAATGACGAGATACGCTTGAAGTTCTCTAAGACTATACATACAGCAATAAGGATTAGCTCCGTAGGCAGTACAGTTGAAGAGGAATGGACATCTCCACCACAGAAGTTGGGAAGGAAAACATAGGTACAAAGAAGGTAACTGCGACGAAACCATGGGTAACCGAAGAAATACTTAATTTGATCAATGAAAGGAGAAAGTACAAAAATGTTCCAGAAAACTCAGGAACTCAGAAATACAAGTCGCAGAACAACAAAATAAATAGGAAGTGCAGGGAAGCTAAGACGAAATGGCTGCATGAAAAATGTGACGAAATCGAAAAAGAAATTATTTTCGGAAGGACAGACTTAGCAAACAGGAAAGTCAAAACAGCCTTCGGTGGCATTAAAAGCAAGGGTGGTAACAATAAGAGTGCAACGGGAATTCCACTGTTAAATGCAGAGGAGAGAGCGGATAGGTGGAAAGAATACATTGAAAGCCTCTATGAAAGGGAAGATTTGTCTGATGTGATTGAAGAAGAAACAGGAGTCGATTTGGACGAGACAGGGGATCCAGTATTATAATCAGAATTTAAAAGAACTTTGGAGGACTTACGGTCAAATAAAGCAGAAGGGATCGATAACATTCCACCAGAATTTCTAAAATCCTTGGGGGAAGTAGCAACAAAACGATTATTCACGTTGGTGTGTAGAATGTATGAGTCTAGCGACTTACCATCTGAATTTCGGAAAAATATCATCCGCTCAATTCCGAAGACTGCAAGAGCTGACAAGTGCGATAATTATGACCCAATCAGCTTAACAGCTCATACATCGAAGTTGCTGACAGGAATAATGTACAGAAGATTGGAAAAGAAAACTTAGGACGTGCTAGATGGCGATCAGTTTGGCTTTAGGATAGGTAAAAGCACAGGAGAGGCAATTCTGAAGTTGCAGTTAATAATGGAAGCTAGACTAAAGAAAAATCATGACACGTTCATAGGATGTGTCGACCTGGAAAAAGCGTTTGCGATGTGAAATGCTGCAAGATGTTCTGAATTATGAGAAAAACGAGGGTACGCCATAGGGGGAGACGAGTAATATACAATATGTACAAAAGCCAAAAGGGAATAATAAGAGTGGATGACCGAGAACGAAGTGCTCGGATTAAACAGGATGTGAGACAGTGATGTAGTCTTTCGCTCAATCTGTACATCGAAGAAGCAACGATGGAAATAAAAGAAAGATTTACGAGTGGAATTAAAATTCAAGGTGAAAGGATATCAATGACACGATTCGCTGACGACATTCCTACCCTGAGTGAAACTGGAGAAGGATTTAATGATCTGCTGAATGGAATAAACAGTCTAATGAGTACAGAATATGGACTGAGAGTAAATCGAAGAAAGACAAAAGTGATGAGAAGTAGCTGAAATGAGACCAGCTAGAACTTAATATCAGAATTGATGGCCACGAAGTAGATAAAGTCAAGGAATTCGTCTACGTAAAATAACCAATGACGGGCGGAGCAAGGAGGACATCAAAAGCGAACTAGCACTGGTAAAAAGGGCATTCCTGCCCAAGAGAAGTCTACTAGTACCAAATTTAGGCCTTCAGTTGAGGAAGAAATTTCTTAGAATGTACATTTGGAGCACAGCATTATAAGGTAGTGAAACCATGGACTGTGGAAAAACCGAATCAGAAGAGAATCGAAGGATATGAGATGTGGTGCTACAGACGAATGTTGAAAATTAGGTGGACTGATAAGGTAAGGAATATGGGTGTTCTACGCAGAATCTGAGAGGAAAGGAATATGTGGGAAACACTGACAAAGAGCAATAGACAGGGAAGCTTCCCGCAAATCTTTGTTGGAACTGTGGAATGAGGACTGTTTTAATTTACTTCTTGGACAATCGCTTGCAGGCAACATTTATATGCCTGACAATCTGAGTCATTACTGGCTTGTTTTGCACAGATCTGCAACCCACTGTGCTTATCTAAAAAGTGTACACAACAGAAAACTATGGTATTACAGTACTTTTGACATGGATAATAAGTATGTGCCATTAATATTAACTGCCCTTAAGATGAATGGAGGTAAAACACGCGGTATTAGATAACGTAAACTGAAATATTCGCCCCTAAATGTGTTTCTACTTGTGATAGGTCCACGTTCGATATTTTTCGGGACACTTTCGCTTTGGTGCCATAGGAAGCAGACTAACAATGCCGCTGAATTACAGTTTATTAAAATAGAGATAACAGTTCTACCAAGTGCAATACAGAACCCAAAAAATAGTGACAGGTATCCCTTCTTTCCCCATGGCAAATAAATAAGTAAATAAATTAGAAAAGATGAACTGTTTTTGCATTTATCTCTTAAACGTTTTAATCCAAGTCCATTCCAGATGTCAAATCCAACTAATTAAAATGTCTAAATGTCTATGTCACCCGTGTACAGAATCTGCGGTATTTTTGAATGGAATCTCTGTGCACTAGTGTTGTAATGTCATTCAAAATATGTAGAGCCCTTGCGGGAAAATTGTGAATTTGGAGGCATGAATGCTAGTGATAAATATCCTCTTGTGCGCATTGTAATGCTCAGCCGTACCACTGTAATCAAGTATATGTGAAGGTGCCAATAGCAGATACACAGCAGCTGCTTAGTGTAGCAGAGGAGGTAGAAGCTTTCCTCGAAGAAGCTGTCATCTTTGTGATGCACTCGGTCAGGTTTAGGTGGCACAGTTACAAGTAGCGTTAAGCACTATAGCAATAGTTTACGTTTAATACAGGATACAGGCTAAGTTTCTACGATTCCCTTCTCTTTTGTTCGTGTAGGCATTGAATCGTTCCACATCCCTTTTTTATAGAATCTACATAACAGATGAACGAACTAATGATGTCAGGTACCCTTATAGGTTTCAACACAGAGCTTCTGTATAAATTCTTTATTTGCAAATAATTTAAAATGTAGAGAAAAAATTATTTTAACGTTTTTCTAGAGTAAATGGAGCTTTTTATACAAGGTGGTGTAGCGATACACAGTACAAATATTAAATCGTGCGACAAGAAGTCAGACACAAAACGAATTAAAATGAAAATGCGCGTGCAATGAGCTCCCATAACGGTAGTTTATAATGAAATGAGATAATAATGGTACAAACAGAATCTATAAGATAACTGTATAGGATCTCTGTGCTAATTAATTATTCTTCCACTCGCTGACGAAAGAAACTAAAAAGACAAGCGTTATTACTCACTCTTTGTCCTAGTCTTGAAGCTAACGCATGCTTCGGCGGCCGTTTCGCACTGTAAGTTGTAATTTTTAAATAATATGTGGTAATTTATTCTGAGTGTGTATTTTTTCCTTTATATGCCTAGTGAACTGCAAGCAGAAACAAAAATATTATTTGTAAGGTTTTCAGCACGCGGGATAAACGACAACAACGGTCGAACAATCGACCATTCGTTGCAGTCATCTTGCGTAGGAAAAATTTCATTATAAATTTCATTGCATTTCGTCATCAACGGACGGATTAAAAGTCTCGCACAATAATTATGAAGGAAAAGAAAGTGAATATACTATTTTATATTGTATGAAAGTGAAAACTAAGAACATTCCATTAGGTTCAAATATTGGCCGCATCTCGGCAAGACGAAGATTATTACTTTAAGAAAGAGAGAAATACTTTATTTCATTAGAAGGTTTCTTTTAATTAAATTTCACTGCAGTAAAGATATCCTGCAGCAATATTTTAATGTGATAACACGAAATACAATCCCTGTGATTAGGTTTACATTTTTTTGTCAGTATGAAAGCTCCACGTAGACCTCTGTTTAAACTAATTCTAAAAGCGCCTCGTGCAATCTTATATTAACAAGGTGGTAAGTCGCGCGCTCTTAAATAATCAGAGTTCGGAGAACTATTTTACGAAAGTATAGATTCAGGTTCCACATATTTTCATGATTCTTTATTGTGTCCGCTCCGCCAAGTAAGTGCTCTATTCACGCTCTTGCTGGGCGTAAATATCAGTAAAGTTAGTCGGTAAGATCTCACACTCTTTTCGTCGCATTCATTGTATATACCGTTAAGTATATTTGAGACGGTGTTCGGACCTGGGCGTTAGCAGCACAGTGGCCAGAAACAGTCTGAAAATCTTGTAAGCATGTTGTAGGGTAGGTAATGCTAAGAAATAATCGTTAAGAAAAAAACTCGATACGTTGTGCCCTTTCCGATTAAATTAATATTGAAGTTAGCCAATCATGTTGTCTCGCACACAAATTAAAGCACTTGCACGCACTAGCAGAAATGCACAGACATCTATAGGTCCGTGAGCTGGTACTTGTTCAACAAGCTCATTACCAGTTAAAATGTGCCTTTTTCGGAAGCGATAAATTTAAGCTAGGAGAGCAAAAGCTACGTTTGTTCGCTTTGAGGAAGCCAAACGAGGAAGACATTTGGCGACACCGTCTGTGCCAGGCTGCTTGAATTTGCGCGCACGACGACCCGATTGGCTAACTTCAATGCTAATTAAATCGGAAACGATGCAAAGTATCGAATTTTTTCCTTAACATTTATTTCTCAGCATGATCATCCTGAAACACCCTGGCAAGTCTTTCAGACTGCTTGTGACCACTTTGTATTTTATGAGGTACTTGAAAAGGGCATTCTTCTAAAGTGTCACATATTAATATAGGCGTTAGAATTGGTTTAAGACTAGAAGAAACATGCCTATAATACAATGTCCGGAAAGCAATACCTGTTGATACTTGGACCAACCTGTCGTCTTATTCCCATATGTCTGGTGCACAGAAATACGTGTAAACAGTATAGTCAGCACTGAAGCTGGTTACTACACATCCTGACACATCCTTCACCTATTCTTCGTAGTGAATCACGCGCTCTTTCAAATACACCTGGCTCCAATCGAATTGCGTCACATGCACTGGTCACAATTTCCTGTAACGCATTCATATTGTTGATGGGTTGGACATACAGCAATGCGTTTGAATGTCCTCTTAGCCAGAAGTCCTACGTTTTCAGGTCCGGTGAGCGGGAAGGCCACGCTACCGCAACTGCTCGACAATCCATCGCCCATGAGGCGTTGCGGTGAGGCACTATCACACGATCCGTAGAAAATGTGGCGTTGCCCTGTCGTGCATATACCGTACTCATTGTCTTACGGCAAGCGTAACGTTCTCCAGTATCTCGGGGAATTCATATAACGCATAACTGGTTGAGATAGAGTACCTGTTAGTCTAGAAAGTGTAGTAACATTCTGCATGTTCAACGACAATTCCTGACCATACGCTAATACTGAACCTATCCTGATGCTTCACATCCATGATTGTTCGTGTTTTGGTGATTTACTCATGCATTTCTTGTTAATCCTGCGTCGTACTACAATATTACTCGTCACAAGCAAAATGGTCCATATCTCACCAGGTATTGGTTTCCAGGCATATCTTTATGGGAACTTTTCTTCTAGTTTTGACCTATACCAATACCTGTAGAAATATGTGACGCTTTTTTAACACTCCACATAAGTTTCTTTTTATTTGTTTTCTAAAAAAATGTACGATGTTACCTGTGAGCAATTAAGTTCTACCATTCCATAAAACATTACTTTACTTATGTACAAATCGCAGTAAACATAGATATACGTTTTATCAAAAGTTAACTGACAAAGTAAGCATGAAAGTTAGTCCTCGTTTGCGATCAAACAAAGAAATCAGAAAAAAAGCACACGATATCCAGCAGCTCTCAGTTCTCGTGCAACCTGTCGTATAATTTCCGTCTGGTTACAACATGCTGCACTACGAAGAAGAGAGCAGCTGCCAACTGTGCCCAGCCAAAGGATGACTGATAGAACACAGCCACTTAAAATACGTTAGAATATTAGGGCTCCTACAATAACTGATGGAAAGAGGTGTTGCTTGTGATCTGTATTGTCAATTAAACGGTTAAAAAATATGTGAACTGAGAAATTCATTCCGCTAAGGAGCCTACATTGAATTTTACACCGTGAGTCCCTCTGTACTTACGTTCTCCTTGACTATAGCCCCCACATAAAGTGGTGCAATGATGGACATCAGTGTCCCGATACTACCAGTAATACCCATCAACAGGCCAGAGAAGTTCGGTGCGGTGTCTATAATTTTCATTTGGAAGCCCATGATGGTGATACCATTAAAGCCGACGGAGACAGTCAGCAAGATCACAGCTGCCGTTGGAGCCTCCACTTGGATGAAGCTGAGAGCTACTAAATACGCGGCTGGGAGCCAGTAACCTGGAACACACACTGAATAATACTTTCCCAATTCAGAAAAGATAAATGTGACTTTTTTAAAGAAATATGTGATGGCTTTTACGGAAAGCGATAAGTGATTTCTCTGAGATGTAACTTCTGGAAGTAGAGTTCTTGATTTACATTAGTGCTGACTTTCTTGTCGGTCAAATAATACAATACAATGTTTCACGGATACTGGAAATGTTTCCATTTAAGTTTCGAACACTATGTTTATTGAGCATTATCTTGAATCACCTGTTGATGTTTTCAAATAATTCACTTATTACTTTTACTGTTTTACTTGGGTCATCTGCCTCTACGTTTGGTCGTGTCAATTTTTTTAACTTTGTGGTAAAAAGGTATGAAGTCGTAATTTATGTGTTTTTTCAAATATTTGTAATTACGACTAAAAACTAATAGCTAGATGTATACAAACACCAAGTAACACACTTTATTTTCAACAGATGAAAAATAAAAACCCACTGAAGATGCTGCAACTGCAGTGAAACATGTTTGGGTTTCAAAAACAAAATTGTGTTTTGCTAAAGACGGATCCTATCCAAAAACATGCGTATTGTTAAAGTAAACAAGGAAGAAAAGTGCTTCAACCCCAAGATGATTATTTATTTCATCCTTTTGCTTACAGCAATTTCATAACATCTCACATAAAATGCAATACATAGGGAAGAGTGTTCTACCGTGGTTCACATTTCATACATTTGCGTCTAGCAAAACCTATAATAGAAATTTATTATATCTTCCTATTCCATTTTAACAGATGGCATTAACTTTGTATGTGCTCCAGTTTTTTTCTGAAATTATTAAAAACACTTCGGAAAATTAAGGTTTTTGCAAATGTGAAAATATGTTCCAAGGTACACGTATGAACAATAATTGGTTGGAAATTTAAAAGCGCTGCAGCCGTGTTGTTGTGTGCCATATAATGACCGGCGTGACGACAGTGTTCCTTAAGGGGAGATTTTGTCGGCTGTTGGAAACGTGCATGCCCCTTATGTTCAGTACACCGGTCGTCCAGAATCCTAATAGTCTGATCAATTTATGACACCCCACAACTGCAAGGAATACGGTAAACGTATCGTTTTCGGAATCTAAGAGGACCCTGGTCTTATATGGTGGTCGGAAAACACATCATATGTTCCCAAAATACGACCAGTCCTGTTCGAAATGCTCCTGCGTAAGGCAAAAAGGCTGTAGACTTTGGTGCCACTTCGGTATTATCATCACTCACCCTGTGAGCAGTTGGTCGGTTGCGCAACGGACCTCCGATCTGTCTTTCACTACAACCATTGTGACGAAAAGTGGCCTCATGATGGGCCAACTAAGCTGACAAACTCCAGGATCCGAGAAGACATGGTCCCTATGAGCCAAGGTACGAAGCACCCCTTCACGCTGAGCCGGGTAGTGTCAACTATCAGCACGTAGATATATGTCAGATTCAGTCGGCTTCCTATAAACGGCATGTACTAACGTATAATCAGCCTTACTCCTGCCTACACATCAAAAAAGGGAAGGCAGCCATCCTTTCCCGCCAGCACCGTCAAACAAATGTTAGGGTGTGCTAAAGAGTGGTTCAGATTTTCAGTGCAGTAACGCCAAACAAGGAAAGTATCGTATAATATCTGAAAAACGCTCAGGTTTCAGAGCTGTCTACTCCAAGGCACGTTCCTCGAAGTCCTCCATAAACAAATTGGCAATAATAAATGACAACGGGGTTCCCATCGCAACTTAATCTGTCTGCTCACATTACTGTTCATTAAATAAAAAGTAACTGGAAGTCAACATATGTCGAAATAGGTTTGTTGTTTCAACACCAAAGCTAACCTCAATCATCCATAGCGAATCAGACCGAGGAACGTCAGTAAAGAGAGAGACCACATCCAAACTTACTATAATATGAGATTCATTCAAACGCATTCCTTCTGGTCGAATTAACAAATCCGCCGAGTTCTCAACACCGACCTACTACACAGCTCAACAGAATAGCAAGGTGCTTTACTATATGATATACCGAAGAACAAATGTTACTCACAATCCGACGAAGAGGTTGTAATTTCCCTTGCAAATCGCTTGCTTGTTGCAGTTATGTCTTGAAAATGGCAGGGTGTGCTCCTGTTGAAATATCGGCAATTATCGACGACCACTCGGCTGCATTCCTCTAAGTTATTTGAACATTTTATACTATTTGTAGTAAATGTACTTTTTTAGGTATCTGTGATGTAAAAAAGTACTGTATATGTGAGACCCTGTCGCGATCTAAGACAGGGTCTGATGGCTCTAATCATCTCAGGTTAAATAAATAAATAAATAAACTTTTAGGCTTTATTGATAATATTCCTTTCCTGTAATTTCATGCCGTCTTGTACAACAAGCAGTACATACTCATCTCCGCATTTATTCTTACCGATGGAGTTGATCACCTTCCTTAAGGCCCCCCTGCTGAGTATTTGCTTCTTCTCTACGTTGTTGACGATCCAGCTGAAGGCAAGACTCAGGACACAGTTAACGACGTATGGCATAACAGAAAGTAACCCGTTCTGCGAGAACACATATCAAAAAATTTCAGCTGTAGAATGGGAAACTACTTCTTGCATTCCAAAGAGTAAATCATAAGTAAAAACCTATTGATAACGCTATACTAAAACCTAAATGAACTGTGTACTTACATAATATATCACTCTGAACGAAATCAGGTTCATTATTATTAGTATTATTATTGTTGTTGTTTTTACTATTGTAGTAGATCATACAAATTTCTAACACTGACGAGTGTTGAAGAACGCTGATAATTGGGCGCAAGGTACAAAGTAATGTGGTCCATCGTTCGGGTCTAACGTTGATAGACCCTCAAAGAGACGTCAATGGCATGCTCAACTCATCCATCTTGAGTGATCTCTATAAATGAATGGGGATCAGCTCTGTCTTGAATGTGTGAAGCTCTGGTTTGCATTCGACACTTTTTTCATTTTTTGATGCACATAGGGCCTTAGTTCGTCCAGAGCAGTGTCTAGAGACTAAACTGTTCGTATTGAAATGCATATTTCATCTGTCGACGGTGATCTAAATTAATCTTAAGTAATAGAACCCAGTACGTTGTCCTCAATGGTGAGTGTTCATCGGAGGTGAGGGTATCATATGGAGTGCCCCAGGAAGTGTGGTAGGTCCGCTGTTGTTTTCTATGTACATAACTGATCTTTTGGATAGGGTGGATAGCAACGTACTGCTGTATGCTGATGATGCTGTGGTGTACAGGAAGGTATCGTCGATGAGTGACTGTAGGAGGATACAAGATGACTTGGACAGGATTTGTGATTGGTGTAAAGAATGGCAGCTAACTCTAAATACAGATAAATGTAAATTAATTCAGATGAATAGGAAAAAGAATCCTGTAATGTTTGAATACTCCATTAGTAGTGTAGCGCTTGACACAGTCACGTCGATTAAATATTTGGGCGTAACATTTCAGAGCGATATGAAGTGGGACAAGCATGCAATGGCAGTTGTGGGGAAGGCGGATAGTCGTCTTCGGTTCATTGGTAGAATTTTGGGAAGAGGTGATTCATCTATAAAGGAGACCGCTTATAAAACACTAATACGACCTATTCTTGAGTACTGCTCGAGCGTTTGGGATCCCTATCAGGTTGGATTGAGGGAGGACATAGAAGCAATTCAGAGGCGGGCCGCTAGATTTGTTACTGGTAGGTTTCATCATCACGCGAGTGTTACGGAAATGCTTCAGGAACTCGGGTGGGAGTCTCTAGAGGAAAGGAGGCGTTCTTTTCGTGAATCACTACTGAGGAAATTTAGATAACCAGCATTTGAGGCTGACTGCAGTACAGTTTTAATGCCGCCAACTTACATTTCGCGGAAAGACCACAAAGATAAGATAAGAGAGATTAGGGCTCGTACAGAGGCATATAGGCAGTCATTTTTCCCTCGTTCTGTTTGGGAGTGGAACGGGGAGAGAAGATGCTAGTTGTGGTACGAGGTACCCTCCGCCACGTACCGTATGGTGGATTGCGGAGTATGTATGTAGATGTAGATGTAAATCTATTCTACATTAGCCAGATACAGGAATACCCACCACTAGTTCGAAGCACCGCGCCCAAAATTTGTCAAGAATAATTACTCCTTCTGCCGTTCGACCCTCCCAAGAGGAGTATCTTGAGTCAAGAGCCAGCAGTAACAAACTCTCTGTCCAGTTCCCAAGGACAACCACGTGGAGGCAGTGCTGCTGACGCATCTGTACAATGTGTATGGACGTGTGATCCTTGTTGGGGCCGAACTGTTCACTTGTGAACTAAGGTTGCATCAGTTCCTCAATCACTATCTAAGGAGTACATGGTACTCATTGTGGAGAGATTTATCTCACCACATTAGGCAAGTTACCATAGGGGGCGCTTACACGTTGTATTTGCTATGCATTCCTGTTGGTCGTATGTGTGGGATGAGGGAGTCCCAGCCTCGTTAGTGGCTAAGTCTTGGCTCCAAACGGCTCTTGGTACTGGATAAATCCATAATTTAAGTGGACCTACATCTCACGTGACATACCTTTGACATCTTGATCAGCAGATTATACATGGGATTTTTTTGAAAGAAGTTCTAAAATGCCCATCTGTTGGTCATTTAGTCTAAGCTGGGTACCGCCTCTGGAAGCTATGTTCTACTTAGGAATTTTGCTCCAAGGTTTGTGATCAATGTACTGTTGCGATGGAAAGCATACAATCTGTGGATAATAGGTTATGCTCTCATGAGAGAGTTCTCCATTGGTAGATGGAGGTGAAATATTGTTGCCGGCCGGAGTGGCCGTGCGGTTCTAGGTGCTACAGTCTGGAATCGAGCGACCGCTACGGTCGCAGGTTCGAATCTTGCCTCGGGCATGGATGTGTGTGATGTCCTTAGGTTAGTTAGGTTTAATTAGTTCTAAGTTCTAGGCGACTGATGACCTCAGAAGTTAAGTCGCATAGTGCTCAGAGCCATTTTTGAAATATTGTTAATGAGGGTAGCTGCGTTATTATTGAGGTACTTCTCTCTAAAAAAAAATTAGTCGCATCCAAAAGCTACATTTGATGGTGCTGTGACTGTACCGAATGAGACCTTCTGAAGAACAGAAACAATGGTAGATATGCCTCAGGCAATATAATCTGTAAGTAGGGTAATTTTTAGATGACATACGTACAGTCGTGCTCAAAAGTATCCGAATGACCTGAATTGCATTTCGCCAGATTCGCATGCAACCCACATAACGCGGCTGTCTAGCAGGTCCTCTAATCCCTCCTTGGTACAGTCGTTTGACTATTGAAAATGGTTCCAACAAGTCACCACTAGAAAACACTGCTCTGTATCGCAATAACTCAAGATGTAAGGTAATACTACGATACTACAAATATCAGGGAACACCGTATCACTGATAAGACTGTCCTTAAGGCTTGTAAGCTAACATTTATTACAATAAATGACATATCTGAAATGTTACCACTCTTATTATTACATCAGATAGGTAATGCACGTAGTAAGTTCGTCGTATTCATGATTTTCTCTTCAAAGAAACATACCGTACATATTATTTAATACAAAATCACGTTAAAAATTTAAGTTATTCACGAGCAGCTAGTTGAGAATATGTATGAACTTCAAACGACACGACGAACCATCTCGTTGTGCACATGGATTCAAACCCAGGTCATGCAGACTAAGCAAAGATTTCGTGACTGACGGAAACTAACAGTCATTCCTGATTAAGCATACAGAGAGTGATATACCTCGATTTTAGACAGTATCGGTTATCAAATATCAACTTTAAATTACATAACGCAAACATTTTTAACGGGCGCGAATTCCTACCCAGCACCTATTGTCCCTGTTAACGAACTACGAGAGATATTAAATATTGCTTCTTAACAAGTAACTTACTTGAAATGCCGTGAGGAACAGCTTTGTGTTGGACAGGGATTCTAACCCAGAACCTAATCGGATAAATATCGACGCACAATCAACTGTGAAATTTTGGATTTTCTCGGCAGAAGCAAGATATTTTAACTGAAATGACGAGACGAAACTTTAAATTTTTCCTTCCCAGGACTCCAACCCAGCACCTATTGCTGTCATATTCTAGAGAAAACGAACGTTAAATATGGGTTTGTTGCACCAGCAGCGACATGTGAGCATGTTTGAACTAGAAATAATATGACGCAGTGCTGACTGGGAATAGAGCCCCACACATATAGTTCTTGACTACACACAAAGATACGTCAGCTACCGAATTTTTCCCCACCAGCAGCTCGGAATAACATCTTGAACTTACAGTGATCTCGCAAATTTTTCTGTGTCTCACTGGGAGTTAAAAACGTCAAATATAGTTAGTGCTGACAACGAATGAAAATACATTAAAAACCGTTCCACCAGCAGATAGGTGTTCTCATGCTAGATCTTGATAATACATAATGAAATCTTTAGTGCCGGGCCAGGATTCGAACCCATTCACGCGCAATATGTGGAGATGTTGAGGAATCTGCAGTTTTGAACAAACAACAAATTGTAGCCGAGCTGTATTGTCACGAAGAGAACAAATCCGCGTTAAGGACGGTCTGAGTTGCATTCCCAGTTCGGAACCAATTTAATCGATATACAGAAGCTCAGATAAAAGATGGAATAAGTGTCCTGTGAGCCTACATAACGTTAGTTTCGTCACTAGAAATAAATAACTAGTATAAGAAAGGTTACTGGTGATAGAGTTTCTACATGTCGCCACTCCAGACTTTATTGTGGCTCAACCTAACGTCTACTTGGTAGAGAAGGAATATCATTTTTAATGTGAATTTCAGAACACAATGAAATTATATCTTCTTCACTTGGTGTAGCCAGAAGAGAATGGAATATGTCTCTCCCTATCTAAAATCACTGACCGAAGTTGGAATCGAACCTAGACCATATGTATATGAACCGCTCATTTTTCTTTCAGATACAAATTTGGATGCGTATCAAGTATATAAAAGTATATCTTGAAATACGCACAAAGCACGTGGAGGTATTCGACTGAAAGACAGCGATGACGAAGACTGTAATTGGGGTCGACAGCATCGTCTTCTACCACCTTGACAACTTTTTTTTAATTTTATTTTATTTCATTTTATATTTTATAAGGAAGGGAAAGTAAAGATTTGCTCCAATTTGTAATAAGAATAGAATGGACAACGTATATATCTTTTCTAGGCTGCCGTTGAGCAATATAAGAAATGAAAGTCTTCTTCTTCAGTATTTTTTTTTTTTTTTTTTTTTTTTTTGGCGAGTAGTAAACATAAATTTTATGGCGCACAAAAGACTATCACTTCATTGTTGAAGGAAAGTTGCTCCGCTGCTCTGCGAAAGAAGGAAAATGTTAAAACGAAAATGGGAAAGAAAAAAATGCCTTCTGCATTGGTGAGCATCTGAATAGTATCTTAAAATTCCGACAAGAATTAAAGTCCCAGGAAACAAATAGGATTCATACATACAGGTCACTGGCAACCTCTGCTATCCGACATATTGTATTTGAAGCATTTAACCGTTAATTATGATTTTCAGCATATTTCCAAATATCCTCCTGTAGTCACAATGCTGGCTCGTAACTCATCAACCCAATAGACCACCAAATCCTCGTCTCAGTGGCTCATTTTTCTATCATAACGCCGTTGTGCCACAGTGGTTGAGAATTCTGAGACACAGGCTCCCTGTATCAATTTGCAGCACGTTCAGTAAATTCATTTACTTAGTTGACCGAATCACCATGAACTAGCTGCGTAGGCTACCCAGTGCATACATTTCAACTTTATTTTGTAATCACCAAAATAAAATCACATAACTGCCACCAACACAGAACTGCCAACAGTGTAGGATGCAGAAATTTAAATAGGAAGTATTCCTTTCCACTTGAGCTACTCTATTGCGCTATCTGTTTGTTGAAAACGTCGTGCAGTGCAAAAGAGAAGGTATAACTGTTTGTCTCTCATATGTATTGACCTGGCCATATGCATTTATACTACCGAATCACCATGAACTAGCTGCGTAGGCTACCCAGTGCATACATTTCAACTTTATTTTGTAATCACCAAAATAAAATCACGTAACTGCCACCAACACAGAACTGCCAACAGTGTAGGATGCAGAAATTTAAATAGGAAGTGTTCCTTTCCACTTGAGCTACTCTATTGCGCTATCTGTTTGTTGAAAACGTCGTGCAGTGCAAAAGAAAAGGTATAACTGTTGGTCTCTCATATGTATTGACCTGGCCATATGCATTTATACTACCGAATCACCATGAACTAGCTGCGTAGGCTATCCAGTGCATACATTCAACTTTATTTTGTAATCACCAAAATAAAATCACGTAACTGCCACCAACCAACACAGAACTGCCAACAGTGTAGGATGCAGAAATTTAAATAGGAAGTGTTCCTTTCCACTTGAGCTACTCTATTGCGCTATCTGTTTGTTGAAAACGTCGTGCAGTGCAAAAGAAAAGGTATAACTGTTGGTCTCTCATATGTATTGACCTGGCCATATGCATTTATACTACCGAATCACCATGAACTAGCTGCGTAGGCTACCCAGTGCATACATTAAACTTTATTTTGTAATCACCAAAATAAAATCACGTAACTGCCACCAACCAACACAGAACTGCCAACAGTGTAGGATGCAGAAATATAAATAGGAAGTGTTCCTTTCCACTTGAGCTACTCTATTGCGCTATCTGTTTGCTGAAAACGTCGTGCAGTGCAAAGAAAAGGTATAACTGTTGGTCTCTCATACGTATTGACCTGGCCATATGCATTATCCCACAGCGCTGTGGAATGCAGAAGTTCCGGAGGAATTGTTGTTAACTTCTGGAACCTTTGTAGCTATGTGTTGGCTAGTTGCGTAATGGTAAGTGTCGCGAGTTCGAGTACATTCACTGCTATATATTTTAAAACGCAGTTCTGCTGTCTGCTAAGGTTATCAATCTAATGGAACTTGTAACACAATTCCCATCACTTCTCAACCAAAATAGTCATATGTGGAAAAAAGGGCTAACTTCTGCGACATTTTGTCCATTTCAGGTTTAACAGACAGCCAGACAGTAGACGCATCTCGAAACTTTTGTATTATGTATGGGTAGAGCGCATGGTGCCAAAATATGTCGGAAAACTATTTTCTACATTAGCTGTCGTCTGGTAGTGGCATTTTATTCTTCTTCAAATCTTGTTTGATAGCTTTAACTCAGAATAAGTTTTCTACATGCATTTAATCAATAAACTGCATGTGCATTTTAAGACTGTTATAGATAACATCAGAGAATTCGCGTGTATCGTTGATGATTAATTTCTCTCTCACGTTTACTATTGTTTTAACAACATTAAAGGACACCTTACGAAAATTGTGAGTTGTATTATAAAAAAATGAAAGAAAAGTACCCACGATAACCTTACGACGAAAGTCTGTTTTAATAAAACTGAGCCGGCCTGAGTGGCCATGCGGTTCTGGGCACTACAGTCTGGAACCGAGCGACTGCTACGGTCGCAGGTTCGAATCTTGCCTCGGGGATGGATGTGTGTGATGTCCTTAGGTTAGTTAGGTTTAATTAGTTTTGGGTGACTGATGACCTCAGAAGTTAAGTAACATAGTGGTCAGAGCCATTTGAACCAATAAAACTGAGTATCTGTACGCAAGTGTGCCTCTATCGTCACGAATTGGTAAAATACTACTCATTTAGATTATGATTGGGTCTGTGTTTAATTGGTATGCTGTGTCATACTCAAGATAGGAAGTGTTTCTTTCCACTTGAGCTACTCTATTGCGCTATCTCTTTGTTGAAAATGTCGTGCAGTGCAAATGTGGCGTTTCATAAATAAAGTTATGTATTCCTAGAAACCCAAAATTTGCTTGTCAGCAGCGGGAAGAGGCGTTACCTGTTGTGCAGCATAGTAAGTTTTTCGCCATTGCACTATGAGCCGAAAGTATTTTCTTGCGATTTCCTTATCGATGTTTGATCTGACTGTTTGTAGCTCTTTCACAGAAGGGATGAAAACGCTACAGTCAGTGAGCCTGGAAATGCGAACCATAACAAATACAGTTTCATAGGTCAGCACGTAGCCACAGAGCTGGCGAAGAAACATGCGTCTTAGCTTCCTCTCACGAGACCAATAATTACTAGAACACGTAAACCGCTATTTAAAAGACGAGATTAGTCGTGATTTCCACGTGCAACGACTTTCCTGGGCTGAAAACCGTAAATTTACGATCCTTTGTTACACCTCAAGCGATAATAACTCAGATTATTCAGTGGAAATGACAGGTCAAATCAAGTGAACTTTGAGGTTTAATTCCGTGCACACCAGGAAGTAACTCGTCGATCACAGAGTTACCAATCATACATTGCCTTGTTGCCAAATCTCAGTTTCAATACCAGCAGGAAGAAGACGAACCGATGTGATCCTACAGCGGGCTGGGAAGTGACCATAGCTGCTGTCTCCAAGTCGCTTCTGCAACGGCTTGGAATACGTAATGCGTCTGATTCGCATTTCTGTAACTAGGTTTGGGGACTGGAGCACAGTTACTAATAATACTCAGAACTGACTGCAAACTAAGCATCATAAATCAGTAACTCTCATCGTTGTTTTTATATTTCTTTCGTAAGTGGTCTCAAAACTAAGAAATTCACTCACAGACTTTTTCGTGCCTCGCCAATAGATTAGATTAGATTAGATTAATACCTGTTCCATGGATCATGTATACGATATTTCGTAATGATGTGGAACGAGTCAAATTTTCCAATACATGACATAATTAAGTTAATTTAACAACATACTTAAGTTAATATAACAACTTTTTTATTTTTTGTGTTTTTTTTATTTTCTGTTTTTTTTTTAATTTATTTTTGTTTTTTTTCTTAATTTATATCTAAAAATTCCTCTATGGAGTAGAAGGAGTTGTCATTCAGAAATTCTTTTAATTTCTTCTTAAATACTTGTTGGTTATCTGTCAGACTTTTGATACTATTTGGTAAGTGACCAAAGACTTTAGTGGCAGTATAATTCACCCCATTCTGTGCCAAAGTTAGATTTAATCTTGAATAGTGAAGATCATCCTTTCTTCTAGTATTGTAGTTATGCACACTGCTATTACTTTTGAATTGGGTTTGGTTGTTAATAACAAATTTCATAAGAGAGTATATATACTGAGAAGCTACTGTGAATATCCCTAGATCCTTAAATAAATGTCCTCAGGATGATCTTGGGTGGGCTCCAGCTATTATTCTGATTACACGCTTTTGTGCAATAAATACTTTATTCCTCAGTGATGAATTACCCCAAAATATGATGCCATATGAAAGCAATGAGTGAAAATAGGCGTAGTAAGTTAATTTACTAAGATGTTTATCACCAAAATTTGCAATGACCCTTATTGCATAAGTAGCTGAACTCAAACGTTTCAGTAGATCATCAATGTGTTTCTTCCAATTTAATCTCTCATCAATGGACACACCTTAAAATTTGGAATATTCTACCTTAGCTATAAGCTTCTGATTAAGGCCTATATTTATTAATGGCGTCATACCATTCACTGTACGGAACTGTATGTACTGTGTCTTATCAAAATTCAGTGAGAGTCCGTTTACAAGGAACCACTTAGAAATTTTCTGAAAGACAGCATTGACAATTTCATCAGTTAATTCTTGTTTGTCAGGTGTGATTACTATACTTGTATCATCAGCAAAGAGAACTAATTTTGCCTCTTCATGAATATAGAATGGCAAGTCATTTATATATATTAAGAACAACAAAGTACCCAAGACTGACCCTCGTGGAATCCCATTCTTGATAGTTCCCCAGTTTGAGGAATGTGCTGATCTTTGCATATTATGAGAACTGCTTATTTCAACTTTCTGCACTCTTCCAGTTAGGTACGAATTAAACCATTTGTGCACTGTCCCACTCATGCCACAATACTTGAGGTTGTCTAGCAGAATTTCATGATTTACACGAACAAAAGCCTTTGAGAGATCACAAAAAATCCCAATGGGTGGTGTTCAGTTATTCAGATCATTCAAAATTTGATTGGTGAAAGCATATATGGCATTTTCTGTTGAAAAACCTTTCTGGAAACCAAACTGACATTTTGTTAGTACTTCATTTTTACAAACATGTGAAGCTACTCTTGAATACATTACTTTCTGAAAAATTTTGGATAAAACTGTTAGAAGGTAGATTGGACGGTAATTGTTGACATCAGATCTATCCCCCTTTTTATGCAAAGGTATAACAATAGCGTATTTCAGTCTATCAGGGAAAATGCCCTGTTCCAGAGAGCTATTACACAGGTGGCTGAGAATCTTACCTATATGTTGAGAACAACCTTTTAGTATATTGCTGGAAATGCCATCAATTCCATGTGAGTTTTTGCTTTTAAGCAAGTTTATTATTTTCCTAATTTCAGAGGGAGAAGTGGGTGAGATTTCAATTGTATCAAATTGCATAGGTATGGCCTCTTCCATTAACAGCCTAGCATCTTCTAATGAACAATTGGATCCTACTATATCCACAACATTTAGAAAATGATCATTAAAAATATTTTCAACTTCTGACTTTTTGTTCGTAAAGTTTTCATTCAATTTGATGGTAATACTGTCTTCCTGTGCTCTCGGTTGACCTGTTTCTCTTTTAATAATATTCCAAATTGTTTTAATTTTATTAACAGAGTTGCTGACTTCAGACATGATACACATACTTCTGGATTTTTAATAACTTTTCTTAATATAGCACAGCAGTTCTTATAATGTTTGATAGTTTCTGGGTCACTTCTCTTTCTTGCTGTCAGATACATTTCCCTTTTCTGGTTACAAGATACTTTTATACCCTTAGTAAGCCATGGTTTGTTACAAGGTTTCTTATGAGTATATTTAACTATTTTCTTGGGGAAGCAGTTTTCAAATGCATTTACAAAAATGTCATGAAATAAATTATAATTTAAATTGGCATCAGGTTCACGGTACACCTCATCCCAGTCTAACTGCTGTAGGCTTTCCCTGAAATTTGCAATTGTTAAATTGTTGACTGAACGTACTACTTTGGAGGAATGCTTAGTATTGCTGAATGGAGCTATGTCATATATTGTAACTAGCTGTGCACCAAGATCAGAAAGACCATTCTCAACAGGCTGAGCGTTTATCTGGTTAAACTTATCTTGGTCTATAAGGAAGTTATCTATCAGTGAGCTGCTATCCTTTACCACCCGAGTAGGAAAATCAATAACGGGTGTCAAATTGAAAGAACTGAGTAATACTTCAAGGCCACTTTTCCTATTACCCTCTTTCAGAGAATCTACATTGAAGTCCCCACAAATAATAATTTGCTTCCCCCTGTCTGACAGATAGCACACCAAGGAGTCCAAATGTTTCAGAAATAGATGAAAATTTCCTGATGGGGACCTATATACAGTTACAATTATAAATGTGCCTTTATTTAATTTAAGCTCACAGGCACATGCTTCTATATGTTTCCCTACACAAAACTTTTTTGTTTCTATACTTTTTGCACAATGATAACTTTTGACATGTATGGCAACTCCTCCTTTCTCCATATTTTCTCTCATTACATGTGCAGAGAGCTTATATCCACTTACATTTACCTAGTCGAGCACAACAAACAAAAATAAAAACAGAATATGTGTGTGTCTTAGTGTGTGTGTGTGTGTGTGTGTGTGTGTGTGTGTGTGTGTGTGTGTGTGTGTGACACAGAGGGAGAGAGAGAGAGAGAGAGAGAGAGAGAGAGAGAGAGAGACAGACAGACAGACAGACAGAGAGAGATAAAAATGAAAAAGAATGAGAGAGAGAGAGAGAGAGAGAGAGAGTAAAAAATTGTACAGAAATTGAATCATGGTATGTAAAGAAATCTTTCATTAAAATGACACGTTCCACATCATTACGAAATACCGTATTCATGATCTATGAAACAAGAATTAATCTAATGTAATCTAATCTAATCATATCATATTGATGACTAACCATGAAGAGCCATGAATTACCGAAATTTTTGCTAATACCAGTAACCAAATCTAAACTTGAAAATAAAATACGACAGTTTTTGTAATAAGCCGGGACTTCTATCAAGACCCTTTCGTCCCTGTTAACTAACCACGTAAGATGTCTGATACACCTCTATTCTGAAGTAACAAAGTGTGGATGCATTTAAAGATGAAGTGCATGATGTGAAGTTCTGTGACAGAGATACGAACGCAACACGTAATCGGATTGTTAACTAAGTAAAATCAAATGTTTCGTATCAGTTTTTCTTACCAGCTGCTAGGTGTTTGAATCTAAAATAAGGATACAAATTTTTGTGCTTAAGCGACAATCGAACTGCACACCTACCGTGCATCCACGAATATAGCTTAAGTATCAGTTGCTTACTCACCAATAGTAAGATGTGTGCATGTTTGACCAGAAATAACGACACCTATTGCGATTGTTGGCATCACATGAACAGACATTAAAAATGTACGTTAATTTTCACTAACAGGCCGGTGCGCACGTGATAGGGCTTGAAATGAAATTATGAATATTTTTGTACTGGATCAGGATTCGGACCTACATACTTACCTTAGGAGGAGACCTACAGAAGATTTCGGTCTTGAGAAAAGGAACGAAATGATTGAGCTATACTGTTCCGAGAGATTCAGATCCTCGAAAGAGGAGATACAAATTCGAATCACAGCCCAGCACCAAATTTTTCAACGTCTCTAGTTGAATCAAGTACAAGTAAAGTAAGAGCCCTGCTCCTTTACATGGCTATCGGTTCATCAAATAAAACAAAATTTTCTAATGCAAGTAGGTTTACTGGCGACTATATTCCTGTTTACCATGACTTCCGCTATGTCATTTCCCAACGTAAACCGGCTCTGCCCAGTTGGTAATGAAGGAACGTGATATTTAATGCGGATTCTGGATTATAATGTCTTTCCATTTATGTTACCAGGGTTAAAGCAAATCTGTTTGTGCCTCTTAAAAGTAAATGCCTGAACCCACGCATTGCACCTGTGATGGTTCGTTGCGCCAGACCATTGTGGCCACATTTCCCAGCCCCAGGAGAGAGCTGTAACAGATGATGTGCTTAGCTTACAAAATTAGTCACGGTGGAGAAAGCGCGAGGCTATTAAATGGTTAAGTAGAAGCAAGCTTCTGAAGCGGAGATTATGCTATTCTCATGCCAGCAGGATGTAAAGACTCTTCTAGGCACCATAGGCTCGATGTGAAGCCATTTTGAAATTTTCACAAATTCAGCAAATTTCTTAGTTCGAGAAAATCCACTGGGAAGTGTCAAGTTCCCGGATAATTCGATTATTACCGTCACTATTACAATCATTTTCTTCATACCGCTGCTGGAACACTGTACTTGAAGATCATGTGATACCTTTTGGTCACTATAGAAGCAGTTTCCCCTGCCTACGGAATCCTTTTCATGTTAATATCAAACAATAGTTATTATTCGTAGATTACATTAAAACTAAAGTAATTGATGAAGACGTTACTTGGTAACAAAAACGCGCTGCCTTTATTCATTTACTTGCGCCTAGAAATGGTTATCGAGTACTGCCGAACCAAAAGGCAAGAGATCTTACTGCCTTCCGATATACGTCGCTGTCAGTTCTTCCATATGATTTGGTCGGCATGACCTGTTTCGTGTATGACAGACAATGTTTTAGAAAATCAATTGTTTTCCTTTGTAATAAACAGAAAGATTTTCATTCTAAACTATCCAAGTACAAAATTTCCGCAATATTAGTTCAAATTTAATATTCGCTTCTATAATGCAGGAAAGTATTTCACAGTTGCAAAACTCGCATCTGACTCCCTGACCTTACACTTAGTCGCTGACCATAAATTCTAGCTCAGAGTGACACCAGATTAAGTAACCTAATGTAGCGAAGAGTGTTTGCCAGTGCTCTTTCTCACCGGAAATTACGCAATCCACTCATTGGGCTCCATAAGTACATTGTAACAGTAATTTCTGTGTGTATGCATGCATACGAATTAGAATTTAGTGTTGCACTCTCTTCCACTTCTGCATACAATATGCCTGACCTAAACGGGCCCTTTATCATTATAGGCCCTGGGCAGTGCAACATCATACTGACAACAGTAATGTGCTTATACTGACAGCCTGACTGTTCGTTTTACCTGATTTTGTAATCATTTAAATAAAACAACATGACCTTCCAGTGGGAGACATTTCGTCCCTCTTTTTCTTCTGTGAAATTTGTCAGTAAGCTTTTTGTCTTCCAGCCAGCGAAATGCGGCAGAGTACGGCCGGTAAACGATTCACAAACCACGATTTAGTGCCGTTAAGACGATTTCTTTAAACATTGTCATAGCCGAAGGAATTTAGTTTCGTCTTAAATCGTCTCAATCAGCAATGTTCACAGATATCTCAAATAGGGAAAAGCTCATTATCCAGGTACGAAGGTTGTAAAACAAACTTCCCACAGTTTGTCAGGTTGATCTTTTCGTCTGATAGCACTGCGTAGGTATTTGGTCTATCTATGAGGTATCACAAGTAGTGTTCCAGTAACTATGGGGATCATTGGTTGAAAACGAGTTTAACACCAATGGATACAGTACTGCTAAATATTCTAAATGATTATCAACCTAAGCCTGAGTTCATCCGCAAACTGAGGCGAATTTATAATACTGAAGCTAGACTGTGTGTCGTTGTCTTCGTTGAGTGGGCATTGGGAGACGTTTACACACACATATACAATGCTATGAATACTTCGAACGCTATAGTTAACGTTGCTCTCATAAACTACTTTTGTTTTTTAATTCTTCTGAGCCTTCAGCGTGCAATATGTATTGTAGATACAGTCTTGGAGCAAAAAAATTGACCGCCGAGTCGTTCACGTAAAGTGGGCAATAGAGTCGTGCTCCTCTCAGAATCCTATGTCCGGCAATATGCTCGATCTGGCAACATTGTAGACTGCGGCACTTCCCAGAGGAAGTCTTGACTTCAGTCTTAGTACATTATCCTTGACTAAGACCGTAGTCTTGAGGTAAAACGCGAGACTAGCTAATACGACATCTGGTAACTAAAAGCACACGTAGACAAAGTTTTTATCGCCTCTCTAACAATGTTTTAGCGAAAGATTTCTTTGCCAACCATCTGCCTCTGAACACCGCATGCGTCTGAGTTCTCTGGGACCCGTTTACTGCCTACCGGCAGGGGCTGAGGCACTGCGTTGTCTCGCCTTCTGCCGACAACGTCTGCTCCACTCCGCACTCTAGACCATGTAAAATGCTTTAATGTTGTGGAGTGGTGACCCATAAAATCTGTCTACAATTTGTTCCAGTGGCTCTGAGCACTATGGGACTTAACATCTGTGGTCATCAGTCCCCTAGAACTTAGAACTAATTAAACCTAACTAACCTAAGGACACCACACACATGCATGCCCAAGGCAGGATTCGAACCTGCGACCGTAGCGGTCACGCGGTTCCAGACTGAAGCACCTACGATTTGTGTTTCACTCTTGATAGCAAAGGAGGCACAAAACCGTTTTTGTTTGATGATTATTTTATTACACTAGAATGCAATACATCAATGTGGCACAGAATTAATTTCGTTGTTTCTGATCCAGTGCACTACAATTAAAGCGTCACATTCTGTTCTTTTTCCTTTCACGGGAGGTTCCTCAAATAATTTATTATTGTCATGGATTCATAGGTGTTGGTCAAGGCACAGAGAGTAAATGCAATGTAATGTGTTTGATTTCTTTCTTTGATTCTCTATGGTAAATGGATGCAAAAGATGGTGTCAATAAGTATCTATAGCTACTCAGGCAAATTACTTGTTTTGAGGTCTATACCTTAATTAATGGAGAAGTGAACGCTGTTCACAAGTGATATTTAAAATATTCAACTGGATTTAAGGCGACAAAATTACCCATATTTGAAGCTACCCAGAGAAAAAGTAAGTTGCTACAGCCGCTGTTAGCAAATGTCTGCAGGGAGTTCCTAATTGCTACTGTTGAAATTTAGCATAGAGGCCTTATAGTAATCAAGAGGTTCATTTCCTTCATACTTATCACCCTGGCATCTGAGTCTTATGTGAAGAACAAATTGAAATTCGTATCGCTGATGGTCGATTCGAATTTCTTCAGAGACGCTGGTATTGCGAAGCAGCTTGGCAGTCAGAAAGCCAAGATCTATGACCACTAACACAACTTACTGAGTCGAGCTACCGAGAGGATTTGATGTGTAAAGGTTTTCTTCCGATTTCGATACAGAATTTTTTCTGAAAATTCGCAGCTCCATAAAATATATCAGAAAAACAAGTTCGCATACGCTGCCCCTACCACGGTTAGAACTGACGACTGAATGAGCCGTTCTGACCCAAGACACGGGCGGTACCACTGGGCTACGGACACAGTGCCGCCTGTACGCCACACTCATCATGGTATTTGTCGCTCAGCCTCATAACGCATCGTGAAAGATAATAAAAGTCGTCACTTACGTGAAGAATAGCATTTCTTCAGGCAAAAAATTGAATTTTCTGTCTCAGTGTCTTAGTTTACATGAGGATTATATAGCACGAGTCATTCAAATGGAAAGGGAATATCAAGTGCATTTAGCGAGTCAGTTCAGTACCGTACGCGGAAGTGATTGCACTGTCACGATGTTGCCAATTCTTAGCTGTGCTAGGAACAACAATGCGAGGAAGTTAGTTAGTTAGTGTTTAACGTCCCATCGACAACGAGGTCATTAGAATATGCGAGGAGAATCCCGTGCTCGTGTCATAGGAGGATATGGAGAGGAGGCGCGGGGTTTGGTTAATATGCAGCGTTTTCTCCTACCAGTTGTGTCAAACATTCAGGTGTATAATCTTCCATCACGATTACAGTTTCCTACAAAATATATACGGATAAAACACTTACCTAGACACTTTGTGAAAATATTATTTCAGTACAATAAAAAGTCTTTGGAAATCACTTATGCCCACCTGTTACAAAAGTAAGATAACACACACTTTGCTCCTCGAAACCGATTGCACCTATGTGCAGTCTTGTGACGTTTAAATAAATCGTCTTAACGGCACTAAATCGTGGTTTGTGAATCGTTTACCGGCCGTACTCTGTCGCATTTCACTGGTTGCAAGGCAAAAAGCTTAATGACGAATTTCACAGAAGGAAAAGGGGGACGAAATGTCTCCCACTGGAAGGTCATGTTGTTTTATTTAAATGATTACAAAATCAGGTAAAACGAACAGTCAGGTTGTCAGTATAAGCACATTACTGTTGTCAGTATGATGTTGCACTGCCCAGGGCCTGTAATGATAAACGGCCCGTTTAGGTCAGGCATATTGTATACTGAAGTGGAAGAGAGAGCACCACTAAATTCTAATCCGTATGCATGCATACACACAGAAATTACTGTTACAGTGTACTTATGGAGCCCAATGACTGAATACCGTATTTTAAGGTGAGAAAGAGCACTGGCAAACACTCTTCGCTACATTAGGTTACTTAATCTGGTGTCACTCTGAGCTAGAATTTATGGTCAGCGACTAAGTGTAAGGACAATGAGTCGGATGCGAGTTTTGCAACTCTGAAATATTTTCCTACATTATAGAAGCGAATATTAAATTTGAACTAATATTGCGGAAATTTTGTACTTGGATAGTTTAGAATGAAAATCTTTCTGTTTATTACAAAGGAAAACAATTGATTTTCTAAAGCATTGTCTGTCATACACGAAACAGGTCACGTCGACCAAATCGTATGGAAGAACTGACAGCGACGTATATCGGAAGGCAGTAAGATCTCTTGCCTTTTGGTTCGGCAGTACTCGATAACCAATTCTAGGCGCAAGTAAATGAATAAAGGCAGCGAGTTTTTGTTACCAAGTAACGTCTTCATCAATTACTTTAGTTTTAATGTAATCTACGAATAATAACTATTGTTTGATACTAACATGAAAAGGATTCCGTAGACAGGGAAAGAACCATGTTGGGTTCGTATCTCTGTCACAGAACTTCACATCATGCACTTCATCTTTAAATGCATCCACACTTTGTTTCTTCAGATTAGAGGTATATCAGACATTTTTCGTGGTTAGTTAACAGGGACGAAAGGGTCTTGGCAGAACTCCCGGTTTATTACAAAAATTGTCGTCTTTTATTTTCAAGTTTAGATTCGGTTATTGGTATTGGCAAAAACTTCGGTAATTCATTACTCTTCATGGCTAGTCATCAACATGATATGATTAGATCACATTACATTAGATTAATTCTTGTTTCATAGATCATGAATAAGATATTTCGTAATGATGTTGGAAGTGTCATTTTCATGTAAGATTTCTTTACATACCATGATTCAATTTCTTTACGATTTTTTACTCTCTCTCTCTCTCATTCTTTTTCATTTTTATCTCTCTCTCTCTGTGTCGCACTCACACACACACACCCACACTAACACTCACACACATTCTTTTTTTATTTTTATTTGTTTGTTGTGCTCGACTATCGGCGAGGCACGGAAACCTGTGAATGAATTTCTTAGTTTTGAGTACACTTACGAAAGAAATATAAAAACAACGATGAGAGTTACTGATTTATGATGCTTAGTTTGCAGTCAGTTCTGAGTATTATTAGTAACTGTGCTCCAGTCCCTAAACCTAGCTACAGAAATGCGAATCAGACGCATTACGTATTCCAAGCCGTTGCAGAAGCGACTTGGAGACAGCAGCTATGGTCACTTCCCAGCCCGCTGTAGGATCACATCGGTTCGTCTTCTTCCTGCTGGTATTGTAACTGAGATTTGGCAACAAGGCAATGTATGTTTGGTAACTCTGTGATCGACGAGTTACTTCCTGGTGTGCACGGAATTAAACCTCAAAGTTCACTTGATTTGACCTGTCATTTCCATTGAATAATCTGAGTTATTATCGCTTGAGGTGTAACAAAGGATTGTAAATTTACGGTTTTCAGCCCAGGAAAGTCGTTGCACGTGGAAATCACAACTAATCTCGTCTTTTAAATAGCGGTTTACGAGTTCTAGTAATTATTGGTCTCGTGAGAGGAAGCTAAGACGCATGTTTCTCCGCCAGCTCTGTGGCTACGTGCTGACCTATGAAACTGTATTTGTTATGGTTCGCATTTCCAGGCTCACTGACTGTAGCGTTTTTATCCCTTCTGTGAAAGAGCTACAAACAGTCAGATCAAACATCGATAAGGAAATCGCAAGAAAATACTTTCGGCTCATAGTGCAATGATGAAAAACTTACTATGCTGCACAACTGGTAACTCCTCTTCCCGCCGCTGACTAGCAAATTTTGGGTTTCTAGGAATACAAAACTTTATTTATGAAATGCCACATTTGCACTGCACGACATTTTCAACAAAGAGATAGCGCAATAGAGTAGCTCAAGTGGAAAGAAACACTTCCTATTTAAATTTCTGCATCCTACACTGTTGGCAGTCTTGAGTAGGCGTCAGTTACGTGATTTTATTTCGGTGATTACAAAATAAAGTCGAATGTATGCACTGGGTAGCCGAGGCAGCTAGCTCATGGTGATTCGGTCAATCAGGTAACTGAATTTACTGAATATGCTGCAAATTACTACAGGGAGCCTGTGTATCAGAATTCTCAACCAGTGTGGCGCAACGGCGCTACGAGAGAAAAATGGGCCACAGGGATTTGGTGTTCTGTTGGACTGATGATATGTTTGTATATCTATGATCTGTGTTCGATTCCAACTTCTGTCAATGATTTTAGATAGGGAGAGACATATTCCATTCTCTTCTGGCTACACCAAGTGAAGAAGATATAATGACGTTGTGGTCTGAAATTAACATTAAAAATGATATTCCTTCTCTACCAAGTAGACGTTAGGTTGAGCCACAATAAAGTCTGGAGTGGCGACATGTAGAAACTCTATCTCCAGTAACCTTTCTTATACTAGTTATTTATTTCTACTGACGATACAAACGCTATGTAGGCTCACAGGACACTTATTCCATCTTTTATCTGAGCTCCTGTATCTCGATTAAATTGGTTCTGAACTGGGAATGAAACTCAGACCGTCCTTAACGCGGAATTTGATCCCTTCGTGACAATACAGCTCGGCTACAATTTGTTGTTTGTTCAAAACTGCAGATACCTCATCATCTCCACATATTGCGCGTGAATGGGTCCGAATCCTGGCCCTGCACTAAAGATTTCATTATGTATTATCAAGATCTAGCATGAGAATACCTATCTGCTGGTGGATAATAATTTTGATTTTTAATGTATTTTCATTCGTTGTCAACACTAACGATATGTGGCGTTTTTGACTCCCAGTGAGACACAGAACTATTTGCGTGATCACCTTAAGTTCAAGATGTTAGTCCGAGCTGGAGAAAAATTCGGTAGCTGACGTCTCCTTGTGTGTAGTCAACAACGATATGTGTGGAGCTCTATTCCCAGTCAGCACTGAACTCTTCGTCGTATTATTTTTAGTTCAGATACGCTCACACGTCGCAGCTGGTGCAACAAACCCATATTTAACGTTCGTTTTCTCTAGAATATAACAGCGATAGGTGCTGGGTTGGAGTCCTGGGAAGGAAAAATTTAATGTTTCGTCTCGTCATTTCAGTTAAAATATCTAGCTTCTGCCGAGAAAATCCAAAATTTCACAGTTGATTGTGCGTCATTATTTATCCGATTAGGTTCTGGGTTAGAATCCGCGTCGAACATAAAGCTTTATTTCACGGCAATTCAAGTAAGTTACTCGTTAAGAAGCAATATTTAACATCCCTCGTAGTTCGTTAACAGGGACAATAGGTGCTGGGTAGGAATTCGCGTCCGTTAAAAATGCTGGCGTTATGTAATTTAAAGTTGGTATTTGCTAACCGATACTGTCTAAAATCGAGGTATATCACTCTCTGTATGCCTAATCAGGAATGACTGTTAGTTTCCGTCAGTCACGAAATCTTTGCTTAGTCTGCATGACCTGGGTTTGAATCCATGTGCACAACGAGACGGTTCGTCGTGTCGTTTGAAGTTCATACATATTCTCAACTAGCTGCTCGTGAATATCTTAAATTTTTAAACCCATTTTGTGTTACATAATAAGTACGGTATGTTACTTTGAAGAGGAAATCATGAACAGGGCGAACTTACTACGTGCATTACCTATCTGTCGTAATAATGAGAGTGGTAACATTTCAGGTATGTCATTGTAATAAATGTGAGCTTACAAGCCTTAAGGACAGTCTTATCTGTGATAAGGTGTTCCCTGATGTTTGTAGTATCGTGGTATTACTTTACATCTTGAGTTATTGCGATACAGAGCAGTGTTTTCTAGTGGTGACTTGTTGGAACCATTTTCAATAGTCAAACGAGGGATTAGAGGACCTGCTAGACAGCTGCGTTATGTGGGTTGCATGCGAATCAGGCGAAATGCAATGTAGGTCGTTCGAATACTTTTGAGCATGACTGTACCTAAAAACAAGACTCTAAAACATTCTGCGTTCTGATTATAGCTCAAGTAACACTCTCACCGTGAATATCAGAGAAACTAACATGACGTCACAGGAAACCCTCATATGCTGTCCAAGGCAACCGGCAAAAGTGGTATCCCATCATTAATGGCTATATGCAAATGGAGGCATGGAGCATGTGTACCTACCTCAACCCTACATTGTTAAATTCTTTGAAGCTCCCACAGCTCGTCCCAGTGCAAAGGGAAACCATATTTCGACTACTATTCAGGAAGTAATAGTGACAAATTACTACTACACCAATTCGTTCCTACAGATTCATAATTTAAATTCTGCAAAGTTTGTAGCATTATCACAGCACCCAATAATGACTACCCCACAAGATATTCAATCCATGTTTCCAGTAGAGTTATGAATAGCTTTTATCATCATATGTCATAAGACAACCTTCCTGTCTGTAACTCTGTGAGTGTCACCCAAAAGTAAGACTTGCCCCGTATTACCACCTTTCGTACCTTGTAAATCAGGCATGAGACTCCCAGTTTCGTGAAAATTTGTCTACCATTCATCGTTAATTCAATGACGCCTGCATTTGAGACAACAATAAATAATTCTAGACTAATCCAGATCGCTCATCATGGATTTATGGTGGAGTATATTACTCATAATGCTCCAAGATGAACCGATTTGTCGTCCTGGTGATAAATCACCAGAAATTGTTATAGATTGGTACCTACATTACCAGCTTTCTGTATCAGGTATTCTCACTGAGTGTTCTCCTTTCTCTCTGAAAATTAAATGAACAGCAACGGTAAAGGCAAATAATGGGTTTCGTAAACACGCTTCCATTTTTCCAAACCTGTCATTCAAAAATAAAGAAAATAAGCGTTAGAAAAGCTATTATGAACGCATTATCGAATAGTATAATTAACAATGCTATTTATTTCAAGGGAAACAGCTGCTAATATCTATCAGTATGTACTATATGTAAAACTGTGCTAAAAAGGCATCAAAAATGAACTATCAGTAATAAGTAACGGCTGCAAAATACTAACACGAATTCTTTACAGACGAATGGAAGAACTGGTAGAAGCTGACCTCGGGGAAGATCAGTTTGGATCTCGTAGAAATGTTGGAACACTTGAGGAAATTCTGACACTACGACTTGTCTTAGAAGATACATTAAGGAAAGGCAAACCTACGGTTCTAGCATTTGTAGACTTAGAGAAAGCATAAGGTGGCAGGGACAAAATACATGCAGTGAAAGGCTATTTACAATTTGTACAGAAACCAGATGGCGGTTATAAGAGTCGAGGGGCATGAAAGGGAAGCAGTAGTTGGGAAGGGAGTGAGACAGGACTTAGCCTATCCCAGATGTTATTCAATCTGAATATTGAGCAAGCAGTAAGGGAAACAAAAGAGAAATTCGGAGTAGAAATTAAAATCCACGGAGAAGAAATAAAAACTTGGAGGTTCGCCGATGACATTGTAATTCTGTCAGAGACATCAAAGGACCTGGAAGAGCAGCTGAACGGAATGGACAGTGTCTTGAAAGGAGGGTATAAGAAGAACATCAACAAAAGCAAAACGAGGATAATGGGATGTATTCAAATTAAATCGAGTGATGTTGAGGGAATTAGATTAGGACATGAGACATTTAAAGTAGTGAATGAGTTTTCTATTTAGGGAGCAAAATAACTTATGATGCTCGAAGTAGAGAGGATATAAAATGTAGACTGGGAATGGCAAGGAAAGCGTTGCTGAAGAAGAGAAATTTGTGAACATCGTGTATAGATGTAAGTGTCTGGAAGTCGTTTCTAAAAGTATTTGTATGGAGTGTAGCCATGCATGGAAGTGAAACGTGGACGATAAACAGTTTAGACAAGAAGAGAATAGAAGCTTTCGAAATGTGGTGCTACAGAAAAATGCTGATGGGTAGATCACATAACTAAAGAGGAAGTATTGAACAGAACTGGGGAGAAGAGAAATTTGTGGCACAACTTGACTAGAAGAAGGGATCGGTTGATAGGACATGTTCTGAGGCATCAAGGGATCACCAATTTAGTAATGTAGGGCAGCGTGGAGGGTAAAAGTCGAGGAGAGAGACCAAGAGGTGAGTACACTAAGCAGATTCAGAAGCATGTGGGTTGCAGTAAGTACTGCGAGATAAGAAGCTTGCACAGGATAGAGTCGCATGGAGAGCTGCATCAAACCAGTCTCTGAACGGAAGACCACAACAACAACATTTTACCCTTGCTACCTTCAGAATTTGAAAGAGAGTATTCCAGTCAACGTAGTCAAAAGCTTTCTCTACGTCTACAAATGCTAGAAACCTAGGTTTGCCTTTCCTTAATCTATCTTCTAAGATAAGTCGTAGGGTCAGAATTGCCTCACGTGTTCCAACATTTCCACGGAATCCAAACTCATCTTCCCCGAGGTCAGCTTCTACCAGTTTTTCCATTCGCCTGTAAAGAATTCGTGTTAATATTTTGCAGACATGGCTTATTACACTGACAGTTCGGTAATTTTCACATCTGTCAACACCTGCTTTCTTTGGGATTGGAATTATTACATTCTTCTTCAAGTCTGAGGGTATTTCACCTGTCTCATACATTTTGCTCACCAGATGGTAGAGTTTTGTCAGGGCTGGCTCTCCCAAGGCTGTCAGTAATTCTAATGGAATTGTGTCTACTCCTTAGGCCTTGTTCCGACTTAGGCCTTTCAGTGCTCTGTCAAACTCTTCACCCAGTATCATATCTCCCATTTTATCTGCATCTACATCTTCTTCCATTTCCATAATATTGTCCCGCCATCCCTGCTTAGCCATTTTGCACTTCCTGTCGATCTCGTTTTTGAAACATTTGTATTCTTTTTTTCTGCTTCATTTACTGCATTTTTATATTTTCTCCTTTCATCAATTAAATTTAATATATTTTCTGTTACTTAAGGATTTCTACTAGCCCTTGTCTTTTTACCTACTTGATCCTGTGCTAACTTCACTATTTCATCACTCAAAGCTACCCATTCTTCATCCACTGTATTTCTTTCCCCCATTCCTGTCAATCGTCCCTTAACGCTCTGCCTGAAACTCTCTACAACCTCTGGTTCTTTAAGTTTATATCTGTCCCATCTCCTTACATTCCCACCTTCTTGCAGTTTCTTCAGTTTTAATCTAAAGTTCATAACCAATAGATTATGGTCAGAGTCCACATCTGCCCCTGTCAATGTCTTACAATATAAAACCTGTTCCTAAATCTCTTTCTTACCATGATATAATCTTCCATGTATATAACCTCTTTCATGATTCTTGAACTAAGTGTTAGCTATGATTGAATGATGCTCTGTGCAAAATTCTACCAGGCGGCTTCCTCTTTCATCTCTTACCCCCATTCCATATTCATCTTCTACGTTTCCTTCTCTTCCTTTTCCTACTATCGGATTCCAGTCACCCATGACTATTAAATTTTCGTCTCCCTTCACTATCTGAATAATTTCTTTTATCTCATCATACATTTTATCATTCTCTTCATCATCTGCGGAGTTAGTTGGCATATAAACTTGTACTACTGTGGTAGGCATGGGCTTCGTGTGTACCTTGGCCACAATAACACGTTCACTATGCTTTTTGTGGTAGTTTACCCGCGCTCCAATTTTTTTTTGGTTGTTAAACCTACTCCTGCAATACCCCTATTTGATTTTGTATTCATAACTCTGTATTCACCTGACCAGAAGTCTTGTTCCTCCTGCCACCGAACTTCACTAATTCCCACTGTATCTAACTTTAAACTATACATTTCCTTTTTCAAATTTTCTGACCTACCTGCCCGAGTAAGGGATTTGACATTCCATGTCCCGATCCGTAGAACGCCAGTTTCCTTTCTCCTGATAACGACGTCCTCCTGAGTAGTCCTCGCCCGGAGATCCGAATGGGGTACTATTTTAATCCGGAATATTTTATCCAAGGGGACGCCATCATCATATAACCATACAGTAAAGCTGCATGCCCTCGGTAAAAGTTACGGATGTAGTTTCCCCTTGCTTTCAGCCATTCGCAGCACGAGCAAAGCAAGGCCGTTTTGGTTAGTGTTACAAGACCAGATCAGTCAATCATCCAGACTGTTGCCCCTGAAACTACGGAAAAGGCTGCTGCCCGTCTTCAGGAACCACACGTTTGTCTGACCTCTCAACAGATACCTCTCCATTGTGGTTGCACCTATGGTACGGCTATCTGTGTCGCTCAGGCACGCAAGCCTCCCCACCAAGGGCAAGGTCCATGGTTCATGTGTGTTGGAGAGGAGGGGGGTGGGGGGGGGGGGGGGGAGAAATCGATGTGCTTCCGAAATTAATCATTGCGTCTCTCTGGACGCTAAGACCTGTATTCTAGCCTCGAATCAAGTGTGTGTGTGTGTGTGTGCGTGTGTGTGTGTGTTTGTGTGCTTGCGCTTGTAGGAGTAAGTAAGTAAGCTTCGTGTCAGTTTGCGATGAGACACAGAAGAAGATAGAAAAGACGAAGGAAGTAAGACGGAGAGTGAGGTGGGGGAGGGGAGGGGGAGATAGAGAGAGAGAAAGAGAGAGGGAGAAATATGGGAAGAACGAAGGGAGATAGCGAGGAATAAGGAGAAGCGTCTAAGTATAAAATAAAATATTTTTATAAATAAGTAAAGAAGATGTAAATTCCGTTCATTTTAGGGTAGTCAGAAAAGTTTGAGTCACAGAAGGTTTGAGTGTAAAGCACGGGTTATTAAACAGAGGATTTGAAACTGAACTATTTCATAGATGTTGGCATTAATGATACAGGGTAAAAGTAAAAGAGGAGTGTGTGTATAATTCAAAAAAAAATCTGCTTAATATTTTTATTATATTTGGTAGAACGGTGTAAAAGGCTATGGAGGGGAGAGTGTAAGAGAGAAAAATTGCTCTCCGAATATTTATTTTGGTGGTGTCTTACATAAGACAACATAAGAAGAAAAATATTTGAATTATAGTGCACTTACGCGCAATAAGGCCAGCTATTTCGTTACTCTCGCATTCGATTGCATATTTTGGGTAAACATTCTCCTAATTTTAGCTAGTCAATTTATTCGTTGAAACGAAAAAATACTATTCATTTGCGGATCGCTACTCCATTCCCCAAAACATAACGGAGTGGCAAAATAAATGTGAGGCGTATTCTCCCCAGTCACAAGATTCTATATTCCCGTGGCAGGTAATTTTTTGGTTTTAATCTGCATTCCACAATTATTTCACTTTTGGTTGCTTGCAGTTAAACAGTTAAGCCTAAAAAATAGATAGTGAGACATTATAAACGCATTATTAAAAGTTTTATGGCCTCTTTGGTTCACAGATATTGATACCCAGTTGCTCTCGTTGTTTTTCGAACGTTTAGTCAGATCTGTAATCTTTCTCGTATGCAATAGGTATTCTGGAGCGCTCTCTTCCAGTCGGTCAAGTAAGTGGTCAAACACATGGAGCGTATAGTGAGCGTAGAATATCTCACGTTTCCTGAATTAATGGCTCACTTTCTCTGTCTCAATCAGTTTCTCTGCAACTGTTGACAAATGGTCCGAACTTCCTGCCAATTTGTCTATAGTGGCCTCTGTTTTTTTAATTTTTTTCTGCCGAGTGTACAAGATATTGAACTGAACACCCACAGTAACTTCAAACATAGTTATTACCTACTTTTCCTATGGTTTATTATTTTTGTCTAGGTGGCTGTTGATACGAGCGCTAATTATTACAGCAGAAAGTATTATGAAAGTGTGCGAAGACTACACTGAGGTGACAAAAGTCATGAGATACCTCCCAGTATCGTAATGGACTTCCTTTTGCCCGGCATAGTTCAGCACTTCGATGGGCATGGCAGTCCCCTGCACCAATGCTGTCTCTAACCGTCCATAAATGGGAAAGTGTTCCCGGTGCAGGATGTGCACGAACTGACCTCTCGATTATATCCGATAAATGTTCGATGGGATCCATTTCGGCCGATGTGGGTGGCCACATCATTCGCTCGAATTGTGCAGAACGTTCTTCACACCGATAATAACTGTGGCTCAGTCACATAACATCGTTTTTTGGGAACATGAAGCCCATGAATAGCTGCAAATGGTCTCCAAGTAGCCGAACACGACCATTTCCAGTTGTTGATCTTCTCAGTTGGACCAGAGGACCCAGTCCATTCCAAGTAAACACGGCACACACCACTACGGGACACCATCGGCATGCACAGAGCTTGTGGACAACCTGAGTCCATGTCTTCATCCGGCCTGCGCCACAATCGAACCTTATCGTTCGCTCTTACCAAACGACTTCGGGGCTCATCTGATTATGACACGGTTTTCCAGTCGTCTAGGATCCAACCGCTATCGTCACGAGACCAGGAGAGTCGCCTCAGGCCATGTCGTGTTGTTAGGAAAGGCACTCGCATCGGTCGTCTGCTGCAATAGCCCATTAACGCCAAATTTCGCCACATTATCCTAATGTATGCTTTAGTCGAACGTCCCACATTGGTTTCTGCAGTTGTTTCACGAATTTTTTGCTTGTCTGTTAGCACTGACATTGCACTGCCCTTCTACACATTGTGTACACGATACTACTGAAATTTATATACGTGCATATCCCTATCCGACGACTTCTGTTATCTCACTGTATACAGGGCGTTACAAAAAGGTACTGCCAAACTTTCAGGAAACATTCCACACACACAAGTAAAGAAAAGATGTTATGTGGACATGTGTCCGGAAACGCTGAATTTCCTTGTTAGAGCTCATTTTAGTTTAGTCAGTATGTACTGTACTTCCTCGATTCACCGCCAGTTGGCCCAATTGAAGGAAGGTAATGTTGACTTCGGTGCTTGTGTTGACATGCGACTCATTGCTCTACAGTACTAGCACCAAGCACATCAATACATAGCAACAACAGGTTAGTGTTCATCACGAACGTGGTTTTGCAGTCAGTGCAATGTTTACAAATGCGGAGTTGGCAGATGCCCGTTTGATGTATGGATTAGCACGGGGCAATAGCCGTGGCGCGGTACGTTTGTGTCGAGACAGATTTCCAGAACGAAGGTGTCCCGACAGGAAGACGTTCGAAGCAATTGATCAGCGTCTTAGGAGCACGGAACATTCCAGCCTATGACTCGCGACTGGGGAAGACCTAGAACGACGAGGACACCTGCGATGGACGAGGCAATTCTTCGTGCAGTTGACAATAACCCTAATGTCAGCGTCATAGAAGTTGCTGCTGTACAAGGTAACGATGACCACGTCACTGTATGGAGAGTGCTACGGGAGAACCAGTTGTTTCCATACCATGTAAAGCGTGTGTAGGCACTATCAGCAGCTGATTGGCCTCCACGGGTACACTTCTGCTAATGGTTCATCCAACATTGTGTCAATCCTCATTTCAGTGCAAATGTTCTCTTTACGGATGAGGCTTCATTCCAACGTGATCAAATTGTAAATTTTCACAATCAACATGTGTGGGCTGACGAGATTCCGCACGGAATTGTGCAATCACATCATCAACACAGATTTTCTGTGAACGTTTGGGCAGGCATTGTTGGTGATGTCTTGATTGGGCCCCATGTTCTTCACCTACGCTCAATGGAGCACGTTATCATGATTTCATACGGGATACTCTACCTGTGCTGCTAGAACATGTGCCTTTACAAGTACGACACAACATGTGGTCCATGCACGATGGAGCTCCTGCACATTTCAGTCGAAGTGTTCGTACGCTTCTCAACAACAGATTCGCTGACCGATGGATTGGTAGAGGCGGACCAATTCCATGGCCTCCACGCTCTCCTGACCTCAACCCTCTTGACTTCCATTTATGGGGGCATTTGAAAGCTCTTGTCTACGCAACCCCGGTACCAAATGTAGAGACTCTTCGTGCTCGTATTGTGGACGGCTGTGATACAATACGCCATTCTCCAGGGCTGCATCAGCGCATCAGGGATTCCATGCGACCTAGGGTAGATGCATGTATCCACGCTAACGGAGGACATTTTGAACATTTCCTGCAACAAAGTGTTTGAAGTCACGCTGGTACGTTCTGTTGCTGTGTGTTTCCATTCCATGATTAATGTGATTTGAAGAGAAGTAATAAAATGAGCTCTAACATGCAAAGTAAGCTTTTCCGGACACATGTCCACATAACATATTTTCTTTCTTTGTGTGTGAGCGATGTTTCCTGAAATTTTGGCCGTACCTTTTTGTAACACCCTGTATATATCTCCTTTCGAGTCATGTAACAGAAGTGTTACAATTGTGACGATGAAGTATGTCATATTCCTCATCTCTTGGTACTTCCAGTATTACACTGGGAAATTCTTCTATTCGACTGCAATGCTCAGGACTTTGCATAATTGCCGTGCGCTACATTCAGAAATAGTTAGGCGACCTTAGGATTAGAAATAATAGCTTCTTGAAATTTCTTAAACCTTTTTTCCCTCTCGAAACGGAGTGCAATTTGTTTCACTGCATCATCAGGCGAACTTAAGCTGCAGGTCTGACATGAGCTCACAAATGTTGATGGGCTGGATTGGTTTCTTTGATTTTCAGTAACAGTTTCGGTAATTTACACATCTATAATTTTTCCAGACTCATTTATAAAGTTATCAGCAAAGTCTAAAGCACGTCAGAGTACTGATATGTGCAGTGGACAAAAGGGTGGAGAAAAGCTCACTATAATCACTTTCTCAGTTAATAACTTCTGTCACTCATTTTACACCCAAGTACAGGTGAAGATGTAAGACGTTTTACTTACAGATGCAATGTCAAACCCAAGAACATTGCTCAAATACGTTGGTGTCTCTGTCAGTAGCGTATAGAATCCCCAGTTCTGCGACATATGGGCTATTGTTAGAGCAAAGATGGGCAGTGATGTGAAAATTGATACCCACGGTGTTGGAAACTTCTGTAAACCACATACATAAAACCGTCTCAGTAATAAAATATACAAAAAATATGTATTTCATAAGAAATACCTTGTATCTTACCTCTTGTTCACGTGAGACATCCTTGCAAGATTCTTCAATATAAGTAAGTTCTGCTCTAGAAATATGCTTGTGTCCAGATGGAGTATTCCCTCCAAACCAGAATAACATCACTCCCCAGAGAATGGAAAGTCCACCAAAGAAGTAGAAGATAGATGGCCACCCAACGGCGCTCTGAGCTAATGCTCCTGATATCATCAATGCTACTACTGTGCCCAGTTGATCACCTACAGAAACATCGAGAAAACAATATCATTATTGCTTCATTTTGAAAGAGAATGGCTGATTGTTCCACTGCCAAAACTTAATTAATGAAATAGAGTAATATTTATTGATATCGTGATGCCATTGTAACCAAATAGTTGCAAAGTTATATTACATCAGCCACTTTTGGTTCTAAAAAATTTCTTATTTGGAAAGCATACCGTACTTCCCAACATTAAGATTACAATGCTTGAGACATTCAAGAAAATAGAAGTCTTTAATTTTGCAGCTGCACAATAGTAGAAAGTTTCTCTTCCTTTTCACTGAATTAATAAGATATTTCTCAAATCTGTCCATTCGTCTTTCATTTGCATTGAAACTATCTACACATGAAACCGTTATAAGCAGATTAGAAGGCCATACTGAACATAAGCCACCTGTGTAGACAGCAGTTCCCATAACAGCATTATCTTTGGGTGGGATCCATTTTGCCAGCAAGGAATGCGTGCATGGGAATACGAAACCCTAAAATACCAAGGAAACTTATGGTAAGCCAGAATTTAGGGGAAAAAACATCGCAGCAGTGCAGTCATTACCAGAGATGAAACGGATAGCTGTGTGGCCGGATACGAAATGTCCGGCCATCCTATTAGCTGGATGTAACGTGCAGTGTGAGCGAGCCCACAGAGGTCAGACGCGGACGATCGGGCAGATTCGGGTGAATTCGGGCATTGTCGTTCATGAATGAAGCGAACGAATGAAAAATTGATTGACTCAGCTATTTGATCTCTTGCGATATGCGGTCTCTTTAACTTTCCGTTACTTGAAGTTATATCTGAAAATTATTTTGTTCTTTGCAAGTTAAGTCACAAGAAATCTCATCGGTAATGGAGAGATCGCCCTTATGACAATATTTTGATACAAACAGTGAAAATCAAAATTTTGCTTTTTTGTTTTGTTGCGCCAAATTGAAATTTTTCGTAGTGGGGAAGTAAAAAAAAGCAGATATGTAATAATGACCTAGTTTGTCTTCTTTTATTTCGAATTGTTTTATTACACTTATCAACAAGATGATCGTCCATAGTTATGATTGTTGATACCGTTAAGTCGGTATCTATTTATAGAAAATTCTGTTTATATAAAATTTCTTGTGGTATGTACATGTTTTGCAACATGTAGTTATAACAAACCACTTAAACTAATGGAAAACGTCTAATCTACCTTAAACCTAATGACATATTGTTTCTCCCCGATAGGTTACTTCTGCTATGAAAGATCATTTGACAACGGAACATCCATATAAATTTCAAGCAGTTAATAAAGTTACAGATTCCCTCGTCGCCTCATCGTCTTCAGCCAACCTCAATACAAATTCATATTCAACAAAAAGAACTATGTCAGAACCGTTTGAAGGCAAATTGCTTTGGGACGTACACGACGTAAATTACAAAATATATTATTTTTTAATAGCAGATATGATTGCACTATACAATGAGCCATTATCTAATCATAAAAAAGGACTGGATTTCCAAGACTCCTAGAACAAGCTTTACGTCGCAGATGGAACACGAAGTTCTCAAGATGGAGAAAATACAGCAAAGAAGCTTACATAACTCTATTGTGCTGGGTATAGCAGGAGAGCAACACATTTTTAGATTGTGATGCAACAAGAGACAACCAGAGTTGCAACTGAAATAGAGGTTTATTTTGTCGGTGACCAGTTTCGGACTACACCCATTCTCAAACCAAACCAGTGTTTGCCAAATAAAATGTCCGCCAAAACTGCAGTTAACGAAGTGTGAACATAAGCGTATGGTCCCAACTAACGGTAGTTTACATGGACGTGGTTAACGAATGGTAGGAGTGACGATACGTATACGTACGTAATTTGTTTACTGCTATTTTGACGGAAATCACTTGGCAAACATTGGTTGGTTTTAGAACGCCGCAGCCCGAAACCGGTCACCGACTAAATAAACACCCATTTTAGTTGCAACTCTGGTTGTCTCTTTTTCCGTTACAAAGAAGCTTAATTTTGTCGCCAATCGCAGGGATATTTTCCAAAGCAAAATGCATTTACTCATTAATGATAGAAACGGTAACACGGACAAAATTGTTCTGGAAGCTGAGTATAATTCTTCTAGATGTTCCACCGAATCGCTTCAGAGGATTATAACTAAGTCATTGAAGGACCAACCTTAAGTAGAAGATATCAGCAGGAGAGGGAATACCATCTTGTATGTGAAAGAACGCCTCTTGAAACAAAAATGGGCTATGTCACTGCATGTTGCTGGTCATGATACGCTTATTGATTTAGTGCCTCAGCAGGAGTGTTTGAAAAAGAAATGAGCTAAGGTTTTGAAGCCCTTGAAGAAATAACAAAAATAAGTTCTCTTCTCTCCTGCATATCCATAGCAAAATTACATGTTGTGACATTAAATAAGTGTGATTAGGATAAACAGCTCAATCGATCTCTGACTTACAATAGACAAGAGCATCATTTGAAGCAGGATTAGAGAGTCGTTTCGTAACTGAGGATCCAAATTACTTGACTGCAAACTTCCTAGAACACAGATTGTATGATAATTGTTGAAACTGAAGAAGATCTTACAGGAATTATGCAAAGAATTTTCCATCCATAGTAGGTCATCGCAATTGCCGGCTGAAAGAAGTAGAGAAGACGAGACTGAATCAACTACAGCTCGCAAAGCTCACGACACGTTTTGGGATCGCTTTAACGAGGTGGTAAATGAAAGTAATAACAGTTAGTGTGATGGTCTAGAAAAAACACTATTGCAAATGAGATTAACTATTGTTTGCAGACATTTCAAATCACTCACAATAGCGACTCTTGTATTTGGTGCTTAGCTAATGCGACGCATTGCCAGAATTTCACAAAGCTGCCAGAATTTATCTTTGAGTACCTTGCAACTGTATCAGTATCAGTAACAGTATGAATACTAATTTATTCTTTCGTTAAAATAATTTTTTTCTCAGTTTTTTGACCTGAAGATATTACAGTTTTCTTTGTGTTTACAGTATGTTATATGTGAATTAAATAAAGTCGATTTTATGACATTTTAATAATTTATTTAAAATTCACTAGCCTTCAGATCTTGGCCTACTATCAGGATCGAGTCAGACAGTAAACTGTGTCAGATAGGCCTGATACTGGATAGCTGTTGCATATACGTTTCATCTCTAGTCATTATAGGATAATGATTCCTCCTTCTTGTTGTATTAATATAAAAAAAAAATGATACTTCGTGTATTACGTAAAATGATTTACTGAGAAATGCTCACGTTGTATCATAAAAAACTTTAAGTTCTACAGCTTTGAATTAGGTTATCAATAAAAGTAGGCATTTTGTCTTAGTAGTAGGCCTACATAAGAACTAAATCTTTAAATGAATGGAAGTAGCTATGATTTAATACAGATATTGTTGCTAAAGGTATCATATGATATAAAATAATTTAATTGTTAAAGACTAATATATGAATGTTTTAAATTTTTATTAAGTATTGGACAAAGACGTTGAGGTAAAAAAAACTGCGTTTCAACCGACATTTAACATGTTCTTACGTCACAAGTTTCAGAATTCTTGTGGATGCACAAACAAATTGAAATTTAGAGGAATAATTTTAAAATGTATTATATGGGATTATAAAGAATGTAGCAACCAGTCGCGAAAACAATTTATTTATCTTGTTGCAAATCGATTTCGACTGATATCAGTCATCTTTGGTACATTTTTCTAACCGATACATGTCCTAAGTAGAAGTACTGTCTATCATGATAGAAATCTGCCAACGACAGTACTTCTACTTATGACATGTATCGGTTAGAAAAATGTACCAAAGACGACTGATATCAGTCGAAATCGATTTGCAACTAGATAAATAAATTATGTTTCCGCGACTGGTTGCTACATTCTTTATAATTTTATATTCCACGGTCGCTGCACAGGAAGGGAACCTTATGGACGCCTACATTCAACATTATACGGGAGTAAATTTCTAATTTCTTATGCAACTAAAAGAAGGAAGTTGATTTGAAATTGGAGATAGTTTTGGAAACAAATTGACAATGTTCAGTTCTATTAATTCTGTTACTTTTAGAAAGAGGTTTATAAGAAGTGCAAAAAGTTTGACAAATGAAAGATAAAATTAATCAAATTGTTCTAAATAATCATGATATTGTATCTTTAGGTAAGTGTGTAGATGATTCCCTTACTGCATTTGGGAACACTTTTCTAGAACTGTTGTGAAAATTTGAATGAGGCATTTTCCATTTTTGGTAGAAGATAGGTATGTAAATAAAAAATCAGCGGCCGCATGTGTGTGAAAGATCACTTGAGAACAACTCGAGCTGTTTGGCTGATTCATTTGTTGTGTTCGTAATTGTTCGAACAAGGCTTGTATGAAAAAAAAAAATTGTGGAAAATCCATCTGTAAAGTCGAAAATTTGGGTGGTCTTTTTGTGTGAAAATCTTAATCAAAGAGTCGTGACGGTCGATTTGACAGTTCTGATGTCACATGATTTCATAAAAAGATAAAAATAAATATAACATTCAGTTTGACAGTTCTGCTGTCGCATGTTTTCATAACAACAACAAAGTCCGCATTGAATACTGATGTTTTACGAAAAATAATACAATTGAAAGTAATATTTCAGTGGGTTACTGGCGGTGATCAAACCTTCGGTGTGCTGCCAAGGCTGGACTGATGTCAGTTCGTGGTAATTTGGCGTGCTGCAAACATTTGATTTCAGTTCGGGTTAATTTCTTTGGAAAAAATGCCACCAATGAGGCGTTGAAATATCGATCGGCTTATACGCAACGCAATCAACTACATAATCGTCGACTCAGTGAGACTGACGAAGAGGTAGACAGCGCTTGGAGGCAAATCGAATAAGAATTTCTCGAACGATATCCATTACGACACCGGAACATCGGATACGGCCGAGTTCGACTCACTTGTAACTTACGCACAAAATAAATTAGATCGTCGAGAAAACAAATTGCCAAACATGACAATTAGAATTAAACGTTTAGCGTTCAGATATGATCCAGCAGTTGACTACGCCGTAGATATACTGGTCTACTTCGGAAAAATGTTTGTAAACATTGCAATGCTTTGAGGTTTAAACACAAACCACTAGGATTGTGTTGTGCGATCGGAAAGTTCAAATTACTGGAACTTACACCGCCACCAGAGCCACTGGCATCATTGCTTTCTGGCCAAGAACCTCGATCGAAGAATGTCTCGCAGAATATACACTGATTGGCCGAAACATTACGACTATCTGTCTAATAGCCAGTACGTCCATCTTTGCACGGGTAACAGCGGCATGGTGTAGTGACGCAGAAGCAGGGAGGCCTTGGCAGGTCGCTAGAGGGAGCTGGCTCCACATCTGCACACAAAAGTCATGTAATTTCCATAAATTCTGGGGATGAGGGCGATGAGTTCTGACGCCACATTCAATCACATCCCAGATGTGTTCGATAGGGTTTAGATCTGGTGAGCTAGGACGGGCTAGCACATCAATTGGACCTTGCCACTGCATTCCTGGAACCAATCCATTATACTCCTTCTCTTGTGATATGGTGCATTAGCTTGCTGAAAAATGTCACTGCCGTCGGGGAACATGATCGTCAGGGTGCATGTGTCCTGTAATCAGTGTGCGATACTCATTGGCCGTCATGGTGCCTTGCACGAGCTTCGCTTGATCCTTGGAAGCCCACGTAGCAGTTCCCCATATCACAATGGGGCCACCGCGGGCTTGTCTCCCTCCAACAGAACATGTGTCAAGGGGCTGTTCTCCTGGAAGACGACCGGTTCGCACCCTACCATTGGCATGATCGAGAAGGTATCACGATAAAACATTTCATGTAACTCTCTGCCACTGCGCCAACATCCGATACTGATGGTCACGTGTCCATTTCAGTCACAGATCCTGATATCGTAGTGTTAACCTTGGTAGAGTGCATGGGTCGTCGGCTGCAAAGGCCCATCGTTAGGACTGTTCGGTGCAGTATGTGTTCAGACACACTGTATCCTGTCCAGAATTGACGTCTGATGTTAGTTCCGCAACATCTAGCCACCTGTCTTGTTTTACCAGTCTGTTCAGGCTACGATATCCAACATACGTAATGAGGGGTGGTTGCCAATCCCGAAGACATACTGATGTAGCTTCGCCACTTGTTGAAGACACTCACCATAGCACTCCTCGAACACCCGACAGGTCGTGCATTTTCCGAAATCCTGGTGCCGAGCCTCCTAGACATCACAATATGCCCTCAGTCAAATTCAGATAGATTGGGCGCCTTCCTCGCACTACACTAGGACAGCACGCTCACTGATATTATACGCACGGTGCGTGTGTCTGACTAGCAGTCATTCCTCGGCAGGTGATGCTGCTATCTCCTGGACAGCCAGAGCGAGAGCACCAGCAGCAGCGAGTACTGTTTGTATAAAGCGTTTATTTTGCATTTTGTTTACGACCTTCCACTAAGGAAGGGATTCTATTTGTGTTTATCTGCTCTGCATAGTAACTAACAGTTCTTGATAAAACTTTACGTAGTTTTCGTGTTAGATTTCTTAGAGTTTTCTTGATCGTTTAGAACAGAAAGCGCCCTAAAACCGTCTTTTGTTTGTTTCGCGGCCGTTAGCCACTAGTCACCTGAATCAGCAGTTGTCTTGTGACAGCCAGAGCGAGAGCACCAGCAGCAGCGAGTACTGTTTGTATAAAGCGTTTTTGTACTTATTTGCTGCGCTTAGCTTTTAAATAGTTTTTCTGGGAAAACCTAGCGTAGTTTTCGCGTCTCATATTTCAGTGAGTGATTCTTGATTATCAGAGTAGCTCATCAGAAGATTATCTTGGGATTTTGTCACCGTATAGAGTAGGGTAAACATAGTCATGTGTAGGGACTGTGGTTGTTGTGAGCGGACGCAAGGAGAATTGGCCACTCTTCGGGGGCAGGTGGAGGCTTTGTCTGTTAGGCTCATCGAGCTCGAGGCGCAGGCGTCGGCTCGTAGTGGCGTTGGGGCAACTGTGGTGAGACCTATGCCTACTTCGGTGGCCTTGGAATCACATGGAACCCCTGATGTCGCTGCGTCTTCCGGCAGTGAGCATCTTACCGGTCAGCCATCACTCCAGGGTGAATGGCGGACAGTGGTGGGCTCGCGCGTGCCTGGCCGAAAGGCGAAGGTGGGATCTGGCCGCGTGGCAGCTGCCTTACCCCTTTCCAACAGGTACGGGGTGCTTCCTAGTGGTGATGACATCGTTTCCGAGCCACCACAGGATGCCTCGCCAGTTGGGCCAGTGGCCGATTCTCCGGCAAGGTCCCGACAGTCACAGAGGGCGGGCCTATTAGTTATAGGGAGCTCCAACGTTAGGCGGGTTATGGAGCCCCTCAGGAAAATAGCGCGTAGGTCGGGGAAGAATACCAGTGTGCACTCGGTGTGCTTGCCGGGGGGTCTCGTCCGTAATGTGGAGGAGGCCCTTCCGGCAGCTATTGAACGCACTGGGTGTGACCGGCTGCAGATAGTAGCACATGTCGGAACGAATGACGCCTGCCGCTTGGGTTCTGAGGCCATCCTTGGTTCCTTCCGCCGGCTGGCTGATTTGGTGAAGACAACCAGCATCGCACGCGGAGTGCAAGCTGAGCTTAATATCTGCAGCATAGTGCCCAGAGTCGATCGCGGTCCTCTGGTTTGGAGCCGTGTGGTTGGGTCTAAACCAGAGGCTCAGACGACTCTGCGACTATAATGGTTGCAAATTCATCGACCTCCGTTATTGGGTGGAGAACTGTAGGGCCCCCCTAGACAGGTCAGGCGTGCACTACACACCGGAAGCAGCTACTAGGGTAGCAGAGTACGTGTGGCGTGCACACGGGGTTTTTTAGGTTAGAGGGACCCCCCATTGGGCGAAACGATAAAATACCTGACGGCTTACCAGAGAGGATATTATCATCGTTGATAAAGAACGTCCGTCCTCAGAGACCAAAAACAGGAAAAGTTAACGTAATGTTGGTAAACTGCAGGAGTATCCAGGGCAAGGTTCCTGAATTAGTATCTCTTATTGAAGGAAATAGTGCGCATATAGTATTAGGAACGGAAAGTTGGTTAAAACCGGAAGTGAACAGTAACGAAATCCTAGACACAGAATGGAATATATACCGCAAGGATAGGATAAACGCCAATGGTGGAGGAGTATTTATAGCAGTAAAGAATTCAATAATATGCAGTGAAGTTATTAGCGAATGCGAATGTGAAATAATCTGGGTTAAGTATCAAAGGTGGGTCAGATATGATAGTCGGATGCTTCTATAGACCACCTGCATCAGCAACCGTAGTAGTTGAGCGCCTCAGAGAGAACCTGCAGAACGTCGTGAAGAAGTTTCATGATCATACTATTGTAATAGGGGGAGACTTCAATCTACCAGGTATAGAATGGGATAGTCACACAATCAGAACTGGAGCCAGGGACAGAGACTCTTGTGACATTATCCTGACTGCCTTGTCCGAGAATTACTTCGAGCAGATAGTTAGAGAACCAACTCGTGAAGCTAACGTTTTAGACCTCATAGCAACAAATAGACCGGAACTTTTCGACTCCGTGAATGTAGAAGAGGGTATCAGTGATCATAAGTCAGTGGTTGCATCAATGACTACAAGTGTAATAAGAAATGCCAAGAAAGGAAGGAAAATATATTTGCTTAACAAGAGTGATAGGGCACAAATCGCAGAATATCTGAGTGACCACCATCAAACGTTCATTTCTGAGGAAGAGGATGTGCAACAAAAATGGAAAAAATTCAGAAACATCGTCCAGTACGCCTTAGATAAGTTCGTACCGACTAAGGTCCAAAGCGAGGGGAAAGATCCACCGTGGTATAACAATCATGTACGAAAGGTACTACGGAAACAAAGAAAGCTTCATCATAGGTTTAAGAGTAGTCGAATCATAGCTGATAAGGAAGAGCTGAACGAAGCGAAAAAGAGCGTAAAGAGAGCAATGAGAGAAGCATTCAACGAATTCGAACATAAAACATTGGCAAACAATCTAAACAAGAACCCTAAAAAGTTTTGGTCATATGTAAAATCGGTAAGCGGATCTAAATCCCCTATTCAGTCACTCGTTGACCACGATGGCACCGAAACAGAGGACGACCGAAGAAAGGCAGAAATACTGAATTCAGTGTTCCGAAACTGTTTCACTGCGGAAAATCGTAACACGGTCCCTGACTTCAGCCGTCGCACGGACGCCAAAATGGAAAATATTGAAATAAACGATATCGGAATTGAAAAACAACTGCTATCACTTAGTAGCGGAAAAGCATCCGGACCAGACGAGATACCCTTAAGATTCTACACTGATTATGCTAAAGAACTTGCCCCCTTTCTATCAGCAATTTATCGTAGATCGCTGGAAGAACGTAAAGTACCTAGCGACTGGAAGAAAGCGCAGGTCGTTCCCATTTTCAAGAAGGGTCATAAATCAGATGCGAATAATTATAGGCCTATTTCGCTTACGTCAATCTGTTGTAGAATAATGGAACATGTTTTGTGTTCTCGTATTATGACGTTCTTAGATAATACAAATCTCCTTCATCATAACCAACATGGATTCCGCAAACAGAGATCATGTGAAACTCAGCTCGCCCTATTTGCCCAAGAAATTCACAGTGCCGTAGACACTGGCGAGCAGATTGATGCCGTATTCCTGGACTTCAGGAAGGCATTTGATACGGTTCCGCACTTACGTTTAGTGAAAAAAATACGAGCTTACGGAATATCGGACCAGGTTTGTGATTGGATTCAGGATTTCCTAGAAGAAAGAACACAACATGTCATTCTTAACGGTTCAAAATCTGCAGATGTAGAGGTAATTTCGGGAGTACCGCAGGGAAGCGTGATAGGACCTTTATTGTTTACAATATACATAAATGACTTAGTTGACAACATCGGTAGCTCCGTGAGGCTATTTGCAGATGACACGGTTGTCTACAAGAAAGTAGCAACCTCAGAAGACTCGTACGTACTCCAGGAGGACCTGCAGAGGATTAATGCATGGTGCGACAGCTGGCAGCTTTCCCTAAACGTAGATAAATGTAATATAATGCGCATACATAGGGGCAGAAATCCATTCCAGTACGATTATGCCATAGGTGGTAAATCATTGAAAGCGGTAACGACCGTAAAATACTTAGGAGTTACTATCCGGAGCGATCTGAAGTGGAATGATCACATAAAACAAATAGTGGGAAAAGCAGGCGCCAGGTTGAGATTCATAGGAAGAATTCTAAGAAAATGTGACTCATCGACGAAAGAAGTAGCTTACAAAACGCTTGTTCGTCCGATTCTTGAGTATTGCTCATCAGTATGGGACCCTTACCAGGTTGGATTAGTAGAAGAGATAGACATGATCCAGCGAAAAGCAGCGCGATTCGTCATGGGGACATTTAGTCAGCGCGAGAGCGTTACGGAGATGCTGAACAAGCTCCAGTGGCGGACATTTCAAGAAAGGCGTTACGCAATACGAAGAGGTTTATTATCGAAATTACGAGAGAGCACATTCCGGGAAGAGATGGGCAACATATTACTACCGCCCACATATATCTCGCGTAATGATCACAACGAAAAGATCCGAGAAATTAGAGCAAACACGGAGACTTACAAGCAGTCGTTCTTCCCACGCACAATTCGTGAATGGAACAGGGAAGGGGGGATCAGATAGTGGTACAATAAGTACCCTCCGCCACACACCGTAAGGTGGCTCGCGGAGTATAGATGTAGATGTAGATGTAGATATCGATAGTAGGTCGGTGGTTACAGTGTTCTGGCTGATTAATGTCTAAAAGTACAACAGTTCATTCCAAATGACATCATTTGAGGGCGAATAATGTCTAAGAGCGAGTTTTTACCCCAACTTGTAAGGGAAATTCTTTTTCGACTGAATGACAGATCACTTACACAGACAAATCATACTAACAAACATCAACTACTCATAAAGTTTCGCCGAGGCTCGTAAATCAATAATTTGTCTTCATGTTTACAGATTCAAGGGCAGCTTCACCACCGTGCAGGAGTATTATTGCCACCAGTGAATGATGATACTAACTTCTTCAGATTTATTTCCTCTGAAATCTGGACGATAAGATCAATCAGTGTTGTGCTATCAGCCGTGCTGTAAAGCGAGAGATTATTACACAACTACAACTCTTACATGAACACAATCAGTTGGCCAAATTGATCAAGACTGGCTTAAAAATGATGCCTTCGGATGATCACAAAATAGCGATCAGACCAGACAAAAGACCAGTTGGCGAACATGAAAGACATATCAATACACCTATGTTCAACGAAGTTTCCGGCCGCAGCTTGTGGTCGTGCGGTAGCGTTCTCGCTTCTCGCGCCCGGGTTCCCGGGTTCGATTCCCGGCGGGGTCAGGGATTTTCTCTGCCTCGTGATGACTGGGTGTTGTGTGATGTCCTTAGGTTAGTTAGGTTTAAGTAGTTCTAGGGGACTGATGACCATAGCTGTTAAGTCCCATAGTGCTCAGAGCCATTTTTTGAATGAAGTTTCCATTGTGGTTGTTGGCGAGAATTTGGTGTCTCGCGACATAGTGGTTCCGTTGTGTGATGGTGATAACCTTCAGTGTATCTTCAAAACTCGTCATTTGTATGATACATTACAGTGTCCGCTGATATTTAGCCAAGCAGAAGATGGATATCATTCTCTGATCAAGATGATTAATCCATTAACTGGTACGATGATTCATCCATTGACCGCTATGTAGCAATGCTGTTAATCGTGTTTCAGTTCGATACGTGACAAAAATTCATTATTCACTTATAGATCAAGAAACAAACAAAAAGGTCAGCTGTACGATTTTTTATCCCCCCATCTGATGATTCGTCGAAAATTAAACAATCACATATTTACACGTCGCAGATTGTTTCTATCAGTTCGCCGTTGATATGCATGTCAAAATTGAAACGAAACCTCTGATAAAGTTCCAATCAGAAAAAATTGCGTACGAGAGGATTACATTCACCCGCTTCATACCATGAATGTAGATGTAAATGCAAACCATTTCGGCCGACTTACCATTTTGTCAGCGACGTATGTTAGAAGTGCCATTACGGTCGACCAGACTTATTCATCACTTTCACTTGTAGCGCAAAATGGATCGAAATCACGCAGCTGCTACTATCCTGTCAATCATCCATCGATCGCCACGATATTACAGCACCACTGTAGAGACTCATGGTGCCATTGGATTTCGTTAAGAGATATTATGTCCTCGGAAACGAGTGATATTGGATGTAATCTGTGGTATGGCAGAGCAGAAGCCTGCCTCATTCACATTTTCTCATGTGGATGGTCGAGAAAATAAGAACAGATGAACTTGACGCCATCATTTGAGCAGAAACTCCTGATCCCGAAACAGATCCCTAGTTGCATGAGGTAGTGATTACGAATACGGTTCATGGACCGTGCGGCGATGACAACAGGGAATCACTCTACATGATCGAAAACAAATGCTCCAAACGTTATCCACGTGCTTTGTTGGCTGACACAACCAAAGGCAATGACGGTTACCCCCTGAATCGTACTCGCTCTGCTCAGGATAACGGCATAACGATAACGCTGAAAGTCAAGACTAAGGACGTTGCAGTTGGCAACAGCTGGACTGTTCCGTATTCGCCGCTGCTTTCCAAAACATTCAAAGCGCATTGCAACGTTAAGACTGCAATTTTGTCAAGTCCATCAAATAAGTTTGCGATTATGCCACGAAAGGTAGAGGCGTGGCTGTATTTCATATTGTCGCTCCTGGTGCCACGGTTGAAGTTCCGCATTATGAGATGGGGAGATATGGCAGCAACAATGAGGCGATTTGGAGAATCTTTTCATTCTCGATACATGATTGTCATCCCATTATGGACCATTTCGCTGAGAACCTGGAGAAAGGACAATTAGTTTATTTCATGGCATCTAAAGCAGCGTTGAATGACCACGGGCGACAAAGCTGACAATTTTTTTCACGACATACGTTAAGAGATCAATTTGCAACACCGCTGCTTTGATCGGACATGACGGGATATTTTACATGGAACGCATCGTATAAAAAATTCCAACGTCGGAAACACGAAAAGCATGCTCCTGGATACGTGAATGTATGTTCACCCGATGCATTGGGGCGCTTTCACGCAGCCCATTTGGGCAATGACGAGTGTTTCTATCTGCACTTGTTGTTGGTTAATGTTATTGCACCGACTTAATTTGATTTTTTAAGAACTGTCAGTGGCGAGTTGTGCGCAATATATCGAGAAGTCTGTCAATATTTACATTTGCTAGAGAATGAGATTCATTGGGATCCCACACTCGCTGATGCTGCTAATTCGTCTAGTGCGCATCAAATGCGATCACGTTTTGCCATCATCATTCAACATGTTTTTCATCCAGCCGACCTGATTTGCAGAAAAAATGCAAAGACAATATCGCTGAAGACATTCTACGTGCGTACGGCAATATCGAATCACGAACTTGAATTCTACCAGAAGATCCACAACGAGGTGTTGATTCGGTAGAGTATTTGTCCTGGATGAGATCCGGCAAGATGTTATTCGAATTAGGAATACCAGCACTGAATCGCCCCATGCAAGATGCATTCAGTCGAGAAAATAAACGAGATTTGTGATACGATCGAGATGCTTTGAGTAAGTCAGTGCGAACACAATTCCAACTTTGGAATCAGCAGCAGAAAACAGCGTGAGAAACATTGATGAGAAACCTTCTTCCTCAACCAGCTGGCGGACCTGGGACAACGTTGGTAATCTCATTGTTTTTAGCATCGATTCTCGCACAAGGACAAATACCGTTGGCCGTAGCATCATCTGAGATCGCTGCCAAATTGTTAGAAGGAGGACGAACAGTTCATTCTGGGCCCAGATTGCCACTGAATTTCCAGACGATGGATGAATCGACATGCAATACTACCAAAAATTTAGCAATGGCAAAAGCACCACTTTCATAATAAAATAACCTGTAACACCATAGCTTTAATGCTCTACTGATTTATTTTGCCTTTTGTTTTTGTTTAATGTTACATCGTTGAGCTTCTGTAAATGTGTTTCATTGAATAGATATCACAAAATTGTATACTCCTTTCTTTGTAAAAACTTTGATGTCATGATTTGATTCTATGCAATGTAGTATATCTGTCGTTTAAATTCTTTGTCTCAATTGGAGGGAGACAAAAATAATTGTATATAATTGTAATTTCTGTGTGAATAATTTTTTGTAGAAATGTCAATATGTGCAAATGTTCTGTTTTATTTAATATGTTCGGTTGCTGTTATGCAAACTGCTGACCTTCACTTAGGGTTCTTAGTTATTTTGTATGTAAAATGTGTTGTGGTTCCCGTAGGGAACGTAGCTGTGTAGCGCGCGCAAATTGTCGTTGGCATGGATAGAAAGGTGGAACAAGAGTCAGTCGGGGCCGAGCTACCAAAGTATCAACTGCTCATGTAAAAGTTGTATATTGTGTACTGTGCTGGTTCCGGGAGAAGCTTTTCCTGACGCTTTCCAATGCCTCGGATGGATGGATAAAGAGCTGAAACTGTTCTGAAATCGGTATCTACCATCGCCACCAAGAAATGACAAGGGTGCAGCAATTCTACCTGCAAATCCACCTACCAACATGCAATCGCCACCACATTGCGCAGTCACTGTAATGGAACACTATAGTAATTTACAGTGAAGGATCAGCTCATTGGATGTTTTAGTGTGCGCAAATATAAGGTAACTTATACTCGAGCTCTTATACCTACCTTGATTTTTTATCCCTGGTCACACAACCACCTAGGGTCCTTCCCATGCTGAAGTGATTACCGATCGTCCTTCATTGAAAGCATATTAAAATTAATATGGCAATAGAGTGTACAAAAGTTAATATTGTTTGTTGAAAGGAACTCACAAATATCTCAGTTTTGTGTTTCAATGCAGTAAAAGTTCAGAACTGCAACTATTGAGAGTTATATGTTCATGCTTGCTAAGTGCTTGTTTCACTGATGTAATGAAAGTGTGTTTAGTTTGCTCTTCTACAGTGATCAAGATTAAGGGCCCCCTCCATTGAAAGTAGTTCAAATGCACAAATTTACTTAATTATAGAAAGTTTCAATTGCTATTCAAGTCAAATTCTGTACAATATTGGGTTCCTCTTGTGCATTAAAAGTGCATATTAATGTTGTAACAGGATCCACAGTATGTCTACTGTGCTCATGCTACATAACGATTAATAGAAAGAAAACTATCTATGAAAACAGTAACTTCTTTATTCAAAAGACAGTGAGAAGTAATCTGTTAGTGAATTCCATTTAATTTTCATTCAAAGTAGAAAGATGTTTAGTAATGAAAGACTTAATCTATGCACAGTAACTAAACTTGCTGTGGACCATATCCATATTTCATGTGAGATATGAATTTGTTTGATAAGTAATATTAAACCTATGTCCAATTCACGATTCTACAGTGGATATTGATAGTAACGTTATTGAGACCATTTACTTTGATTAAGTCCTCAAGGTAATAGTGTGTTTTGTTATGTGTTATATTTGAGTAAATAGTTTGTTCTGATCTGTTAGCTCCAACCTTAAAGTGAACATATTGTATTCAGGTACCAGAGTTCATCGCACTCGCGTGTGGCAAAGTATAGGTTGTGTTTGTCCGTTAAAGTTACTCATACCTATTTTCATGAACAAGAATGGTAATCATTTTCTTTCCTCATTAGGCTGGCGCCCGTTTTCTTTATCCTTTGAACAGTGTGAATAGGCTGAATATTGTTTATTACTGTTTAAATATTTACGTACTTCTGACTTTCACTTCCGATAAGCCACCTCCGTTAGGTATATCACGGTCAACACAATTAAAATCCTTTCAGAGGGTAACACTGCTCTGCTTCTTCATACTATAATTACTTGAATAAAAATAATTTTACTATACGAACTGCCTTCAGCTTTAACGTTATAGTATAACAGTATCGGACGTTAGTGTTATAAACCATTCGGGATGAATGAACGATGGCGCACAAACGAGTATTGGGGGCACTCGATCGAACGTTGAAAACTAAACTCTGCCCGAACAGGCCTTGTAAGGCCCAACGGTACTGACCGGCCGCCATGTCATCCTCAGCCCACAGGCGTCACTGGATGCAGATATGGAGGAGCGCATGCTGTCAGCACACCGCCCTTCCGGCTGTATGTCAGTTTACGAGACCGGAACCACTACTTCTCAATCAAGTAGCTCCTCAATTTGCCTCACAACGGCTGAGTGCATCCCGCTTGCCAACACCGCTCAGCAGACCGGATGGTCACCCATCCAAGTGCTAGCCCAGCCCAACAGCGCTTAACTTCGGTGATCTGACGGGAATCGGTGTTACCACTGCGGTAAGGCCGTTGGCGCGCGAGCGTTGAAAGATCTGCACAATAATCTGGACATCTTTGAAGGCGCGATAGTTCTACTGGCCGGCGATTTTCGACAAAAGCTGCAGGTCATTCCAAGATCAACAGCTGCTAATGAACTAAACGACTGCTTGAAGTCATAGACTTTGTGGAGACACGTGATAACTCCCAAGTTAACAACGAATATATGAGTTACGTTACAAGACGAAGGAACCGCGGAAGTGTTTTCCAAGCAATTATTAGACAATGGCAGTGGAAAAATTCCGGTTAACGTTCCCACTGGCCTCATTTCTTTTCCACTTCATTTTTGTCAATTCACAACATCGCAAGAAAATTCGTCCCGAAAGTGTTCCCGAATATTGCTGCAAATTACAAAAACAGTATTTGATGGAGCGAACAAGCCATTTTGGCTTGGAAATGAAGACTTAGACAATATGAACATAAAAATTCAAAGTCGAATCCCTGCTAAATTGCATTCATTTAATTCGATCGATTCCATTACAGATCCAGATAAAGTCGCCAGTTTTCCAATTGAATGTCTGAATTCAATGGGTGTGCCAGGAATGCCACTGCTCAATTTACACCTCGAGGTCGCCTCGGTGAAAATCGTGTTACGCAGTCTGAACCAACCGAAACTGTGCAGTGGAACAACACTAGCTGTGAAGCTGACGAATGACGTGACTGAAGCAACGATAATCACAGGGAAGTTCAAAGGCGAGGCTATTCTGATTCCAGGAATAACTCTGATTGTAACCGACTTGTCGTCTCAATGTTTGTGTAATAGGTTTTGAATTGCCGTGTTTTTCCCGTGGGTAGCTGTACATGGCGTGCTCGACATTCGGTAACCCATCGGCGCTATTTGTAATTCTCCAAACGGAAAGATCAAAACACCACACGTTGCATTGAACGCATTAAAAACACCAACAAATTATTGCCAAAACAATGAATTCGGATTTATTTCGTTTCAATGAATTCATTATCTTACTGAAATTGTTTCGTTGCTTTCAAGGAAAGATTCTATTGTATGAATCATTTCTCGCCAGACAGACGCACAGATTGACAAACAATTCATAGGCTGAACCACTACCGGTATATAGACAAGCTAAACAATAAACACCTCCTGTGAAACTGGCTGCGAGAAAGAACCTGTTAAGCTCTGACGAGAAAATTAGTGGTTTAGTTTTCCTTCTCGCAGTTATATTCAACAGAAAGCAAGAAAGTAGTGTTTATGGCTAACTTTACAATCCTACATATTCGTACATCAAAACCATGCCAAATACCGTCATTAAAGCTACTATCCCCACAGATGTAGCACCTGGAAAGGTCTCTCTCATACACCGTGTGCTAAAGATTCCAACCGATTTACCCATTAATTTTGACTTATGTTCCCAATCAAGGTTCCGTTTGCAATAACAATAAATAACATCAGAGAGAGAGTGGGAGTTGGTAGACAAGGGAGGAGACAATGGATATAAAAAAGGGGAAAGAAGATGTGGGCAGAAAGATGAGGGAAGAGATGATGCATAGACAGAGTGTGGGATAAGAGACGTACAGAGAGCGTGGGGAAGGTGATGGACTGAGACAGTGGGAGGGGAGGTTGGGTAAAGGGAGGGGGAGATGGTGAGAGACAGAGGAGGGGAGGAGAAGATTAGGACGCATATACAATTCCCATACATATTTAGCAACTGTGTAGAATTTCTGTGTTCGCTAGTCTTTGTAATAAAAACAAATAAGTTTCTTTATTAAATTAAAAAAAACTTCCAGCTCAGAATGAAAAAGTCTTCGTTCAAACCCTTAATTACGGCTCTGAAACAATTTTCAGAGAAGAATTAACAACTTAAATATCTTAATCGAGGAAGACAATAAAGTGAGGTCGAACACAGGAATAACGTAAATCCAAGAACCATCGCTTTAATAGAAAGCACTGATGCTCAAATCGTTATAGCTACTGAATGCTGGCTAAAGACGGACATACGTTCAGGCGAAATTTTTGCGAAGAACCTAAAGGTGTTCGGAAAGAATAGGCTAAACGTTGTTGACGGTGATGAGTTTCATGCTGTTACAAGTAGTTTATTTTGTAGCGAAATTGCAGTCGATAGTTCCTGTGAATCAGTATGGGCAGAGATCATTCCTGCAACCGGAATACTGTAAAATACACACATCAAAAAAAGTTTTGCTTCACCCTGGTTCCCAGAACTCCTGAAGAGAGACGTTGACTGTGGATACTGTAGCACAGACACAGTCCCTTTGACTATTCAGAGATGTCACAAAATCCGCCCAAAGAAGTAAACAACAATGCATGAGCAGCGCCTATTAGACGGAGGGGGTCCGACAGCCTATCAGTTCCATTCATTCCTTTGTCTGTAGTTCAACCATGCCTAGACGGTCAATACCGCGGTTCCATAGCGTCTGAATTGTTACTTTGTGCAAGGATGGGCTCTGAACAAGGGAAGTGTGAAGTGTCCAGGCGTCTCGGAGTGAACCAAAGCGATGGAGAGACAGGAACTGTCGATGACATGCCTCGCTCAGGCCGCCCAAGGGCTACTACCGCAGTGGACGGCCGCTACCTACGCATTATGACTCGGAGGAACCCTGACAGCAACGCCACCATGTTTAATAACACACAGTTTTAATCTGCCAGGAAGTTTCATGTTGAATTATGCTTTTTGTGCAGTCACAGGACCTCGTGTTACGACTCTAACAGTGCGCAATAGGCTGCATGATGCGCAGCTTCGCTCCCGAGGTCCATGACGAGATCCATCTTTACAACCACAACACAATGCAGCGCGGTACACATGGCCCAACAACATGCCGAATGAACCGCTCAGGGTTGGCATCTCGTTCTCTTCACTGATGAATGTCGCATATGCCTTCAACCAGACATTCGTCGGAGACGAGTTAGGAGGCAACCCGGCCAGGCTAAACTCCTTAGATCCACTGGCCAGCGATTGCAGCAAGATGGAGCTCCCCTACTGTTTAGGGGTGGCGTTATATGGGGCCGACGTACGCCGCTGGTGGTCATGGAAGGCGCCGTAACGCCTGTATGCCATCCTCCGACCGATCATGCAACCACATCGGCAGCATATTGGCGAGGCATTCGTCTTCATGGACGAAAATTTGCGCCCCCATCGTCCACATCTTGAGAATGACTTCCTTCAGGATAACGACATCTCTAATAGAGTGGCCAGCGTGCTCTCCAGACATGAACGCTATCGAACATGTCTGGGATTGATTGGAAAGGGCTGTTTATGGACAACGTGACCCACCAACACTCTGAGGGATCTACGCCGAATCGCCGTTGAGGAGTGGGACAATCTGGACCAACAGTGCCTTGATGAACTTGTGGATAGTATGCCACGACGAATACAGGCATGCATCAATGCAAGAGGACGTGCTACTGGGTATTAGAGGTACCGGTGTGTACAAAAAATAGTTCAAGTGACTCCAAGCACTATGGGACTTAACATCTGAGGTCATCAGTCCCCTAGAATCAGAACTACTTAAACCTAACTAACCTAAGGACATCACACATATCCATGCCCGAGGCAGGATTCGTACCTACGGCCGTAGCAGCCGCGTGGTTCCGAACTGAAGCGCCTAGAACTGCTCGGCCATAGCGACCGGCCCGGTGTGTACAGCAATCTGCACCACCACCTCTGAAGGTCCCGCTGTATGGTGGTACAAAATGGAATGTATGGTTTTCATGAGCAATAACAATGGCGGGAATGATGTTTATGTTGATCTCTGTACCAATTTTCTGTAGACGTTCCGGAACTCTCGGAACCCAGGTGATGCGAAACTTCTTTTGGTGTGTGTAATAACTGGATCCTTTTACCGACCTCCCAACTCAGATGATACAATTGCTGAATGGATCAAAGAAAACCTCAGTTTAATTTCAAACATGTACCTGGTTCATCCAATTGTAGTTGGTGGAGACTTTAATTTACCTCGATATACTGGTGAAAATACATGTGTAAATCAGGAGATATGCATAAAACATGTTCCGAAATTGGGTTAAACGCATGCTCGGAAAATTATTTCGAGTAGTTAATTCATGAGCCCATGCGAATAATAAACGGTTGTGAAATCACCATTGAGATTTTAGCAACAAATAACCCTGAGCTAATAACGAGTATCATAACGCATACGGGGATTAATGAACACACGGCTTTCGTAGCGAGAATGAATACTGAAACCACGAATCCTCCCCCCCCCCAAAAAAAAAACCTATTCAAAAAAGCCGACAAAAATGCACCCAACGTCTTCCTGACAGAGAATCTCCACTCCTTTCAAATTAACAACATAAGTGTAGATCAGATGTGTCTTGAATTGACTGAATTCAAAGAAATAATAACCATAGCAATTGAGGGATTTATAAGAAATAAATTAAGAAACGAAGAAGCTGATCCCCTTTGGTACACAAAACGGGCCTAAACATCGTCACAGAAACAACGATACACGCATGCCAAATTTAAACGAACGAGAATCTCAGAGAGTGGCGTACTTTGACAGAAGCTCGAAAGTTAGCACAGACTTACGTGCGAGATGCTTCTAATACTTTCTATAAATAACTTTGTCTCGAAACTTGGCAGAAAATCCAAAGCCATTCTGGTAGTATGTAAAGTATGCTAGCTGCAGGACACAATCAATCCTCTCTCTGCGCGATCGCAATGGAAATACTATCGATGACAGTGTTACCAAAGTAGAGCTACTAAACACAGCCTTCCGAAATTTCTTCACCAAAGAAGACGAAGTAAATATTCCAGAATTCGAATAAAGAACAGCTGTCAACATGAGTAAATTAGAACTAGATATCCTCGGAGTAGTGAAGCAACTTAAACCTGTTGCTAAATCAAGTCTTCCAGTCCAGATTGTTTACCAATTAGGTTCCTTTCTGAGTCTGCAATAGCTGCATACTTAACAATCATATACAACAGCTCGTTCGGAGAAAGATCCTTACCCAAAGACTGGAAAGTTGCACAGGCCATAGCAGTATTTATGAAAGGTAGTAGGAGTAATCCACTAAATTACAGGCCCACATAATTAACGTCGATGTTCAACAGGATTTTGAAACATGTGTTCGAACATCATGAGTTATCTCGAAGACAACGGTCTACTGAAACAAACATTATGAGTTATCTCGTAGACAACGGTCTACTGACACACAGCCAACACGGATTTAGAAAACATCGCTCTTGTGAAACACAACGAGCACTTTACCAAGACGAAGTGTTAAGTGCTATCGGGTAGGGATCTCAGACTGATTCCGTATGTCTAGGGTTCCAGAAGGCTTTTGAAACTGTACCACTCAAGCGGGATGTAGTGACATTGCATGCTTGTGGAATATCGTCTAAGTTACGTGACTGGATTCGTGGTTTACTGTCAGAGAGGTCATAGTTCGTAGTAACTGACCGAAAGTCATCGAGTAAAACAGAAATGACTTCTGGCGTTCCTCAAGGCAGTGTTATAGGCCCTCTGCTGTTTCGTATCAATATAAAAGGTTTAGGAAACAATCTGAGCAGCCGTCTTAGGTTGTTTGCAGATGATGCTGTCGTTTATCGTCGAGTAAAGTCATCAGAAGAAAACAAAACAAATTGCAGAACTATTTAGAAAAGACATATCTATCGTGAGGAATTGACAATTGACCCTAAACAATGAAAAGTGCGAGATCATCCACATGCGCGCCAAATGGAATCCAATGAACTTCGGTTACACGACAAATCAGTCAAATCTGAAATCCGCCAATTCAACTAAATACCTAGAAATTATAATTACGAAATTGTAAATAACACGTAGAAAATGTTGTGGGTAAAGCAAACCAAATACTATTTTTTATTGACAGAAAATTTAGAAAATGTAACAGAGCTACTAAAGACACTACCTACGCTATGTTTATACAAGCTTTATTGGAGAACTGCTGCGCAGTCTGGGATCATTACAGATAGGATTAACGGAGTACTCAGAGAAAGTTCAAAGAAGAGCTGCACAGTTTTGTGTTATCGTGAAATAGGGAAGAGAGGGTCACTAACATGATACAGCATTTGGGGTGCACATCATTGAAACAAAGGCGTTTTTCGTTGCTGCAGGATCTTCTCACAAAATTTCAATTACCAACTTTCTCCTCCGAATGCGAAAATATTTTGCTGACGCCAACCTACATAGGGAAAAGCCATCACCATAACAAAATAATGGAAATCAGAGCTCGCACGGAAAGATATAGGTGTTCGTTTTTTTGAGATCGGAATAATAGAGAATTATTGTGAGGGTGGTTCGATGAAGCCCTTGTCAGGCACTTAAGTGTGATTTGCAGAGTATCCATGTTGATGTCAATGTAGAAACACTACTTTTTCTGTTCTAAAATGCACCAAGGGTTTTGTTCACAATTTTGGATTCATCGTAACTGATTTCACATGCAAATCAGGGCACCAAAATCTATAATACCTAACGAAAAAGCACAAATCTTTATTATAGAATGGCACAGATAAAACCATCACCATAACAAAATAATGGCAATCAGAGCTCGCACGGAAAGATATAGGTGTTCGTTTTTTGAGATTGGTGTGTAAAAGGCTAATTAGCAGGCAAGAAGGGTGCGGACAATTTGAAAATAGTTATAATTTTATCCTGAGATAATTTATATAGCTGTCATAGCATCTAAAAACTTGGGTAATCTGATAGTTGATGCTATGACTCTAGAGCGTGATATAAAACAAATGGAAGTTCATCATTGTCGAACCTGAAAAGAAGTTTAATAATTTAGACATGTAAGTTACGATAATTATCCCTCAAAAGCATGCTGGACGTAATGTAAGCATCTGTTTCAAATATGATTATGAAAGGTTTTACGAGGGTCATCCAGCAGTAAATTTCCCTATTTTATTTCTCTGCAAACTCAAACACCCGTGACATGCGAGGACTGGGGAGTTCGACTAGTAAGTGTTTACAACGCTAACACTGGCTTACCACGATTACTGCAGTATCTTGCCAGTATGCTGCCAGTTGGCATGGAGTCAAGGACTATAACGTTTGTCCACTTGTGAGCTGCGCTCTGTTATTCGGTTTTCCGCTGCAAAACAAGTCTACTGTCGACATACATCGGGGCTTAATCTCTGTCTATGCAGAAGGCTGTGTGAGTATTCGCATGGGACTGAGACCTAACTCCATCGTTCGACACCTGAGGCGAAACATCAGGGTATGGCATGGAAGAAACGGGGGTAAGTGCCCAAAAAAGGCGAAGGTCGTACATTCCACAGGGACAGTAATCTCAGCCCTCTTTTGGTGCTGCGACACATTGTTACTCGTTCACTACCTGCCTCGCAATACCACAATTAATGCAGAGAAGTGCTGTAATGTCTTGAGCAATCTGCGAGCTGCCACCAAAAGAAAATGTCTTGGATTTTTCTGTCGCAAAGTTGTCTCCCATCATGTCAATTGCCTGAATCATTCAGCTCGAATGACCCAGGCGGAGTTCGGAAGATTCAATTGGGAAGTGTTCCCGCATCCTGCATATGCGCCAGTTCTTGTCAGAAGTTATTTTCATATGTTCCCTCAACTCAAAGGTCGTCTTGAAGGTAATTGTGTCAACACTGGTGAAGAAGTCACATTAACACCCAAGAACTAGTTACTAGCATAGGACCCAACCTAGTACAAACAGTCTTGGAAAAGCTTCGGTCACGTTACAAAAAATGCTTGGGAAACCATGTCGACTACGTAGAAAATAACTGAAGCATTGTATAATGCCAATAAAACTATTTTAACATTGTAAATTGTGCGTACTTTGTTTAGGAAATGGAGGAACTTGCTTATTGCACGGCCTCGTACTTTTTAACTAATGGTATTCAGATTTTAGGCATTGGTATGATTGTACTGTGAATATTTCTAGATATTCATGAGAAAGATATAATTTTCCATGTAAAAGTGAATATACCGCGAAGATCAAATTTATAGTAGTACCCACATTTCATATCTACTCATGAAGAACAGTTCTTCTGTAAATCATCTGGGTGTAGCAGTCAGCCTGGTCCATAGACCTCTGTTGTGAGGTACTTCAGTTTCTGTCCGCCCAAGGATTGCTACCACACTTACGCCTTGCTGATGTCTACAGTATGCTTCTGCAACAATCTCAAGCCATGCTGGTTAGTTTCGTCTGTTGTATGAAATTTTGTTTTGCATCACGTATGTTAATTGCCTATATTGATATTGAGTATGTTGCAGGCATACTGTAAGTGTCCTATCTTACAGCATAACATAAGTCTGCACATATGTGTCATGTGTCACAATGATGCTATAACCTGTTTTATTTCACGCCTTAGCGTCGTGCATTATGTTGTTTCGCGGATTCAATTTGGCTGCAGAATGTGAAGTTGTACCCTGTGTTCATGTAGTTACTCTGTGTGCGGTGAGCAGGACAAATACTACACGAATAATGTCTTCCTTGTAAGGATGTCACAGCCACGTACGTGAGTGAGACCCATGACTACTCTGAACGCACAGACGAGCACCACACCGCCAGTGTCTGCAGCCACCTCTGTGAGCGTGGTGAGGATACCAGAGAGGATGAGCGAGGACGACAACAAGTTCTTCGCATCGAACCTGTCCGCCACCCATCCAGCAGGCGCCAACATCACCACATAGCCCCAGAAGAAGGCGCTCAGGATGGTGCTCGTCTCAGATTGGCTCCAGCCGTAGTCCTTTGGGTAAAATAAACAAAGCCATTCACAAATCTTTGATCGTTGAGTATTCTCCCTACATGTGATAAATGGATGATGAATGGTTTTATGGTGCTGACTTACTAGATGTTACGGGATAATCGTCAGCATACCTTCAGGCTGAGAGGGTAAACAAGACGAGCCAGACAGTATTAAAGACTATACACCAATGCCGAAACAGCTATGGAACCATTAAGATGTCTTTAATTTATTTTAGTTGAATGTGTAAAAGGGACCCAATCTATGGTCAAGTATCAGGAAGCACAGAAGCACGTAGTTATCGTAACATTGAGAGGAGCGCATATGGACAGTTGATATAACCAAATCCTTGTTTGAGAACTAAGGTAGTCTATAGATATCACTTCCTAACCGAGTTTTCCCAGCATCACTAATATAATTCGTTTATACTTCATTACCGACGTTTTATTTAACATCTTTTCAAGAAAGTATGCATTCGGTACAATTCCTCGTCCAAGTCCATTGCATTACCTGCAGAGATACAATTCTATTGGCAATCCCTAAGGCTTTTATTTCTTTAACTTTAATTCATGTTATATCCACATTTGATATTTTCATTTCCTTTTTCAGCTCCACTAACAATGTTGTCGCCTGTTTAGCCAAATCTCGTGTAGCTGTGCGTTGATGCATAAGTAACTTGGCAAGTGTCAAGTCCTGAAACAACTGTCTGAGTTCCCTCAGAGCAGTATTCCCATTGTTCTTTCAGACAGGCTGGAATACCATTTTCCCAGTGATCTGCATGCGGCAGTAGGGGTTTCGACAAGCCGCAAATAGACGCTACACATTCCATCTGCCAACTATTGTATTCGACACATTAATTAGAGTGCTAAATTCCACTCTTTCAGAAAGAGTTTCATAATCGATTATCGATTACTGAAGCAAAGTCGATCGCGACGCGAAGCAACAGACCCTTTGACACTTATCTGAACTGCAACCACGAAATTTCATTTTTTATACATAAGACAGGACAGTAGTGAAATGTTACTGACTGCTTACTGATTCAGTAGATACCACACAATCCTTCATAAATGGTATTTTAGGATTCCTGTATGAAACCCATATTCCTACTGTTGAAGTAACTAGTTCATTACACCATGTTTCATTAACATGAATTGAGAATCTATAAAAACTAGAGTCCTTAATAGTATAATAGGTTTCATGAGGGACCTTCTAATTTGGTTACTTCTAAAACTCTTTTCCTTCGTTTTCTTCATAGCTGATACTAAAGCAATGGATTTATTGAAAGAAGGTGGCATTTTACACTTTTGCTGTGTTTATTTTATTTTTTCACAATTAGTTTCAGTCTTCTAGGCCATTCTCTAGTGATTTTGTGGTTCTCTATAAAATCAGAAATGTTATATTACCTCCAGGAATAGAAATGTAATCATATGTGTAAACGTGTTTTAAATGCGATTACCTGCAATAGAAAACTGAAATCAGAGGTCTTTGATTTTTTTCTATTCATTTTGGTTCACAAGTACTGTCTTTTTGGTTTGACAGCTTGGCACTTACAAAGTTATTACACTGATCAAAGAGAAAAAGCTAAGCATGGAATAACTGGAGCAATGATTTCAATTACTAAAATGGTATATTTATTTGTGTAGATGACAAAAGTTAAAAATAGTAAGAAATAAAACAGTGTGTAAAATGACATAAAATAAAATTAAAATAAATATTAAAGTGTATAGTGGGGAGAGATTATATTTCACAGTTTTATTTTATTCTATATATGCTCTCTGACTGGTGATTAGCAGAATGTGCCAGAAGTTATCCAGGGATTTTGTGTTCTGAAGATCTATTTACTTATTAAGAAGTGTATCAGTATGGCTATTTAAATGACTGGATATTTCGATTTCTTCTAAGATATTAATTTGCTTCCATTTCTTAGCACAATGTAAATTTTCGAGCATTTTATTAATGTTTTTGAGTGTAAGTTTGTTGCCTTGGAGATGTTGTGCTGTCATCATTACATTTTATGTGCTCTCTTGAACATATCTGAAACTCTCTACCAATTTGTTCAATGTATATTCTGTCAGAATCACCACATCAAGTTTTGTAGATCCCTGACTAATTAAATGGCTCTGTTGTACTTGTGATATGTCTTATATTACTAATATTGTTTTTAGCAAGAGACATAATTTCGATATTTGTATTTTTAAAAGTTTTGGCTATTTCATTTCAAATGATTCTTTAAAAGAGCATTACAAAAAATTTTGTTTTTTGTTTGGCTTACTCTCTTTTTAGAGTAATTTTATCTCCATCCGATTTTCGCTTAATTTTCTTTTTATATCTATTCTTTTAGATATTTTCGATCTGAAATAATGTGCTTCAGGTAAAATTTCTGGTAATACTAATTTTTGTTTTGTCTCATTTTCTTCAGGTTGAAAATTTATCTCCATATCATTGAATGAAAATATTTCTTCTATGGGTTTGTGTGTGGAATGATTAATTATTGATTAGTGTGTCTGTAAACACTGGTTTTAAAAAAATTGAAAATTTGTGCTGTGAATTTTCTTTTCTTACTGTGACAAGTAAGAAGTTAATAAAGTTATTTAGTTCAATTTTGTACGTGAATTTGATTTTGTTGTGCATACTATTTGGTTGTAATGCATGGTGGCAATGTCTTCTTCTTTACCATGTAGTTGGATTAATGCGTCATCACCAAACCATTTGTAATAAAATATTTTGTCTGCTGTATGCTGAAATTTCTCAAAACGTCTTACTTTAATATGTTTAATGAATGTTGGCTAAGGTTCCTGCCTTTCAATTAGCCATCACTCTAAACTGTTTTGTAAGCAAAAGCAGTTATATGACAGAGTGAGTTATAATAGTTGAATGAACTTGTGGCTTTCAGCTGGAATTAGTTACATGTATTTAATTACATTATTTTAACTCTATTAATGGTTTCCTTAATAGGAATACTTGTGTAAAGATTAATTATGTCAGAAGAAACCAGATTATTGTTATCAAGTACACATGTATTTTTGATTGAGTTAATGAATTCATGTGTATTTTTATTGTGTATTTATTTTCATTTGTGTAGACCATTTTGTGTAGATAACTGATCTTTTTCCATATAAATAGGAAGAACCATCAATACTACTGAAAATAGGGTTGGTAGGTATGTCCTTTTTATGGACTTTTGGTAGTGCTTGTATTGCTGGGTTTTGGGAGTTCAGAACTGTGCATTCCTTTATCCCTTTATAAGTGAAAATTGAAATTTTAAGGACTTCTTTGATTTTTGGATTAAATTTGTTTATAGGATCATGTTTTAACATAATTATATCATTCTTTACAAAGATACTTATAAATTTTATTGAGATAGTCATCTTTTCGTATTATGACCAATGTGTTGCCTCTACATGTGTCATGTTTATTTGATTTCTTGTTAATATATCACATTGTATTTTGGTTAGCCCTTATCTGGTAACTGCCTGTGGCACTGTGTTTTGTTTGCTCTGTAATGATTTCAGAGATTTTAGAAGCAATTTTTTTTATTTACAATGGTGAGTTGTGCCATATCTAAGGTTATTTTTTATAGTCTATAAGATTTTTAATCATACTACTTTCGAGTTTGAAAGGTAGATTAAATTTCATTATTCTGGAGATCTAGCTCTGCTTCTATAAATTCAAAAATTTTAAGTTATTGTAGATTACTTCTTCACATTTATAAGTTACTTACATTTGAACATGAACTATGCCATTGTTCATTTGTTTATATGTGTGTCTAGATTTTTTGCTCACAAGATATGAATACTCATTAACTAATCTGAGTATTAAATTACATTGCACTGAAGTGAACATTTTTCCTTGTTGTAGATGTGCAAGATGTAAATGACATTTGAACCAGAACTTCTGTTTAAATTTAGCATGAATTTCGTATTTGATCTGCATAATATCACTATAAATTTCCACTTTTTAGCGACTTGTGTTATAAGTTTAATAATAACATTGATGAAGCTTAGGAGTACTTTCAACAGTACATTTTATTTGATGCTTTTAATACTCTTCAACAATCTAATTTTTATGTACTGATAACGTTGGATTTCACCCTTTTTTTATGGTAGCATACCATAAACTTCCTTCACAGTAGATACCACAGCAATAAATTTATTAAAATAAGTTGGTGTTTTCCACTTTCATTGCATTAATTTTATTTCTTCTCAACTAGTTTGATCCTTGTAGGCTGTTCTCAAGTCACTTTGTGTTTCTGTGCAAAACAGAATATGTATAAAGAAAGAGTCACAGTTGCCAAATTATTTTTATTACAAATAAAGCATTTCACCTGGTTAAGGGTACATCATATTTTATGAAAATTTATCATGAGCATATCATATCGCAGTTTGGTCAGAACTGATGATGAATAAATTATCTGATGGACTTCTAAAACATGCACATCACCAAACAAAGTGCACTGTAGTGCCACACATACGTCATATAAATCTGAAAGTAGCTAGTTCCAATGTTGCTACTTAACCAATTTTCAGATTTATGTGATGCTCCACTTTGTTTGGTGGTGTTCACGATTTACAAGCTGGTCTTATCCAACACAAATCTCTTTTAGATTGTTCATTCACTATCAGTTATGACATCTGTCTTTCCAGCCAGTGATTTGAAATACTCTTGATAGATTTTCATAAAACCCGATAAAACCCTTAACCAGATGAAACACATTCTTTGTAATAAAAATAACTTCCAAACTGTGAATGTTTCTTTACACAGTCATGAAAAACGGATGCTGTACCGTTCAGCTTATCATGGAGAGGAATAACCTTTACAAAAAAATATATTTTCTCCACGTAATAACAAAGGAAATTGTGGTGCAATAATAAAATTCAATTAAACGACTGTTTTAAAAAGTAATATTCATTCAGTTAATGCAGGAGGACAAATGATCATGTTTTACAGAAAGATTTCAGTTTAATTAATATTACTAAAATAGTATTTATAACATTAAATTCTCCATAAAATGAGAAATATTATGGACTAGCAATATCTCAGACTAGTTTTGGAAACATCACAAAAAATTTCTTTAAGATTATAAGATTTCTCACACCAATTCTCGGTCGTTTTAAATTTCGTAAATATCACACTTATTTACTTTTGCTAATATGACAGAACAGGTTGTGTAAATAACAGCTGGCTCAAACAAGGTTGCTACCACATTAATATACATCCTGACAAATTTAATATTTAATTGACAACTTCTTTTGAATCAAGACTATATATCAGTGACCCCTCCCCATGAACCATGGACCTTGCCATTGGTGGGGAGGCTGGCGTACCTCAGTGATACAGATAGCCATACCGTAGGTGCAACCACAATGGATGAGTATCTGCTGAGAGGCCAGACAAACGCGTAGTTCCACAAGAGGGGCCGAAGCCTTTTCATTATTTGCAGGGGCAACAGTCTGGATGATTGACTGATCTGGCTTTGAAACACTAACCAAAACAGCTGGTACTGCGAATGGCTGAAAGCAAGGGAAAACTGCAGCCATAATTTTTTTCCGAGGGCATGCAGCTTTACTGTATGGATAAATGATGATAGCGTCCTCTTGGGTCAAATATTCTGGAGGTAAAATAGTCCCCCATTCCGACCTCCAGGCGGGGACTACTCAAGAGAACGTCGTTATCAGGAGAAAGAAAACTGGCATTCCATGGGTCAGAGCATGGAATGTCAGATCCCTTAATCGGGCAGGTAGGTTATAAAATTTATAAAGGGAAATGGATAGATTAAAGTTAGATGCAGTGGAAATTAGTGAAGTTCGGTGGCAGGAAAAACAAGACTTCTGGTCAGGTGAATACCAGGTTGTAAATACAAACTCAAGTAGGGGTAATGCAGGAGTAGTTTACATAATGAATAAAAACCAGGAATGCGGGTAATCTACTACAAACAGCATAGTGAATGCATTATTGTGGCCACAATAGGCACGAAACCCACGCCTACCACAGTAGTACAAGTTTATTTGCCAACTAGCTCTGCAGATGATGAAGAGAATGAAAAAATGTATGGTGAGATAAAAGAAATTATTCAGATAGTGATGAGAGACGAAAATTTAATAGTCCTGGATGACTGGAATCCGATAGCAGGAAAAGGAGGAGAAGGAAAAGTAGTAGATGAATATGGAATGGGGGTAAGAGATGAAAGAGGAAGCCGCCTGGTAGAATTTTGCACAGAGCATAATCATAGCTAACACTTGGTTCAAGAATCATGAAAGAAGGTTGTATACATGGAAGATGCCAGGAGATACTGGAAGGTTTCAGATAGATTATATAATGGCGAGACAGAGATCTAGGAACCAAGTTTTAAATTGTAAGACATTTCCAGGGGCAAATGTGGACTCTGACCACAGTCTATTGGTTATGAACTGTAGATTAAAACTGAAGAAACTGCAAAAATGTATGAACTTAAGGAGATGGGACCTGGATAAACTGACTAAACCGTAAGTTGTACAGAGTTTCAGGGAGAGCATTAGGGAACGATTGACAAGAATGGGGGAAGAAAATACAGTAGAAGAAGAATGGGTAACTTTGAGGGATGAAGTAGTGAAGGCAGCAGAGGATCAAGTAGGTAAATAGACGAGGGCTAGTAGAAATCCTCGGGTAACAGAAGAGATATTGAATTTAGCTGATGAATGGAGAAAATATAAAAATGTAGTAAGTGAAGCAGGAAAAAAGGAATATTAACGTCTCAAAAATGAGATCGACAGGAAATGCAAAATGGCTAAGCAGGGATGGCTAGAGGACAAATATAAGGATGTAGAAGCTTGTCTCATTAGGGGTAAGATAGATACTGTCTACAGGAAAATTAAAGAGACCTTTGGGGAAAAGAGAACCACTTGTGTGAATATCAAGAGTTCAGATGGAAACCCAGTTCTAAGCAAAGAAGGGAATACAGAAAGGTGGAAGGAGTATATAGAGGGTCTATAGAAGGGCGATGTACTTGAGGAGAATATTATAGAAATGAAAGAGGATGTAGATGAAATGGGAGATATGATACTGCATCAAGAGTTTGACAGAGCACTGAAAGACCTAAGTCGAAACAAGGCCCCAGGAGCAGACAACATTCCATTAGAACTACTGACGGCCTTGGGAGAGCCAGTCTTGACAAAACTCTACCATCTGGTGAGCAAGATGTATGAGACAGGCGAAATACCCTCAGACATCAAGAAGAATATAATAATTCCAATCCCAAAGATAGCAGGTGTTGACATATGTGAAAATCACCGAATAAGTCACGGCTGCGAAATACTGATGCTATATATTTACAGACGAATGGAAAAACTGGTAGAAGCCGAACTCAGGGAAGATCAGTTTGGATTCCATAGAAATATTGGAAAACGTGAGGCAATACTGACCCTACGACTTATTTTAGAAGCTAGATTAAGGAAAGGCAAACATACGTATCTAGCATTTGTGGACTTAGAGAAAGCTTTTGACAATGTTGACTGGAATACTCTCTTTCAAATTCTGAAGGTGGCAGGGGTAAAATACAGGTAGCGAGAGGCTATTTACAATTTGTACAGAAACCAGATGGCAGTTATAAGAGTTGAGGGGCATGAAAGGGATGCAGTGATTGGGAAGGGAGGGAGACAGGGTTGTAGCCTATCCCTGATGTTATTCAATCTGTATATTGAGCAAGCAGTAAAGGAAACAAGAGAAAAATTCGGAATAGGAATTAAAATCAATGGAGCAGATATAAAAACTTTGAGGTTCGCTAATGACATTGTAAGATGAACATCAACAAAAGCAAAACAATGATAATGGAATGTAGTTCAATAAAATCGGGTGATGCTGAGGAAATTAGATTAGGAAATGTGGCACTTAAACTACTAAATGAGTTTTTCTATTTGGGGAGCAAAATAAATGATGATGGTCGAAGTATAGAGTATATAAGATGTAGAATGGCAATGACAAGGAAAGCGTTTCTGAAGAAGAGAAATTTGTTAACATCGAGTATGGATTTAAGTGTCAGGAAGTCGTTTCCGAAAGTATTTGTATGTAGTGTAGCCATATATGGAAGTGAAATGTGGACGATAAATAGTTTGGACAAGAAGAGTATAGAAGCTTTTTCGAAATAAGGTGCTATAGATGAATGCTGAAGATTAATGGGTATATCACATAACTAATGAAGAGATATTGTATCCTAGAATTGGGGAGGAGAGGAGTTTGTGGCACAACTTGACTAGAAGAAGGGATCAGTTGGTAGGACATATTCTGAGGCATCAAGGGATCATCAGTTTAGTTTTAGAGGGCAGCGTGGAGGGTAAAAATCGTAGAGGGAGACCAAGAGATGAATACATTAAACAGATTCAGAAGGATGTAGGTTAGAGTAGGTACTGGGAGAGGAAGAAGCTTGCACAGGATAGAGTTGCATGGAAAGCTGAATCAAACCAGTCTCTGGACTGAAGATCACAACAACAACACGTATCACTGACCTTCAGGCAGCTTCATTCTACAAAGAAGTATACATTTATACTTCCTTTTTGTGACCTTGTATCTCCTAACCTGGTGGGGAGAGGCATATCTATAAACAGATTTTAGAGAGACGGTAAAAGGCAGTTCAGAAAGAAATGACGTTGTGGTAGGTCATGTACAGCTACAATACTTTTGTTTCTTTGTATCCCACCCAATAATAGGTTGGCAACAATGGGAAAACATGGCAAATGTCAGTTGTTATTATGAAATTCTATTTTTAGTTGTGTTTATGTAATAAATATTGTGATATGAATTCATGTCATGACTTTTTAGCAGTTACATGGCACATAGCTCTTAGCGCAAGTGAACCTTGAGGCTAACTACTGCAAAGGGCTATAGCCAGTTTATTTACTCATATGTTATTAATGAAACCCATAAGGTGAATATATGGCAGTGGTGAATGGGGAGCCAGACTGAATCCACGTATAGAAAACGTCTCAACTTTTACCAGAGACAGGTCTCAATAGTCATCTATAATAAAATAAATACACCACTACTTTTCCGAAAAATCGTACAGTTGTGTGGGAATAATGGTAAAGGAATGATAAACGAATTGGACTGGAACCCTGCTCCACACAGAAAGTGGGAGTTCCTGTACTATCATCACATTCAGTCGTTGAGCACAAATACGAAAGCCAACTTACATATGCCTATAACAAAGGCCATTATTAATACAAAAACTACATATCAGCCGTTACATGTTGCGTGCACTAGGTGAGTGTTCTGCGGGCCCAGCAGTTCGGCCACCAGGTACCTACCTTGATGTTAGGGTTGCCACCGGTGTTGTTGGCCATGACAACGACCCCCACCGACATGTCGGTGCGCAAGCTGAAGACCAGCACGTGTGCGATGCATAGCAGCAGTGCTTGAAGGTGCCTCACGCCCAACACGGGGACTCCTAAAACAAAAGCGTACAGGCTATTCTTATCTCTACGTGCGGCCTTGTTTAGAGAGTCAAAGTATGTCCAGATTTCTGCATGCCTTAGTTTCTCCACAGTCAAGTTACTTTAATTTGTTTTTAAGATAGCCGAAGTCGCTATTGAGTGTCGAGAGGGAACCAGAGAAGATCGGTAAACCCCTCGTAAGGCGCAACAGGTATTATGTGCAATGATCCTCACAGTTGTTGGAGCATACTTGTCAGCGAGTCCATAGAGCAAACATGACAAACAGTGTAGCTTGAAACTTGGTTAACTTGTTTCAACAATTCATAATGCTTGACAATAAAAATACATATTCAGCCGTAGAAACTCCGATTTCCCGTGATATTCTTAAACCACTTCATGTAAATGTTAGGACGATTACAACTCATTGCCATGTTCCATCTGGTTCAAACCTAGGATAAAAAGCAAATGTCTAGCCACTCAGAGTCCACGAATTAACTTGGCCAGCTTTCTGCGTTGGACCACAGATTGTCACCACTACTGTCGGTCGTTTGAAATCATCAGATGGATGGAAGGCATTCCAGACTTCTCCATATATTGCCGTTTTCGGCTATCAATATCCATATAGTTCCTGTATATTTTCTGATGTCATCTACCCATCTTCTAACAGGTCGTAGTCTCGTGCTTTTGTTATCAGTAAGCAACTGTTTTGTTCTATATCCATGGTTTGGTGACTCAGTAGTCCAGTGCTAGAATAGAAATTCAACAATACCTGTCCAGTCCTACAGTTTTTATCTGACACTCGCCACTTCTTTTATTTCTGGCAGTGATAGTTAATTTGAAAAACGCCAAGCTGCAGCACGATGCCGAGTCCGCATTAAGCAGTAGGTCCCACTATAACTAGGTAGATATGTAAGTTATTTCACAGGTCAGAAGAACGCAACAGGCTCCCGCTTCCAATAGCACCCTGCCCTGTAAAGCGTTGTGGTGTTGAAAACACATCCACTTGCCCAGCTGCTTGAACTGTCCATCTCAATTTCATTTTCATTGCAGTCCTACACACAAGGTGTTTCACAATCCATATCACACAGTTTTATAGGTTCTACAGGGGACTCTGCAGATCAGGTTTTACACAAGAACTAATGTCCAGAAACGTCATCCAACGACGCTATAGGGCCTGTGAGGATGTGTATATGCAGGGTGATTTCGTGATAATATTACAAACTTTCGAGGATCATGAAGGCGGATTAATGAATCAATTTGAGACAAGGATCCCTGGTTCGGAAACGAACGAGTCGAAAGATACAAGTGAAAATCGTTCTGATACCTCTGAAAGTGGAATACACACACCAGTACTGTTGTTTCTAAGATTGTAGAGAAGGCAACTTTCAGAGGTGGTAGTATGGACCAAAACGTAAAAAAATGTCCAGTTAACAGTGGCTCTAAAATGCATACCTTAAGAGATATTAGGACTTGCTCAATAGAGGGGATTTGTCTCACACTAGCACATGTGAACAAGTGCTCGTAGTCCTTAGGTATGCAATTTAGAGCCCATGTTACTAGGCATTTTTTCTTGTCTCAGCCCATACTACCACCTCTTAAAGTTGACCTCCCTACAATCTTAGTAAAAACAGTATTGGTACATGTACACTACTGTCACAGGTATCGGAAAGGTTTTCGCGTATAATATTCGACTCGTTCGTCCCTTGCACAGGAACCCTTGCCTCAGATTGATACATTTATCCTTACCCATAAACCTGCAAAGTTTGAAACACCCTGTATATACATATATTGTCTTCTGGAGTCAACTTATTCATTTGCTTGATTAAGGCTTGGTGATAAATTTAGTGAATTTGTAATACATTACTAAGAGAAGTTTTACAAGCTTCCTACAGTGCCTGAAAAAAAAGTGAAGCACCGAGAAGAAATGATCCGATGTCAAAGTAACTTCATCAGCGAGTAGGTAAAGTATTAGGGTTACAGTTGTCTATGACAGGTAGGACAGCAGCCAGAGTGCTATATTGTTGTTCGTGTTTAATGTTCTTACCAGGTCTGGTAGGGTATATAAGGGACCTGAACAACATCAGATGGTGAAGGATCACTGTGAAGGATAGGGGGACGCTGCCTATTCGCGTGAGCATAAAAAACTTGCGATTTTATTTACGGAATGTTTTCAGAGAAACATAATTCTCCAACACGCTGAAAATGTTGCAATCGATCTCCTTCAAAAGAACTGAGTCAGTTACGTATTTAAAAAATTGTTAGCTTGTCAGCGAGACCAAAAATCGTGGGAAAGGTTACGCCATTTGAACATCTGCCGTGCATAACGCCCGAATGTTGCGGTCGAATGCGGCGTATGGGGCGAGTGTAGATACACTCTCTGGCAGTATAGTACAAACGTTGTCAGATAGCGACAGGAGCGGAGCGATGGAGGGTCAGCGGCCAACGTATATTGGACGCCGGCAAGAGCGGAGCAGCAGTCACCACGAACCAACTACTGATGGCAATGAGTTTGCTGAAATATCGCGGAGAACGTGCGACGTAGCCCGTGCGTACATATCAGAATTCTACAAGTTATAAATATGGCAGAAAAAACATCTTATCGATATAATTTCTATTCTCTACAGCTGATAAATTGAAATAAATTAACAATAATGATACTACAATGATTATTTCACTTATTGTATGTGATCTATCTTAGATCCGACAATAAAGTCGTGGCGGATATTACTGTGTCGTTACAAGTTGTCAGCTCTAATCTATTGATCAGTAACTGTTCATTAGCTATAGTATCTTGTTGTTCGTAATACTTTCTTCTGCTTTTATTCATATTCTTGTACTTCTTTCTTTAATTTTCTTAAAGGGTAACCAGAAAATAGACTACGTCACGTCATCTTTCGATAGAACGACGCCATCGGGGCAGCTTTCGGAATATCCAGCTCATGCAGATTCGAAGTCTGATATCTGCTTTTCACCTACATGATAATATTTGCTCAAGTATGTGGCAGATCAGAAGGCCAGTGACCACTACCGATAATGAGCTCGATAACGAGCATACTTGTTTTTGGAGAGGAAGCTCTGTCGTCTAATCGTTGCTACTTACAGGACTATCTTGATAATTATTAACAGCCCTCATGATTGGCTATCGAAATGAAGAGTACACTACTGGCCATTAAAATTGCTACACCACGAAGATGACGTGCTACAGACGCGAAATTTAACCGACAGGAACAAGATGGTGTGATATGCAAATGATTAGCTTTTCAGAGCATTCACATAAGGTTGGCTGCGGCGGCGACACCTAAAACGTGCTGACATGAGGAAAGTTTCCAACCGATTTCTCATACACAAACAGCAGTTGACCGGCGTTGACATTGTTGTGATGCCTCGTGTAAGGAGGAGAAATGCGTACCATCACGTTTCCGACTTTGATAAAGGTCGGATTGTAGCCTATCGCGATTACGGTTTATCGTATCGCGACATTGCTGCTCGCGTTGGTCGAGATCCAATGACTGTTAGCAGAATATGGAATCGGTGGATTCAGGAGCGTAATACGGAACGCCGTGCTGGGTCCCAACGGTCTCTTATCACTAGCAGTCGAGATGACAGGCATCTTATCCGCATGGCTGTAGCGGATCGTACAGCCACGTCACGATCCCTGAGTCAACAGACGGGGAAGTTTGCAAGACAACAACCATCTGCACGAAGAGTTCGACGACGTTTGCAGCAGCATGGACTATCAGCTCGGAGACGATGGCTGCGGTTACCCTTGACGCTGCATCACAGACAGAAGCGCTTGCGATGGTGTACTCAACGACGAGCCTGGGTGCACGAATGGCAAAACGTCATTTTTTCGGATGAATCCAGGCTCTGTTTACAGCATCGTGATGGTCGCATCCTTGTTTGGCGACATCGCCGTGAATGCTCATTGGAAGCGTGTATTCGTCATCGCCATACTGCCGCATCACCCGACGTGATGGTATGGGGTGCCATTGGTTACACGTCTCGGTCACCTCTTGCTCGCATTGCCGGCACTTTGAACAGTGGACTTATGTTTCATATGTGTTATGACCCGTGGCTCTACCCTTCATTCGATCCCTGCGAAACCCTAAATTTCAATAGGATAATGCACGACCGCATGTTGCAGGTCCTGTACGGGCCTTTCTACGGATACAGAAAATGTTCGACTGCTGCCCTGGCCAGTACATTCTCCAGATCTCTCACCAATTGAAAACATCTGGTCAATGGTGGCCGAGGAACTGTCTCGTCACAATACGTCAATCACTACTCTTGATGAACTGCGGTATCTTGTTGAAGCTGCATGGGCAGCTGTACCTGTACAAGCTCTGTTTGACTCAATGTCCAGGCGTATCAAGGCCGTTATTATGGCCAGAAGTGGTTGTTCTGAGTACTGATTTCTCAGGATCTATGCATCAAAATTGCGTGAAAATGCAATCACATGTCAGTTCTAGTATAATATATTTGTCCAATGAATACCCGTTTATCATCTGCATTTCTTCTTGGTGTAGCAATTTTAATGTCCAGTAGTGTATTATGCGTATCATTGCCTCTGTCGTTTCTTTTATATTTTTTCTTTCAAGAGCAATTTGCTTCGGAATTCATCTTCAGGATACCTCAGAAAGATTAATTTCACAAGACTAATTCTTCTACTTGAAAGCATTTCCTAACAATGATCTGCCTCTCGACGCACCGGCCGTAGGTGGCGTACTAAACTCGCGTTGCGCCATTGGCCTCCAAGACCGCTTTTTCTTACGGTATGTGGGTTATTTTCTCGTTCTCGTTTGTGAAAGGTTCCGTCTGTGCGCCTCGCCTTCTAACGAATTTACTGCGCGGGATTAGCCGAACGGTCTTGGGCGCTGCAGTCATGGCGTGTGCGGCTGGTCCCGGCGGAGGTTCGAGTCCTCCCTCGTGCATGGGTGTGTATGTTCGTCCTTAGGATAATTTAGGTTAAGTAGTGTGTAAGCTTAGGGACTGATGAGCTTAGCAGTTAAGTCCCATAGGATTTCACACACATTTGAACATTTTTTCTAACGAATTTGGGTACACTTCGACGACATACACCAACAGCAACGATAGCAGTCACTCCATCAGGCACAAGTATGGAACTAGTCTGGATGTATGTCTGCGTCCAATGGGGGTAATATGGAACATTTGTGAAAGGTAGATGAGATCCTTGATCCCATCCGTAATTCTAAAAATGTACTCCAAGGCTGCATGTATAAGCATGTAAAAGATATACCATTGTAAAATTGTGTGATTGTTTTGATAAATAAAAACATTGCCTCATGTGAGGATGGACCGAACACCGGCAACGTCGTTGCCCACGCCACCACTATACAGGGACGAGGCTAGCATCCGTGCAGCATTCATTCATCCGCGGCCCATCTAATCACCTGTGATTAGTAGTAATACAACTGCCGAAACTGGAAATTCCCTCCAAAAATCGTCCCAATTAAGACTCCTTCGACAGGCAGTAGACCGCTCCATTCGCACCATCAACAGAAGAAGCTCTGCTAACGGTATACTACGCCTTCCACGTCGCTGACAACAGGTTCTACACAACGCTGGTGACTACTTTGAAGGACAGTAACAGGTGCAAACATGTAACTCTTTTGAATCGGTTTTGGGTTGTGAATAAATAGTTGCCACTATTTAAGTTCCAACACTCGTACGAACCGTTCGCCACAGTGAAGCAGACACGATCAATGCTACTTCTAGTGCTAAAAATGTAAATGTAAATGTCGTGTGACTAGGGCCTCCCGTCGGATAAACCGTTCGATGGGCGCAAGTCTTTCGATTTGACGCCACTTCGGCGACTTGCGCGTAAATGGGGGATGAGATGATGATGATGATTAGAACAACACAACACCCAGTCCCTGAGCGGAGAAAATCTCCGTTTCAGCCGGGAATCGAACCCGGGGCCTTAGAGTTGACATTCTGTCGCTCTGGCCACTCAGCTACCGGGGGCGGACAGTTCTAGTGCTACTTCTATAGGAAAGATACACTGGCTAACGAGCAGTTGTATGAAGCAGACTGTCGATTTTAAAGAAAGACATGTACTTCATTCCCGAACACTTTTATTTCATTTTATGACCCTTTCCATGTATCTCGAAGTGCATGTGTATGAACAGTTAAAGCCAGCTACCCAGATGATGGAAACCTGACTCTCGAAACGCGCATTGTGGATAAAAATCCTTATACAGGAAACAAACGTCTACTCACGGTAATTGATGATGATGATGATGATGATGTCCCACACTCCTTGACAGTGCGGTGGGGAACGATGCGGGAGACCCGCACCGCCGTACTAGGCACGGTAACTGGGGACTTGAAAACCATGGATAATCGAATTCCGCTGATAATCCTCAATTTAAGTACACAGTAGTGTATTAAGGGTGTTCAAAATCAAATGTGTAATTAAACTCACTTAACCAATATTTATAATACATTTTGTTTGCCGGCTGCTGTGGCCGAGCGATTCTAGGGGCTTCATTCCGGAACCGCGCTGTTGCTACGGTCGCAGGTTCGAATCCTGCCTCGGACATGGATGTGTGTGATGTCTTTACGTTAGTTAGGTTTAAGTAATTCTATGTCTAGGGGACTGATGGCCTCAGATGTTAAGTCTCATAGTGGTTCAAAATGGTTCAAATGGCTCTGAGCACTATGGGACTTAACATCTATGGTCATCAGTCCCCTAGAACTTAGAACTACGTACTTAAACCTAACTAACCTAAGGACAGCACACAACACCCAGTCATCACGATGCAGAGAAAATCCCTGACCGCGCCTGGAATCGAACCCGGGAACCCGGGCGTGGGAAGCGAGTACGCTACCGCACGACCACGAGCTGCGGACAGTATCATAGTGCTTAGACCCCTTTGAACACTTTGTTTCAACCATCGTAGTGCCTGTGAAAATACAACACTTAACAAAGAATTCAGTACAATCCAGTGTAAGATTACAGAACACTGCTTTGATGCAAAGAAGTGGGTTTTAAGTGTGTTGTTCTGGAGTGTTTTTAATACTGTTGCCGACTTTTAACCTGTGCGTGTGCCTTCAGTGACTTCTTTGTGTTTTCAGAATCGCCAACTGTGTTTTTTAACTTTATGTCGACTTTTTTAATTGCCCCCCATGAACGTCCCCATGTCAGTGTATTTTTACCTCCATAACCTCCCCATACTCTGTTTCATGTCCCTCTTTTTTATCGCCTTATATGTAACATTTTATTCTTGTCTTCGTTGTCATGTCACTCGGCTGAAGAGCGGCGGATTGTGCCCTGACAGCCCTCCCCTGCCCATATGGGGCAGGGGAATGAAATCACAATAAAGGAAAAAAAATGGCGCAGTTGTTAGATCGGTTACTGCCGCTACAATGGCAGGTTATCAATATTTAAGTGAGTCTGAACGGCGTGTTATAGTCGGCGCACGAGCAATTGGATACAGCATCTCCGAGGTAGCGCAAAGTGGGGATTTTCCCGTACGGCCATTTCATGAGTGCACAGCGAATATCAGGAATCCGGTAAAACATAAAATCTCTGGCATTGCTGCGACTGGAAAAAGATCCTGCAAGAACAGGACCAACGACAACTCAAGAGAATTGTACAACATGACAGAAGTGCAACGTTTCTGCAAATTGCTGCAGATTTCAGTGCTGAGCAATCAACAAGTGTCAGCATGCAAACCATTCAACGAAACATGATCGCCGGCCTGAGTGGCCGAGCGGTTCCAGGAGCTTCAGTCTGGGACCGCGCGACCGCTACGGTCGCAGGTTCGAATCCTGCCTCGGGCATGGATGTGTGTGGTGTCCTTAGGTTGGTTAGGTTTAAGTAGTTCTAGGGGACTGATGACCTCAGATGTTAAGTCCCATAGTGCTCAGAGCCATTTGAAACATCATCGATATGGGCTTTCGGAACCGAAGGCCCACTCTTGTACCCTTGTAGGGGTATGGAAACAACCTCATGAATCCATGGACCCTGCATGTCAGCAAGGGACTGTTAAAGCTGGTGGAGACTCTGTAATGCTGTGGGGCGTCTGCAGTTGAAGTGATATGGGATCCCTGATACGTCTAAATACGACTCTGACAGGTGACACCTACGTAAGCATTATGTCTGATCACCTGCATGCATTCATGTCCATTGTGCATTCCGACGGACTTGGGGAATTGCAGCAGGACAATGTGTCATCCAGAATTGCTGCAGAGTGCACCAGGAATCCACGAACACTCTTGTGACTTTAAACACTTCCGCTGGCCACCAAACTCCCCAGACATAAACATTATTGAGCATATCTGGTATACCTTGCAAGGTGCTGTTCAGAAGAGCTCTCCACCCCCTCGTACTCTTACAGATTTATGGGCAGCCCTGCAGGGTTCATGGCGTCATTTCCCATCAGCACTATTTCAGGAATTAGTCACGACCATGCGTGTTCCGGCACTTCTGTGTGCTGACGGGGACCCTGCACGGTATAAGGCAGGTGTACAATATATATATAAAGAAAATGTAAGTTATTTACTGGTAACGATGCAATTAAGAAGCTTATACTTATTTACTTGGGACGCAATATCGTAGGTTTATGAATCAAAACTCGAACCCCGAGCCCCATGCGCGTAAGTCGCGTACGTAGGTCCGGAGTCACACCGACGTGAATGCTTAATACGTACGGGTAGAGACGATCAGGTGCGACAGATCGAAGTGCTACACCGCTGCACATGTAGCGAGGTATGTCATCTGGTAACGTCACATGTTCAGCACTTGCCCACTTCTCGAGTACTTCCCCGATATATGCGGTCCCATGTCTCTTATATTACTTGTCTCACAGTCATCTAGATCGCTTCGGGGGTTTTTAAACGTTAATAAGAGTTACTCTGTATAGATTATTGACAGCAGATGGCCTATAACACTTTCTTGAGGAACATCAAATATCATTTCTGTTTTACTCGAGGACTTTTCGTCGTTACTACAAAGTATGAGCTTTCTGGCAGCAAATCAGGAATTAGTCGCGCAACTGAGAAGATTCACCCAACGTACGCCATTTTATTAGAAGCCGCTCGTGAGGAATGGTGTCAAAATCTTTCTTGAAATCTAGTTATGTGGAATCCATTTAACTTCCCCTGAAGACAGCACTCATTACTTAGTGTGACTAAAGAGCTAGTTTCACAAGAACGAAATTTTCTGAATCCGTGCTGACTATGTGCCACTAGAAAGTTTACTTCCACGTAGTTCATGATGTTCGAACACTTCCAAAATCGTACTGCTATATCGAACTATTATGATTTAAAAGTGCCTCTCCGAATTTGTTTGATGTTTTTATTCGTACTTGATAAAGACGACTGAAACACTATTCTATAATTGGTCGAACTTGCGTATTGTACACATTTTACTTTGCAGATGCTTTACATTTTCCCACAACTTTTTCAACAAATCTAAGTACTCCATCCATCTTCACTAATACTGATTTACATGATTGTCCTATTTCATATGACTTCTTAGTATTAATCCCAGATATTTATACGACGTGACGTACTCAAGATCTTCACCATCGATCTTTTAATCAGATACTATCGTCTTCTTTGTCTTTGTTAGAGGTATTTTGTTGTATTTATCAAACTTTAAATATAATTACCATCCAGTACAGCAAGTTTAAATTTTGTCCAGAGCTTCCTGTAATCCCCACCAATAGTCCAACGACGACACTTTCCTGCATGTTTTCATGATACGTGATGCTGCTTATCCTATCCATATTGACCAAAAAAAAGTCGCAACGTCAAAAAATAATTAATGTGGAGGAACGAAATTTCTGGATTACATATCTCTAAGTAACATATTTAAGTGATTAGCATTGCGAAATCGCAGGTTAATGTAACCACGATACAAGCCATTGCAATTGTGGAACGATGACTCATTAACAACCGGTGTAACCACCAGATTGTTGAACGGAAGCACGCTACGTGCATGCATTGCGTTGTAAAGGTGCCTGATGTCAGTTTGTGGGATGGAGTTTCATGCCTGATAAAAGTGGTCTGTCAGTACAGGGATGACGCTGATTTTGCATATGCGTTCGATTGGAGACAGATATGGTGATTGCTCAGGCCAAGGCAACATATCGACACTCCGTAGAGCATTTTGGGTTATAACAGCGAGTGTTATACCGTTGGAAAACACCCCTTTGATTGCTGTTGATGAAGGGTAGTACAAAAGGTCGAATCATCAGACTGTCGTACAAATTTGCAGGTAGGGTGCGTGGGATAACCAGGAGAGTGGTCCTGTTGCCATACAAAATCGGACCCCAGACCAGAACTCCCGGTATAGGTCTAGTGTACATAGCACGCTTACACGATGGTAGCAGGCCTCAGCTAGCCTTCTTCTAACTACCACACGCTGTAGGGCGTCTGGCTCGGACCTGTCCTTGAAGTAACCGGTTTGTAACAGTTCGTTGTGTCACTGTGGTGCCAACAGCTGTTCAGGTTGCTGCTGCCGATACAGTACGACGCGCCAGAGCCATACGCCGAACACGGCGGTCTTCCCTCTCGGTGGTGCCACGTGGCCATCCGGAGCCCGTTCTTGCGACCGTACGTTCTCGTGACCACCGCTGCCAACAATCATGTACATTGGTTACATTCCCGCCACGTCTTTGCAAAGTATCGCAGAGGGAATATCCAGCTTCATATACACTCCTGGAAATGGAAAAAAGAACACATTGACACCGGTGTGTCAGACCCACCATACTTGCTCCAGACACTGCGAGAGGGCTGTACAAGCAATGATCACACGCACGGCACAGCGGACACACCAGGAACCCCGGTGTTGGCCGTCGAATGGCGCTAGCTGCGCAGCATTTGTGCACCGCCGCCGTCAGTGTCAGCCAGTTTGCCGTGGCATACGGAGCTCCATCGCAGTCTTTAACACTGGTAGCATGCCGCGACAGCGTGGACGTGAACCGTATGTGCAGTTGACGGACTTTGAGCGAGGGCGTATAGTGGGCATGCGGGAGGCCGGGTGGACGTACCGCCGAATTGCTCAACACGTGGGGCGTGAGGTCTCCACAGTACATCGATGTTGTCGCCAGTGGTCGGCGGAAGGTGCACGTGCCCGTCGACCTGGGACCGGACCGCAGCGACGCACGGATGTACGCCAAGACCGTAGGATCCTACGCAGTGCCGTAGGGGACCGCACCGCCACTTCCCAGCAAATTAGGGACACTGTTGCTCCTGGGGTATCGGCGAGGACCATTCGCAACCGTCTCCATGAAGCTGGGCTACGGTCCCGCACACCGTTAGGCCGTCTTCCGCTCATGCCCCAACATCGTGCAGCCCGCCTCCAGTGGTGTCGCGACAGGCGTGAATGGAGGGACGAATGGAGACGTGTCGTCTTCAGCGATGAGAGTCGCTTCTTCCTTGGTGCCAATGATGGTCGTATGCGTGTTTGGCGCCGTGCAGGTGAGCGCCGCAATCAGGACTGCATACGACCGAGGCACACAGGGCCAACACCCGGCATCATGGTGTGGGGAGCGATCTCCTACACTGGCCGTACACCACTGGTGATCGTCGAGGGGACACTGAATAGTGCACGGTACATCCAAACCGTCATCGAACCCATCGTTCTACCATTCCTAGACCGGCAAGGGAACTTGCTGTTCCAACAGGATAATGCACGTCCGCATGTATCCCGTGCCACCCAACGTGCTCTAGAAGGTGTAAGTTAACTACCCTGGCCAGCAAGATCTCCGGATCTGTCCCCCATTGAGCATGTTTGGGACTGGATGAAGCGTCGTCTCACGCAGTCTGCACGTCCAGCACGAACGCTGGTCCAACTGAGGCGCCAGGTGGAAATGGCATGGCAAGCCGTTCCACAGGACTACATTCAGCATCTCTACGATCGTCTCCATGGGAGAATAGCAGCCTGCATTGCTGCGAAAGGTGGATATACACTGTACTAGTGCCGACATTGTGCGTGCTCTGTTGCCTGTGTCTATGTGCCTGTGGTTCTGTCAGTGTGATCATGTGATGTATCTGACCCCAGGAATGTGTCAATAAAGTTTCCCCTTCCTGGGACAATGAATTCACGGTGTTCTTATTTCAATTTCCAGGAGTGTAATTCTACTACACGACCACATCCAAACTCAACGAGGTGCTGATAACGGCGTCTTTGTCACCTTAAAGGCATTCTTGACTATCATCAACTCACCACGTCCAATCTCAGTAGGGCTCACGACCGTTCCAGTGTGTATTTAAGTCACTCTTATGCGACTGACACAAAATTCGAATGGAAATCATCTTTCAGATTTAGAAAGACGCCTACCAACTTTAGTTTAGGTCGCACAACTCCTTCTTGGTGTTGCGGTTTTTTTATGCGTCAGTGTATATTGAAAATTTTAGAGATCATATTACGTTTTCTCGTCCGCTACCGTAGCTCAGTGGTCAGTTCGCGTGGCTGCTACGCGGAGGATTCTGGTTCGATCTCCGGTACTGCCAGGGATTTTTACCTTCGTGCGAAGACTGGAACGGGGTGCACACAGCCTTGTGATGCCAGCTGAGGAGCTACTTGAATGAGAAGTAGCAGCTTCAAGGTCTGGAAACCCAACAACGGACTGGACAGCGGTGTGCTGTCCATATGTCCTTCCATACCACATCCACATCACGCCACTGACAGAGGGTGACACGGCGGTCGGACGATAGCGAGTGTCCCGTCTGGGCCAAAACGCGAAGTACTGCTTCCTCCGTTCTCTTACACTTCCTTGGGGCACAATCGATGTTATAGAGGCCGGACAAAAACTTTGCGGTCGAAGGGCGTGCATTCAAGGGAGCCTGTAGTGTGCAGTCGCGAAGCAAATTCTGTGTCGCATCGTCAGTGTGAAGGTGCGGAGACTACAGTAAAGAGGCAGCGGTGCAACAGTTACAAGCTACTAGAGACCTACATCTACATCTACATACATACTCCACAATCCACCATACAGTGCGTGGTGGAGGGTACCGCGTACCACAACTAGCATCTTCTCTCCCTGTTCCACTCCCAAACAGAATGAGGAATAAATGACTGCCTCTATGCCTCTGTACGATCCCTAATCTCCCTTATCTTATCTTTATGGTCTTTCCGCGAAATATAAGTTTGCGGCAGTAAAATTGTACTGCAGTCAGCCTCAAATGCTTTTTCTCTAAATTTCCTCAGTAGCGATTCACGAAAAGAACGCCTCCTTTCCTCCAGAGACTCCCACCCGAGTTCCTGAAGCATTTCCGTAACACTCGCGTGATGATCAAACCTACCAGTAACAAATTTAGCAGCCCGCCTCTGAATTGCTTCTATGTCCTCCCTCAATCCGACCTGATAGGGATCCCAAACGCTCGAGCAGTGCTCAAGAATAGGTCGCATTAGTGTTTTATAAGCGGTCTCCTTTACAGATGAACCACATCTTCCCAAAATTCTACCAATGAACCGAAGACGACTATCTGCCTTCCCCACAACTGCCATTACATGCTTGTCCCACTTCATATCGCTCTGCAATGTTACGCCCAAATATTTAATCGACGTGACTCTGTCAAGCTACTAGAGACCTTCATCTACATCTACATACATAGACATGTACATTGACCATAGATAAGCTATCTATGGTCAATGCTAGCACCAACTACCGGTCTTCGTTTACTTCTTAAATAGCTTAATCGCCACACTCAGTTTGTCGCTGGTTCTCTTCGAATAGACAACGGCACTGTCAAATATGCCCGTTTGAGATGAGATCTTTATTGTATTCAGTTTATGTGCTCACTTTCGCTTGCTTTTTACTAAAATTTGATTTAAATGTAAGTATAATTAATAAAAAATTCTGTGTATGTGTCACTAAGATGTAGGCTTGTGTTAATAATTACATATTTGCTATTATAATTTCTTTGTACACTTTATTCCACATCTTCAGTCTATAACGAAATTTTGAAACACTAACAGTTAATAAAGAACCGCGCAATCGAGACCTTTCTATACACTACGTGATCACATGTATCCGGACACCTGGCTGAAAATGACTTACAAGTTCGTGGCGCCCTCCATCGGTAACCCTGGAATTCGATAAGGTGTTGTCCAATCCTTAGCCTTGATGATAGATTTCACTCTCGTAGGCATACGTTCAATCGGGTGCTGGAAAGTTTCTTGGGGAATGGCAGCCCATTCTTCATGGAGTGATGCACTGAGGAGTGGAATCGATGTCGGTCGGTGAAGCCTGGCACGAAGTCGGCGTTCCAGAACATCCCAAAGGTCTTCTATAGGATTCAGGTCAGGATTCTGTGCAGGCCAGTTTATTACAGGGATGTTATTGTCGTGTAACCACTCCGCCACAGGCAGTGCATTATGAACAGGTGCTCGATTGTGTTGAAAGATGCAATCGCCATCCCCGAACTACTCTTCAACAGTGGGAAGCAAGAAAGTGCTTAAAACATCAATGTAGGCCTGTGCTGTGGTAGTGCCACGCAAAACAAGCCGTACAAGCACTTTTCATGAAAAACACGCCCACACCATAACACCACCGTCTCCGGGTTTTACTGTTGGCACTACACACGCTGGCACATAACGTTCACTGGGCATTCGCCATATCCACACATTGCCATCGGATCGCCACATTGTGTACCGTGATTCGTCACTCCACACAAAGTTTTTCCACTGCTCAATTGTCCAATGTTTACGCTTCTGACACCAACCGAGGCATCGTTTGGCATTTACCGACGTGATGTGTGACATATGAGCAGCCGCTCCACCATGAAATCCAAGTTTTCTCACCCACCGCCTAACTGTCTTATACTTGCAGTGGATCCTGATGAAGTTTGTAATTCCTGTGTGATGGTCTGGATAGATGTCTGCCTATTACACATGACGACTCTCTTTCAACTGTCGGCGGTCTCTGTCAGTCAGCTTTAGAGCTGTACGTGTCCCTTCACGTTTCCACTTCACTATCACATAGCAAACAGTGGACCTAGGGATGTTCAGGAGTGTGGAAATCTTGCGTACAGGCGTATGACACAAGTGACACCCAATCACCTCAGCACGTTCGAAGTTCGAGTTCCGCGGAGCGCCCCATTCTGCTCTCTCACTATGTCTAATGACTACTGAGGTCGCTGATATGGAGTACCTGGCAGTAGGTGGCAGCAGCACGATGCACCTAATATGAAAAACGTAAGTTTTTGGGGGTGTCCGGATACTTTTGATCACATAGTGTATTTCGAAGTTGTGTCATACTCGGTTCTGTTAGTCAAATGTTCATCAGGACAAATTAGTCGATGATGTGGAAGAGGGCCTACATCAGTACATATACTCCCAACACCACCATACGGTGCACGGCGGAGGGTACCTTCTATTACTACTACTCCTTCTCTTTCCCTGATCATCTCACAAAAGGAATACAGCAAAGACGACCATCTATACGCCTCCATACGACCTCTAATTTCTCTTGTCTTGTCTTCTCGGTCCTTGCGCGAAATTTATGGTGGCGGCAGTAGAATTCTTTTGAAATCAGCTGCAAATCCCGGTACCCTAAATTTTCTCAGTGGCGGGTCGTAAAAAGGGCATCACCTTCCCTCCGAGAAAACCCATCTGCGTTCTCGAAACATCTCCGTAATACTTGGATTCTGATCGAACGTACCAGTTTAGATTATATTAGATTAGTACTTGTTCCATAGATCATGAATACGACACTTCGTAATGATGTGGAACGTGTCAGGTTAATAAAAAGTGTCTATACAAGATATTACATTACACAAAATATTACATGACACTTAGTATTTTTAATTTTTTTTGTGGGGTAGAAGGAGTTGCCATTAAAAAATTCTTTTAATTTCCTTTTAAATGCTATACGGCTATCTGTCAGACTTTTGATGCTATTAGGTAGGTGACCAAGGACTTTTGTGGCAGCATAATTTACCCCCTTCTGAGCCAAAGTTAGATTTAACCTTGAATAGTGAAGATCATCCTTTCTTCTAGTGTTGTAGCCATGTACACTGCTATTACTTTTGAATTCGTTAGGATTGTTAATAACAAATTTCATAAGTGAATGCATATATTGTGAGGCTACAGTGAAGATCTCTAGCTCATTAAGTGTCTGCAGGATGATCTTGGATGAGCTCCAGCAATTATTCTGATTACATGCTTTTGTGCAATGAACACTTTTTTTACTCAGTGATGAGTTACCCCAGAATATGGTGCCATAGGAAAACAGAGAATGAAAATAGGCATGGTAAGTTAATTTACTCAGATGTATATCGCCAAAAGTTTTTCAATGACCCTAATAGCATAAGTAGCTGAACTCAAACGTTTCAGCAGATCCTCAGTGTGTTTTTTCCAGTTCAATCCCTCATCAATGCATACACCTAGAAATTTTGAACATTCTACCTTAACTACCGATTTCTGATCGAAATCTATATTTATCAACAGTGTCATTCCATTTACTGTGTGGAACTGTATATACTGTGTTCTGTCAAAGTTTAATGAGAGCCCATTTGCAGAGAACCACGTAATGATTTTGTAAAAAATATCGTTTACAATTTCACCAGTTAATTCTTGTCTGTTGGGTGTGATAGATATACTTGTATCATCGGCAAAAAGTACCAGCTTTGCATCTTCGTGAATATAGAATGGCAAGCCATTAATATATATTAAGAACAGCAGAGGACCCAAGACCGAACCTTGCGGCACCCCATTCTTGATTGTTCCCCAGTTTGAGAAATCACCAGGTTTTTGCATATTATGTGAACTGCTTATTTCAACTTTCTGCACTGTTCCAGTTAGGTATGATTTAAACCATTGGAGCACTGTCCCAATCATACCACAGTAACAGATCTAGTAGCAGGCATCTGAATTTCTTCAACGCCTTCCGTCAATTCGACCTGGTGAGAATCCCAAATACTCGAGCAGTGCTCAAGAATGGGTCACACTAGTGCTCTGTGCATGGTCTCCTTTATAGACAAGTTGCGATTATCCTATTATAGCGAATTCAACCATTCGCATTACCCAACACCGACCTTATGTGCTCCTTCAACCTCACACAGATTTGGCACGCTCCCGTTGATATATTTAATCGACGTGACTATGTCAAGCAGCACACCACTAGAACTGTATTTGATATTAGAGATTTATTTTCCTACATATCGTATCAACTTACATTTCCCTACATTTAGAGCCGAATGCGATTCGCAAATCTAGCAAAACTGAATGTACCTGTTCAGTTACATCTAATATTTGCTAGCCGTGTATGAATAATCCATGTTTCACACTAGTGTTTCTTTCAGAATTGGGAGCTCATATTTTGAAAGCTGCTTCTTTCCATATTGTAATTACATAATCTTTGAGCTCAGAATATGCTCTATGACGCAACGCAGGCTAGCCGCGCAGTCTTGGCGCCTTGCCACGGTTCGCGTGGCTCCCACCATCGGAGGTTCGAGTCCTCCCTCGGGCATGGGAGTGTGTGTTGTCCTTAGCGTTAGTTAGTTTAGGTCTGTAAGCCTAGGGACCGATGACCTCAGCAGTTTAATCCCATAGGAACTTACAAAAAAGTTTCAAATTTTTGCTGTAGGATCCTACAACAAACTAACTCAGGAATACTGGCGTGCAGGTCTGTAAATCCGATCTACTAATAATTTTTTGTAAAAACCACAGACCATTGCTCTTTTTAAGCCTCACCGCAACATTTCACTATGCGAGAGATTCTCGATACTTATGATCTAAAAAAAGAAGGTAATTTCGCAATGTATTGCAGATAGATTGGAATTGAAATTCCGATGGAGCGTGATCCTTTCTCCGTTTTATGTAGTCTTAATTGTTTTTCAATACCGGACTATTGTTTAGTTTCTTCCGAAATTTAAACCCTGGTATGGCAGTATCTCCAAGCGTAAACACATTTTAAATGTGGAATTGTCTGAGGCACTGCTCCTCTTCTCTCTGTCATAAAAGGAAGGTAAAGAGGTTACTGAAAACGTACGTGCCTCTATTATGTAAACAAAATTAGGAAAAATCATTGTTATTCAATGAAGTGAATTCTAAAAGTCGCGATAATTTTAAAACTTTCCATCACGCAGTTATCGCTGCTATTAGCTTTGGAAAACAGTGGCCACTTCTAGATAGTTAACTTGCCGCTGCAGATAGACTTAGTTAGGCACTTGTACCGATAATTATCTGTCTCTACTGTAGGGAAACGTAGCTGATAAATAACTATCATTTAATCTTTCTGACAAGCGTTCATGTCGAAATACGTCTGCCACGTAGCACGAGTGCTGGAACCTCCATCTGTGCATTATTCAAAATATTGTATAACTTACACATGTTGTTGGGGCGATCTCTGTTCATATATATTCTTTGCGAAAGCAAAGATCGCTTGATTTTAAGGCCTTTATTCCAGTTATTAGTTTCGACAGAATCGTGCTGTCATCTTCAGATTGGCATTTCGCTTTGATATTCGTTCACATAGACGTGTCGTCGACATTTTGAGAACAAAGTCTAAACACATCAAAAACTCCACATGATTTGTCATTTATAAAGCAGAGTTCTCCCAGATGGGTTGCTAAATGAATAAAAGGTAGAAATACGACATCCATAGCACCAATACAATTAAAAGTACATGTCACGCGAGGTCGTCGACATGGCATTTAGTTTTAACTCTATTGGTGCTATGGATGGGAGCAATCTGCTTTCTAAATGACAAACCATGTGGAGCTTTTAAGGTATTTACACTTCGTTCTCAAAATGTCGATAACACACGTATATGAACATACACGCAAAGTGTAATGCCAATCTGAAGATTACAGTACAGTTCTGTCGGAACTACAATAGTAATTGGAATAAAGGTCTTAAAATCAAACGATCTTGGCTTTTACAAAAAAAATATTCAAAATATTTCTCTTGTGCTGGATAGAGTAATAATTGGTTGAAAGTCTACTGGTTCGTTTTGTGATGAGTACAAAAAAAGTAGACTGATGTTAATTACGATTCATAGAAACACTATCAACTTCTTGCTGGTTAGTTAGTTTAATGATCCAGAAATCTTTGTTATTATTAATCGTAATAATGTGGAGCGAGTCACTTTATATTCAATTTAACATACATATGCAAAGATGGCTACTTGCTGATCATATATAAGTTGTTTGTAATCCCTACTTACCAACATTTACACACTACAAAAATTGAAATTTTTTTATGGAATACAAAAAGCTGTCAAGGAGAAACTTTATGAGTTTGTTTCCAAATTTAACTTCCTTGTCCGACAGACATTTTGTTTCATTGAAGAGGTGATCAAAAAGTTTAGTGGCAGCATTGTGTCCCGGTTTTGTGCCAGAGACAAGATTAATTGGAGTAATAAACGTCATTTTTTCTGCTTGTAATTATGTACATCAATGTTCCTTTTGAACTGCAGTTGATTATTTACAGCTAACTATATCCGGGAATTAATATGCTGTGAAGTAGTAATCAAAATGCCTACCTCCTTAAACAGATGTCTAAAACATGATCGTGGGTGAGCATCGTACATTATTCCTACAGCATTTTTTCAGCAATGAAAATTTTCCTTCCTATAGATGACTTTCCGCAGAAAATCGTTCCATACGACATTTTTGACTCAAAATATGCCAATTTAGTGATTGTTTCTTTTCAAGATTTGCAGTGATTCGAAGTGCAAATGTGGCTGAGCTGAGTTGTTTTAGGAGTTCGAAAACGTGTTTTTTTTCTTTCACTTTAAATACTCATCAGTATTGACACCTAAAAATTTTAAAGTTATTTCCTCACCACGTATTATGCTCATCAGTGGTATAGTGCCATAGTATCGTTCGATATGCAGAACTTGTTCATTTCTTAGGAAACGTTACTCTGCAACAGGAGCCAAAATGAGTAACATTTTGCAAAACTAGACGTATTAAGAAAATTTTCTGACGGAATGCGATAGCACACACACATTTGGTTCGTATGAGATCTCAGCAACTACTGACAGTTTCGTCTGAAGAGTTTCTGTTTAAAGACAGTGCTATCTACGCCAATAAGACTGAGTCAATAGACAAACCGCCTAACTTCTTTTACGGGAGGGTGTTTTCTGCATGGTCTCTTTCTGTGTCCAGAGAGCGAGAAAACTTTCTTGATCTCCCTTGGATCGATTTACGTTACAGAAAGTGGAGGACATCAGATTAATCCTATGAGTCAACGAGGAAATTGATATAATGTCAAAAACAGACTTCGCGTCTGACAAGCAGGCAATTGTCCTGTTAGCGCTTAATTAATTAACTGCTTCTGCAAAAACGACATTACCTATGGATAAAGGGAAGAACTACCCCTCTACATTCAAATAATGACAACTAACTCTTTGATAATTTAGATGCAGTTTTTATTGCCCTCTAGTTCACAAAAGGCTAAACTGCTACCTCTAATTTTGATACGGCACGATATTTTGGAACTGAGAACACTATTTAAGAGTTGCACATACTGCAGCAGATATGAACACTGAATAGTGGTTAAGTGTGGTAGATTAGGTATATAAGATAAGCAACTGAAACAGTCGTTGGAAATAGCGTCGAATACGTACAAGCATAAGGGAATTATCTTTGTCTGAAGATTGCGCGGAGTTACGATGAAGAGGGAGTCTAGTAAGTTGTGGTCATATTGTCTCACGGAGATTCCGTCGGTAGGGCATCGAAAGTGATGGCCAAAGAATGCTATGTACTCTTCAGAGCAGCGCCCAGCCAGTCACGTGCGTGATAAATCGGAAATCGTTCCGACTTAACGCCTACGATCGCTTATAGACGTTCCTACCATTTCGGAACACCAAGGGTTGGTGTTAAATAGTGCGCTAACACGAAATCACGATCGGACAACGTAAATGATCAAGACTGTGCTAATGTGGCTGAACAGGATAAAAATGAGAGAGAATCAAATCAGATGCGTCCTTTTCCGTGCTCCACAGTGTCTGTGTGTCAACGTAACTACCGAACAGCAAGCGATAACACTCTTGTGTTTTCTTTAGGGGCAGCGGAGATGCATTTCCTTTCTACAGTCGATACACAACACAAAACCGATGCCGTATGGCCTTGAGGGCGTATTTGTTGGGGGCCTCACATCACTTTTTTAAAACTGAAATCTGCCAGGAGATCACACAACGAAGTGGTCCTTATGGCGTGGTAAAGAAAGACAAATCTTTTGCAATGAACTGTCCGCCATCTTTGTTAAACTGTTAAATAATTAGAAGTTAGATGAAAACTATACAAAAACTCTTATGTAGTTCTCTAGTTCCTCAAGAGCATACTATTGTGGCTTGCCAATTTTTAATCCTTTCAGTTACCACGAAATTAATCTATCGATTTACATGAATTGATAACTAAACACTTAATAGTAGTTTTGATACAAGTAGTAGAATTTAGTAATAGTAGTAGTAGCAACAGTAGTGGTAGTAGTAGTAGCAGTTTCATTCATCCGTAGATCTCTTTTACAAGGGTAGTGAACACGTCTTATTAATACAATTTATGAACAACAAAAATAAAGCTATTCACATACACAGACATTTACATATCTAAGAGTCCAGTATGACAAAGATGGTCGTGGCCTTATAGTGATTTGTTCCACATCCGTTTCTAATCCTCACTTTACAATTGTTAATTTTCATTCATGCTACGTTCCCTACATATTGACTGCATACCAGATTCGGACATAACAAGCGGAGTACGACTCTAAATGGTGCCCATCTCACAATGCCACTCCCCTTCGTTTGGAATCATTGTTTACAGATATCTGATAAATCTATTTTCGACAGCTTTTGTTCGACAATATAAAACTGAAAAAATAATTTACTGATACATGTCATTCACTTTCATGTTCTATGTAAAAGTTGCTTCTGGCTTCAAATCATCCAGATTTTCATGATGTGATCCGCACGTTCATATGAGAAAATTTATTCTTATTGGAGCATCCTCATCGCCCCACCACTACTTCCTCCTACTTTCACATCCAAAACAACAGGCCTCATCCATATTGAATCGGTTAACTACTAACGCGAACTCCTAAGTTCGATTCCTAGCAATCTGTAGTGGAAAGGCCACTCCCGAGTATGGGAGTAAAGGAACGATGCAAGGGAATTACAGGCCAGTGCCATTAAGGCCATCAATGGTTGGGTCCAAGAACATATTTGTTGAGGAAAAGAATATTTACACAAAATTCTGGAAAAAAGTTAGTCTGTTAAAAACAACAAGTTATCGCCACACGCGAAATCTTGCAAACATTAAATACAGCTGAGCAGGTAGATTCCAGCTTCTTAGATTTCCAAAAGGCGTTCAAAGCTGTATAACATCGCTGACATAACTAAGACATTATCATATAAAGTATCTTAACAATTATGCAGGTGGCTTACAGTACTTTTGATTGAGAGAATTCGGTACCTTGTCCCGAATGATGAATGTTAAACAGAAGGCTTACAGCATTGGTTGAATCTGTATTTCAGAGAGGCCTCAAATTGACTACAGCTTTCGTGGCAGCTTAAGATACAGTATGGAGAGAGGACCTGATATTCAAGTTTGTTGGTGTAATTTCATGTTAGAAGCTAGTAAATTTACTAATCAACTTGCTCTCTGATCTACGGTTTTCAGTTTTTCTGGATGGAAAAGCTAGAAGATGGAGAATCCTGAGTGAGAATGGTCTTCCTCAAATATCAGCCCTTGCTCTCAATCTGTTTAATTTGTATTTCCATGACATGCTAGTTATTAACTCCAAGAAAATTTAAGTATGTGTGTGACCTGTCATTGATTTGTAAGAACTTCTCTTTTTGGTATAACAAACACGATGCCATGTTGACAAGATGATGGTCGAAATCAGTCACAGGAAAAAATAAAATCTCAACGGGAGATCCTGCTTTAATAATCTTTCTGACCATTTCAACCCCATGATTTTCTATGTCTCCCGTCATAGGACGCAGCATTATCAAGCACTATATCTGTGCGTGCTACGAGACAAAAATAACGCTATAATTATTTAAGAAACTAAGTTATGAGGAAAGATCGGTTTGGATTCCAGAGAAATGTAGGAACACACGAGATAATACTGACCCAACGACTTATCTTAGAAGATAGGTTAACAATAGGCAAACCTACGTTTATAGCAACTGTAGACATAAAGAAAGCATCTGACAGCGTTGAATAGAGTACTTTCTTTGAAATCCTGAAGGTATCAGGATTAAAACGCAAGGAGTACGAGGGTGAGTCAAATGAAAACTTAAAATTGTAATAACAAATCGAAATTTCGTGCCATTATCTTGTAAGTTGGCAAACGTGCTACAAACAGTGTGCAGAATGGCATGTAGGTGGCAACATGGTGCAGATGCACACATACCGTCGCAGTATCAGTATAAAGATGGCCGTCCCACTTGCGACTTGCACCAGGGAAGAACAGCGTTCTGTTATTCGGTTTTTGCGTAGTGAAGCTGTGAAACCTATTGAAATTCATCGACGAATGAAAGTTCAGTACGGTGATGCATGTTTGTCACAGCAGCAAGTCTACGAATGGAGTATGAACTTCGCAAATGGTGTGACTTCAGTGGAAGATGCTCCTCGTCCAGGTCAGGCACAACTAGTTGTGACTCCACAGAACATTGCAGCAGTTGAAGCCATAGTGAAGGAAAACCACCGAGTGACACTGAATGACATTGCAGCATGTTTACACATTAGTCATGGGTCAGCACACCACATTGTGCATGATGTGCTCTAGTTTCACAAAGTGTCGGCAAGATGGGTGCCACGGCAGCTGACTCCTGAAATGAGAGAACGATGTGTTTATGCTTGTGAAGAACTTCTTCGGCGCTTTGAACGAGAAGGTGATGGATTCCTTGCAAGAATCGTTACTGGGGATGAAACCTGGGTTCACTTCCACCAAACGGAGAGAGCGGGCAAAGAAAGGCGCCATCCCTCATCAACACAACCAAAGTAACTTCGAACAGAACCATTAGCAGGAAAGGTTATGCTGCCTCTCTTTTGGGACGAAAAAGGCGTCATTTTGGAGCATTACATGCCTAGAGAGACCACTGTCACCAGTGCATCATACACAGATCTCCTAAAAAATCATCTGCGGCCTGCAATCAAATCAAAGCGACGTGGATTGCTGTCAGCAGGTGTCCTTTTGCAACATGACAATGCAAGGCCCCACACTGCCCGTACAACACTTGCAACAATCACAGACCTGCATTTTGAGTGTCTTACTCATTTACCATACTCACCAGACCTTACCCCAAGTGATTTCCATATGTTTGGACCACTCAAAGACGCAATAAGAGGAAAGAAGTTCTGTTCTGATGAAGAGGTACCCCATGCGGTGCATGAGTGGTTGCGCGGAGTACCAAAATAATTTTTTCTAAAGGAATTTATGCACTTCGTAATCGCTGGAGGACTTGCATTGAGCGTTATAAAGCTCAAAGATAGAGCTTTGTATCACTTCTACATAATAAATAATATTTAAAAAATATTTAAGGTTTTCATTTGACCCACCCTCGTAAAAGGCCATTTACAACTTGTACTAAAACTAGACGGCAGTTATAAGGTTTGAGGGACATGAAAGGTGTGCAGTGGCTGAGAAGGGAGTAAGATATGGTTGTAGCCTATCCCCCAGGTTATTCAATCCACGCATTGAGCAATCAGTAAAAGAAACCAATGAAAACTTTGGTGTAGGAATTAAAATTCAGGGAGAAGAAATGAAAACTTTCAGATTTGCCGATGACATTGTAATTCTGTCAGAGACAGCGAAGGACTTGGAAGATAAGTGGAACGGAATGGACAGTGTCTTGAAAGGAGGGTATAATATGAACTTCGACAAAGACAAAATAAGAATAACAGAACGAAGTCGAATTAAATTATATGATGCTGAAGAGATTAGTTTAGGAAACGAGACACTTAAAGTGTTATGTATTTGGGCAGCAAAATAACTGATGATGGCTGAGGTCGAGAGGTAATAAAATATAGACCGGCAATGGTAAGAAAAGCGTTTCAGAAGAAGAGGCAATTGTTAATCTGAAATGCAGATTTAGGTGTTAGGAAGTCTTTTCTAAGAGTATTTGTATGGAGTGTAGCCGTATGTGGAAGTGGAACATGGGTGATAAAAAGTTTAGACAAGACGAGAACACAAGATTTTGAAAAGTGGTGCTATGGAAGAATTCTAAAGATTAGATGGGCAGATCACGTTACTAATGAGGACATAGTGAATAGAAATGGGGAGAAAAGAAATTTGTGACGCAACCAGACTATAAGAACGGATCGGTTGGTAGGATACATTCTGAGACACCGAGTGATCACCAATTTAGTATTGGAGGGAAGACGGGGAGAGGGAGGAGGGGATAAATAACGTAAAGGAAGATCAAGAGTTGAATATAGTAAGCAGATTCAGAATGATGTAGGTTGCAGTAGTTATTCGAAGGTGAAGATGCTTGCACAGGGTAGAGCAGGATGGAGATCTCCATCAGACATGTCTTCGGACTGACGCCCGGGTTCCCGGGTTCGATTCCCGGCAGGGTCAGGGATTTTCTCTGCCTCGTGATGACTGGGTGTTGTGTGCTGTCCTTAGGTTAGTTAGGTTTAAGTGGTTCTAAGATCTAGGGGACTGATGACCATAGATGTTAAGTCCCATAGTGCTCAGAGCCATTTGAACCATCTTCTGACTGAAGACTACAACAACAACAGTTATAAATGTCAGTCTCTAACTTGACGCAAAAAATCACCGGATATCTGTTGTTATCTGCCTCTGACCTTGTAACAAGTACTTGTAGAATTCACCTATAATGAACCGCATTGAGTCTTAGTTGCAACGTAAGACTTTTCGCAGATGATGGAGTTATGTAAGAGAAAAATATTTCCCGGAAAAATTATAGTACCATCCAGTTAGGCGTCCATAAAATATCAGTAATGGTGCAAAGACTGCCAACTAGCTCTTAATTTATAGAAATTAAAAAGGCGTGCACTTCACAAAAGATAAATTCTGGATATCTTCAATATTCGCCTTTAGGGCAGAAACTACGAGAATTCCCTCTCACTCTGCACATACACAAAATATTTCCCTACAGTTCATGCAATATAAATCAAGCATGTAACAGCAGTCTTGGTTCCCATACTCCATCCATGAATGGAACGAGAAGAAACCTTAATATGTGGTCGCATAAAAAATACTATCTGCTATGCAATTGAGAGTGATTCACAGAGCGTAAACGTAGATCTGTTTTTCATGCTGAAGGTAGATCTCCACAATATTCAGCGACTGTTCATGATCGGTTGGCCCTTGTGAAAGAAATCAGTGTCTTTTGATATCGTTTTCTGTGAGTTCAGCGTCAAAATATAGTGTTTTCTAATTTTCTTTAGACGCCTCGTACGGTTATAAGCGTGCTCTGATAGATGCATCACTACTCACGGTGTTCTTCTGGGTCAGGCAGGTGTTCCGTCGTAGCCATCACAGCTGACTGAAGTACATGTGGTTGATCTGACTGCAATCGTCCGCACCTCCCCACCACACGACTACGCCTGCCGCTATCTGCTACACAGCTGGACTTGCCTCGTGGCTATTGGAGTACTGCTCACCAACGGGCACAGCGAGGCTATGAAAGAGCTCAGTAGCTTGAACTGTAATGATGGATGGTAATGAGTGTCCATGATATTTGGAAGTCATTCCCATAGGGCGATTTTGCTAAATGACTACTAACTGCAGGGAACGATACCTGAGACGTTAAGGAGCAAAAAAGATCGTATGGATATACGGCTGTTAATGGGATCTAATGGAGGTACAGCCCCTTGAAGATGGAAATAAAAGACTGTTTTCAGTGTAGCTTCGATTAAAAAACGCCAGACAAGTGCGAATGTTCTGTCTGATTAGAGTTTTACCTCCACAGTCAATAGGGCATAATGGTGGTTATGCTAAAGGGTTGCTACAGCAAGTCCTTAGGTAGGAAGGCCTGCACGCTTTGCAAGAAATACTGATAGTGGCAGTTGTAAGGTAACATTACTACCGTACTGAATTTGGAGCTAAAACACTAGTACAGACGGATCACCCCCACTTGCCTGTTGGGTTCTCACATGTGCTTTCAGTCATTGAAGCCAATGCTGTCAAAGATAAAATTGTTAAGGCTTTCGTGGCCACTGCTTGTGACTTCGGTCTCGGACTATTAGGCCAACGTTTGTTTGTCGATTTTTCTGACGTTTCGCATGCACGAGTGGCTAGCATTGTCAAAGCTTCATTCCCCCTTGCCAGTGGCGGACTGTTGTCGGGGTCGCGGCCACAGATTACACCATCCAGTTATGTCAATGTCACCACCGCCTACATTCGACGTCAACGTGCAATAACCAATCACAGACGACAAGTGGCAGTGCGGGGTATATAAAGCGTGTCAGAGGGAAGCGGAAAAACAGTGCAGTCGTTGTCGTACTGCAGGAAAGGAGCGATTTACCTGAAGTCCGAAAGGGAATGATCATTGGCTTTAAGATCAAGGCTGGAAGCATTTCCGAAATGGCTAAGTTTGTAAACTGCGTGAAATGTCTGAAAGCAGCGGAGAAGGGAGCTTTATGGCCTGGGGAAAGTTTTCGTGGCATCCCGTGGGTGAACTCGTCATTCTGGAAGGCACAGTGGATTAACACAGGTATGCATCTGTCCTTGGAGACCATGTCCACCGCATATCCAGTTTGGTTTCCCTCGGCACGATGGCATCTACCAGCACGCCAGTGCAATGTGTCACACCTTTTGCAGTGTACGTGCGTGGTTTGAAGAGCATTGGGACTAGTTTAGCATATGCCCCTGGCCACCCAGCTTCACAGATTAAATCCCAATGGGGAATCTGTGGGACCACCTCGATCGCGCTGGTTGTGCCCTGGACCCTCAACCGAGAACCCTAGAGCAGCTGGCCACAGCGCTGTAGTCGGCATGGCTCCACACCCCCGTCGGTACCTTCGACAACCTCTCTGGCTCTCTTCCTGCACATCTCGCAGTGTTCCGCACTGAAAAAGGTGGTAATTAAGACATTTGACAGGTAGTCACGCTAATGTGACTGGGCTGTGTACGTATTTGTACCTGGCGCGCCTAGGTGCGAGGGCTTTTCCGTGGTCATTACATCTAGGTTCTCCCCTTGGTACTTGCTACGCTAGTTCGCTGAAGCACGGTGAACGGACCCTGGATTCCTGTGCCGCCCAAGGAAATAGGAGATCTTGCCGCGTCAGTTCAAGCCAAAACCTCGTGCTTTCGAAGATTTCCACTATCGTCATCGCCAGGAGCAACTGACTGTCAAAATCGCTGCTGTGGTGCTCTTACATAGCCCAGACGGCTTCTGATTGATCGGTAGTTATGTCATGATGTCGCAGATGGTGTCAACGTTTGCACTGGTAGCGCCGCTATTCCCGCCGCAGCGTCAACATTGCGGCGAATATCTGTGGCTGCTCCCTGCATCGAGAGCTCGCTTTCATGCACCGCTACCATTACATCCGCTGTCAAACTTGAATATTTTCTCACACATTCATAGTTCTACAGCCTCTTTAATTATAGCTTCCCAGTATGTGGGAGCACGGGACAAAATTTTTGTTTCATCAAACAGTATTTTACGTTTGTTTGTGAGTCTGTGCTCAGCGTCTACAGATTTCTCCAGCTCACGATTTTTAATATGCCGTTGATGTTCTGCACTGCGGTCGGAAAAGGTGCAAATGGACTGACCGTGTAATTGCTTCCGCATTCAGATGGTACACTGTACATTCTAGGACTCCTGAGGCCATCACTGTCCTCAACAGGGCGTAACCTCTGCTTTGTCTTCTTAGAAGGTCGGAAAACAGAGATGGTACCTCGTCTTCCCAGGACTCAGCCTATTTTGCTGCATGTAACACCGCACAAGGAAAGGAACGCAATCGGTGGCTCATCATGTGAATGTTCAACATTTTCATGTTCCCTTTTCTTCGTGAATGCTGACTAGATATCACTTAACCCATAGCCGTTCTTCCGGAACACATACTTCAGACGACTGATTTAGGGGTCGAAGTGGTCTTCGTTCGAAACGGTATTTCCTCTCTGTTCCAGTGCATTTAAGGCCGCTCTTTCTGCACTGGTTGGTGAAAACTCTGGGTGCTCGGATATAAGTCAGTGTGCATCGGTTTGGGGGACACTGAGTGGCCGGGACGTCCATCCCGACCTTCGTTGTACCAAAACATCTAAAAGCGGCAGCCTTCCCTCTTTGTCTGTCTCGACGGTGAACTGGATGTTTGGGTTAAGATCATGTGTATTTTAGATACTTTCCAGCTGATATTACCCAGTTTCATTCCTTCTACTCCATTGTCATCACCATGTACGAAAATTGCAGCCTTGACAGAGATGAACTTAAGAAATTTAACACGTCGGTAGCTGTTAAATGTACCACACTCGCACACACATTTTCAAATTGTTCGTCACTTGGACTCATCATCCTGTCAAGAAGTTTAGGACTCCTAGACACTTTAGAGCAGAACTATCATGCACAACTGCATCGATGAGATTGGAATTAAAGTATGAACACGTGAACCACACAAAGTATTTATGGCAGGGAGGGACACACAGTGTGTGACGATTTCAACATGTAGTGTTTGTTCAGGTAAATAAACGTTCCTACGCTATTCTACCCTGCAACATACTGACAGATGGTCTTAGGTGACGTCCCTGTTCCTAGTACAGTCGGTGCCTAACATCTTTGTGTCATTAAGGGAAGGTTTACTATCTTTTAGTTCAAAAAATCGATTTTTTTAATTGTATTTTTGGATCCATAAAAATGTTCGGAAGCCATCACTGAAATGGTTTTTCCGGATACGGAACGGAAATGTTTGTTATTCGCGGTTGAACAAAAAAATGCACCTGCCTGAAACCGGCCTTTTTCACGCACAGTTTTTTTTCTTTCGGAGGACGAGTTATTGTACCGGTGCTTGGGAGGAAACACACAAAATTCAAGTGAAAGTTTGAATGCGTGTGTTTGGAAGTAGCCCTCAAGCATTTGCATTCTGGTGCGAAGACTGTGGAGATTGCGACTTTCCTCGCAGTGAGCAGCTTCAACGAAGGGCATTTAGCAATTCTGAAGACCATGACAACGATGGACGTCACCCTGGGACTTCGCCAAGCATTCGGACGACCACCGGATTCAAGCGGCCGAAAACCCTTGTCACCGGCAGTACGAGCGGCTCTGCAGCAGCGCACGATGGCCCAGATAGAGCAAAACGCCCTCTGTGAGGACGAGGAAGGACTAGTTTATGGACCCGGAATAGCAGATTCAACTTACGTTGCATTTATATGTAGTCAAAGCTTCAAACGCGTTTTTCTATAAATGACGTTTTCTTTTATCGCGCTGTATGGTAACTTCAAATTTACTGAAGCGATTGGCATGATTCTTTGTTTCCGACGAAGCTAACTAAATTGTCTAGGTCCGATCTATCAACTGTAAATATTTTTACTTGGCCGAGGAAGTCGAAAAATCGAAGAAAAAACCCTTTTTTTCAAATGCCCGCCACTTGGTTTTATATGGTCCAAATAACTTAAGCGAGGCACAACTCCTAAAGAATCTTATATACTTCGCTAACGTCAACTCAATTTTGATTTCAGACGAGCCGGCTGACCTGTGACATACCGCGCGTAGAGGTCTACATCGAAATTTTGTTATAAATAGCCCGAAAAGTCTGAGCTGGATTATGGCATCATAGAGCTGCACCATTATGCCCGAGTCGCCCTATTCGATCGACATCTTGAATTCCAGGTCAGACGTCTTGGATTCTGAATCGTAGTTGGGCTGGTGCTCTTACTCCAAGTCTCGGATTCTGATGTCACAGAGCCTGTCGCAGTATTCCAAGTCAGCCAGCATGACATTGTGTCATCTTGGACATCCTGCTAGTTAACACTTAACACAACAATCCTACTTCCATAGGAAGCACACTAGCACAATTGGGCTATTTTTTAATTTCCCATCAAAATTTTTAATACACGTCAAAACATTGAATATCCCGCCAAAATTTGAATTTCCGCCAATTTATACATCTGGAAATTGACCTATGTCAGACAGGGGATGGGGTGGGGAGTGCGGAAATCCCATGACTTATCGATGATCACATCGATTAGATCAGCAGACCAGAAATTCATGCACTTTCTCTTCTTACCCTACTACTGACCTGCCACAATGGACAGGACGTTATTGAATAAACTCAAGCCAAAGAAGAAACTGATGTTCGTTTTAGAGACGTTTCCAAAGTTCACCTGCTTTCCAGGTTGTTGAATATTCATTGCTCTCGTCATCCTCAATGATCCCAAGGCAATCAATTATTTCTTTCTTATACTTAAATAAAGTGTCCGACATCTCGTGTTAAAATTCCATCTTGTGTTAACATTTCATGGTGAACATTTCCTCGCTTTATGCATCATGGCAGTTCTTTTTATTGACATTGAGAAGAAAGTTGAGAATCCCTGTAAACTGCTAAAAAATATTCTAATTTCTTTGTGCTGTGAGGCTCAGTACTCTACAGAGAGGGTGAACCGGTGGGCAAAATACGGAAACTGTTAAAAAGAAATTATGTCACACGAAAAAAACATTTTTTGGAATTTTTATCAGTCTGCGTTGTGGTCTGTCTTTTAAGACCTCCTTTTTCTCTGGAACAGTTTGGCGCCCAAATTTATGTCACGAACTAAGTTCTATGGTCTCCTGGCGGCGTAAAAACTCCCATTTATGTTACGTATTTTGAAACTCGAAAACTCACTCATCAAAATTTATAGGGTGCTTCCCCTTGACCTAGAAACATGAAATTTGGCAAGCAGAAAGGTTTTATAGTACAAGTAAAGGAAAAAATGCGAAAATTTTTAATTTGTCATAATATCAGACGAAAAAATATTTTTTGTTATTTTTTTATACACCTGTCTGCCTATACGTCTTTTAAGACCCCTTTTTCGCTAGAACAGTTTGGAGGCTCAAGTTCTAATTTATGTAAAAAGTCGATGATCCCTTGGCTGTTGAAATATTTAAGTTTCTATGCCAACGCAGTAAAAACGTAAAACGTCACATATTTCGATACTCGCGAACTCACCCATCAAAACATACAGCGTACTTACTTCACGTTGACCTAGAACCACGTAATTCGGATAGAAGTAAGGTTTCATCGTACAAGTAAAGTAAAAAAATTTCGAACTTGTTAAATTGAAGTTAACTCAAATAAAAAATATCTTTTATCATTTGAACATACATTGCATTCATCGCTAATCAAAAGCATAATAAACGAACAAGTCGTAGTCATTTTTTAGTAAGTAAATAAAAATTCATTATTAAACCTCTCTCCAAATGTATAAACTGAAGTCCCCTGCTCGCTTCTTTTCGTATATCCAGGCTAGTCTGAGGATCTACCACAAAGATATCGAAAACAGACGAAAATAGTTGAGATTCTCGATTCCCAGGTTGGATCGGATGCGGACCATGGCTAACAATAGCCCTGGTATGGCCACTAATAATGTGTAAGTTTTTATACGGCCACTCATTAAGCGAACGCCATGGAACGGTCCCCACTATAACCGCCTATGTCGCTGTGTAACCTCTTACCGACATCCTTGGACTTACACCGTCAACCTGCAATACAATCATATCATTGCAATGATGTCACTGTAAGATTGGAAAATTTTACCTCTAGACCAAGACAGTAGTTAGACCTCTCTCTGTCTCTCTCTCTCTCTCTCTCTCTCTATATATATATATATATATATATATATATATATATATATATATATATATATATATATTACGTAACCGTCAATGCGCCAGTCCTATTTGCATTTGACCAATTTTTTTCAGCATGTTCCTTCAGCTTGAAACTCGTTTCTGCCATCAGACTGACCAAACCCCAAAAACATACCAAGATTCTCTGAAGTATCCGCATCATCACACCCCTTTAGTGCAAGTTCAAACTTCCTCCCAGAACTTCATACAGTCGATCAACTTTATATGGATGTAACGATGCTTAGAAACGTCTACGTTAAACTTTTTAATCCTCATTCTGTAAGCTATATCCACAGATATGTTACATAGACTTTGCCGAGCATAGGAAACTCGACCTCGATGCTATTTTCTTTTTTCTTTTATTTCATTATCAGGCTATTTCGCATCCACGCTGCCAGTTCGCATGTTTATACATAATAGAGGTAAATTCTCTGGTACAACTACTTTTGCTTTTGCAGATATTTTGAGTCTTTACGTTTAAATCAAGTCTTGGCGGTCCAGTCATTTTCAGTTCCAGCTTTTTCTCAAAACGCACTTTTCGACTAATAGTAGTAAAAATACTGTTTGCGCTATTTACACCATTCATTCTAAACAGGAACAAGAACATCAGTTAGTTAACTTTTCCGCACTTTGAAACAAACAATCCCGCAATTGGGTGGTCGGCGCTAGGACCTCCCCACTACTTCTCTACGTCAATCAGCGCATGCGTACCTACGAAGAATCCCGATTAGCGAAGCGTGGGGAGCTGGTAAACAAACGGTCCCGTCACACTCCCTTCTAACGACGGGGAGTCTGAGCATGTTGCATTCGCTGCAACGATTTCCGTCGCACTTTTTGTCCCCTTCCACTCTGTTAAGTTCCTCTTTCGCGGTTCGCGATCATGGATATTGATGAGATTAATCATAGAAGCGCAGTGATTGCGGTCATTGAATTATGGGAACGAAACAGGTGCCTTTGGGATCCGGCTGACACTAAGCGTTACTGCAGAGAGACACGAAATGAGGCCTACCAATCTTTGTTAAACGTATATCGTAAAATGGATCCTTCGGCGACTTTAGAAAACTTGAAAAGGAAATTGCAAAACATGAAAGGTGCATACAAAAGGGAACACAAAAAAGTAAGTATCGGTACCTGTCTGCCAAGGTATTTTGAATCGAATATTTTATAATTGAAGTTTCATTACATGATATTGTTTTGGAGTACCGGTACCCGTTTATTGGTGTAGGTGAAAAGTTGCATGTTTGTGACCGGGACTGGAGATGCATATGTGCCAAAGCTTTGGTATTATGAACATCTCCGCTTCCTCGACAGTGGTGATAACACCCGAAATGACCGGGACAGTTTGGGACTTGAAAGCGACTACAATGATGTAAGTTTTGTGTGCTTCCAGTTTTTACTTAATGCGTTACATTTAGACCACCTCCACTACCGAATGCTTGGTGTCGCTGCCATCGATGTGGAAGGTTCGATTCCCGGTACCTCCTCAGATTTTTTTAATGTAGGGCTGGAACGGGGTAACTTCTTCGTGAGACCAAATTAGGGACTGCTAAAATAATGAAGCATTTGCTGGCAATAACGACTGGAGGGATTGCCCACAGCTTATCACATCCCACGATTATAGGTCCCGCCTCCTAAGCACATTCTCGTGTAAGCTGCAGTCGGCTTGTCGGAACAAGAGTAATCTGTGAGTAGTGTTTATTTTTTTGCTTGGTTATTTCTCTAGGACTATCATATTAAAATTATCCTCAGGTTTTGTTTTGTCGCTCGAGCCAGATGTTTTTCACCAACGAATTATATTAATACGGTGTAGATAACACCATATTTGTCACAAGTTTTTCTTTTCTCGTCACGGAAGTTCAAACGTCTTCACAGTAGTTGAGATGATATTTCGTCGCTTTTGTGTGTCTTACGGTTATGCAGGGCGACTCAACATTCATGTTACAGGCTTCTAGGGGTTGTAGAGTGGATACAGTAGATGAATGTGTTAAGTAATACATGTCCGGAAATGTACCGTATGGATATGAAATAAGTTTGAAGATCGGATCACTTTCAAATTTCCCACTTCACGGTACACTGAGAAGAGGGCACAGACCTTGTAATTATGACATCACTTATCTTCATCCTACTACAACGGCTGAGAAAAATTGGTACGTTCGAAATTAGGAGGGTTGGCTGCGGTGTTTCACTGACGCGTACTCTCGACTTCGAAAAGGACTACTTTCGTCACATAGAAGAGAACCCGAGGACACGCACGCGAAACATTGCCCATTCCATGTGCTGCTAAAGCACACAAGTCAGAGCTCAGTGCTAACAACTGCCTCGCAATAAATCTCCACATTCCATGACATTTGTTGTGAAGAATCGGACACTATTTGGAAATGATTGTAGGGTTCATAAATATAGCACAAGGAGCAATACTCAGCTTTCATTTCTCAGAATTTTTCATTGCCGTTGACTGCATACAGTAGAATCGTCTTTAATAATATCAGGCAATATCTTGGTAATATCAAGTTAGTTGTCCTTAAATTATAATAATTAACCTTTACAGTTATTGTACAGATTAACTATCTTATATACAGCTATAATTTAAATTTTAATGTCAATATTGTCCATATCATAGAGCTCTCTCATATTGTATAATGGATTTTTTGTCAGTCATGTAATTTTGTTTTGAATTTTTTGAATGGCAGGGATCAAGCAGTGAGAGGTAGACTGTTAAAAAACACTTGAGGGCATTTACTTTATGGGAGTTTCCTGTTATAGCTAGCCTTTGCCTCAGGATGTCAATGTTCGTCTTATTTCTGATGTCATGTTTGTGTATTGTTTCCCCTAAAACACATTCTTTAATGCTGTTCTTGACAAAGAATGCAAGCTCATAGATGTACAGGTTCACAGCTGTAAGTAGTTTAAGCCTGATAAAAAGAGGGCGAAAGTGCTCTTTAGGACCAGCTGTGAATAATATATGGACAACTTTTTTTGGACTTTTAAAATGTTGCTGATATGAGGAGAATGTCCCCATATGCGATGCATGACTGAAAGAGCCCAAAATATGCAATGCAGAGACAATTATTACTGACCATATCTCTGTTCCTATGTGAGGCAGGACACTCATGAGATCTTTTTACAGACTTGATTGATATGTTCTTCCAAAATGAGTTTGGTGTCAATATTTATTCCTAAAAGTTTGACTCATTTATTTTCCATTTCATCAGTCAATTTTAACATAAGCTTTTGAGACTTGTCTGGATTACAGCCAAGTTTGTTGGTTGCACACCAATTCAGTGCTGAGTCAAGAGTTTCTTAAAAGATCTCATTAAGGCTTGGGACGTTATGATGCGAAAAAAGTAAAGTTGTATCATCAGCATACCTCTTCCTTCCCCTATCCACAACATAACTTTATTCTTGCACAGAAAGGAGAAAAGTTCTTGTATCCAACTGTAAAAATGTTTGAACACATATTTTGTGAATTAAAGGTAATGATAGATAATGAAAGTTTTTCTCTCTATTTGAAAACATGTGTTTGACAACACTTTGTACTTCATAGAATAATTTGCAAGCAGACAATATGTGACAGGGTTACATGCGTAAAATTTCATTGCTGTTTAGGATTAAAATAAGATACAGTTATGTGCATGGCCAGTTTGTAGCTACATTTTTACAAAACGTTTATTATAGCAAAACGACTGGACACATGGGAAGTTGTCACAAATATCATCTATAAAAAAGTAACAATTTGCAGAGTGTATCAACTGTCTCATTCAAACAGAAAACATAACAGATGAATTCACTATGCCAGGGTTTGTATTTTATCACTAGTTGGATACTTCCCAAACATCCAGAACTGAGTGCTAAGTTAGTGGATAATTTCCAGAGATCCAGTGAAGTGACTTTTCGTAGCTGGAAGATAAATATTTTATCAGTGTGAATGGTGTTCTAGTGCCCTCTAAGATCTTTTGGTACTGCTACTAGTGTGCCTTCACTCTGGTTTACACTGGAATTGCTGTAGTTATAAAGTCCTCATATCTGACAAGTTTTTAAAGTTGTTTCTTAGTTATGGCAATGTCAGTGATCTACACTTCCTTTTTCTTCACAGTTTTGATGTCTGGTATACTTAGTTAGAACATTGTCTGTCTAAAGTCAGAAGTTCCGCAGTTATTTCACATGTTTGATTTTGGCAAAATTTTCTGGTTGGTAGTCCTATCCGCTTCTTGTCACTGACAGATGGGAATTTTAGCACAAGTTCTAGTGGATCATTTATACCACCACGATGTTCCTCTGGCTGTAATAGGTCTGAGCAATCTGTTTGCAACAGCTGAAGATACAGTCAGAAGTCTTAGATATTTGTAAGCATCTGCTTGGTGCCACTTGATAGTATGTCCGCTTTTGCATTTAGGTCCTCAGCTTCCTGAAATTTTGCCCTACTTTAGTGCCATTGTCTATGCCGAATTCCATGCTGAAGATTCAAACTGTATTCATAAGACTGGATTGCAGTTTCAGATTTTCCATACAGCTTCAGGTCATCCATGTACAGTAAGAAGGGTATCTTGTCTGAGTATTGTTATTTTACACCTTTTCATTAGGTAAAATCATAACATACACTGTTGTATAAGTTTTGAACCCTAAAATAATTACTATTTAATGACATTTACTCTTTAGTTGCAGCAGCAGTTTGCTCCCTTCCCCAATCTTTTAAACCAACCAACTTGGATTGCAATAAGAACTATTATGGTAATGGGTCAGGTTTTTTCCACCAGGCAACATCTTTCATTTGGGCTGCCAGGTAATAAATTCCTAAAAATACAAGAGTTCGTGAAGTAGGAATTAATGACAAATTTTCAGTGGGGAATCATTACCACCTTTTTGTCTTGGAAGTACTTTTTGCTGATGATACGAGTATAGCTATCACACCCCACAGACAATAATTAACTGGTGATATTGTAAATGATGTTTCTCAGAAAATCATTAAGTGGTTCTCTGTAAATGGGCTCTCATTAAACTTGTACAAAACACAGTACATACAGTTCCACACAGTAAATGGAATGCCACCATTAATAGATATAGACTTCAATCAGAAATCGCTAGCTAATGTAGAATATTCAAAATTTCTAGGTGTGTGCATTGATGAGGGGTTAAACTGGAAAAAACACTCTGAAGATCTGCTGAAACGTTTTTCAGCTACTTAGGCTATTAGGGTCATTGCAAATTTTGGCGATACACATCTCAGTAAATTAGCTTACCATGCCTATTTTCATTCTTTGCTTCCATGTGGCATCATATTCTGGGGTAACTCATCATTGAGTAAAAAAGTGTTCATTGCTCAAAAGCCTCTAATCAGAATAATTGCTGGAGCTCATCCAAGATCATCCTGCAGACACTTAAAGAGCTAGAGATCTTCACTGTAGCCTCACAATATATGTATTCACGTATGAAATTTGTTATTAACTATCCGAACGAATTCAAAACTAATAGCAGTGTACATGGCTACAACACTACAAGAAAGGATGATCTTCACTACTCACGGTTAAATCTAACTTTGGCTCAGAAGGGGGTAAATTATGCTGCCACAAGTCTTTGGTCACTTGCCTAATAGCGTCAAAAGTCTGACAGATAGCCATATAGCAATTAAAAGGAAATTAAAAGAATTTCTTAATGGAAACTACTCCTACTTATTAGATGAATTTTTGGATATAGTAAGTGGCTAATTTCCTGAACCCCACAAAAAACAATATTAAAAGTATTGAGTGTAATGTAATATCTTGTGTAGACACCTTTTATTAACCTGATGCATTCCACATCATTATGAAGTGTCATATTCATGATCTATGGAACAAGTACCTTACTTAAGCAATTCATGAATATTTTCATACTTCTTTCCACACTTCATATCTCTGTCCCATGCTACTAATAAATCTTCATAAGTAGCACTCCCATGAAACAATATTCATTGCGAACACTGTAGTTTCCAGTTTTTTATAGACAAACAACAATGCGAAACAGAACGGGCAAGTATAGTTTTGTACATTGTGTCAAAGTGGACAGGAATCACTTACTAGAACACTATCATCATGCTTTCAACATCCCAAAAGCATTTTCTTGCTAGTTGTCCTGCATGGGACAGCTGTAGTTGAACTCTTCTTTTGTTGAAAGTAATATCTTTAAAAGGTATGGCTTCATCAAGTATTTACTTACAAAAGAGGCACTCCTCCCAAGAAATACAAAAGCCACATGTTTCATGCCAGGGAGTGGTATGTATTTGGGCAAGTTGATATTCCGAGCAGGTGACTGTTCGTAAATTCCCCCTCCCCCCATGTAGACCACAACTGGCTGTTGCAATATGTGCTTGATTGAGAGTTTGATCATGAATTACTCCATTCTTTCAATGCGTAGCTGCATTTATTGGGGTACAGGAATTCTTAGCTCTCAAGATGGTAGTTCTGAAAATACTTATCACTTAAGAGTCTCTTCATGATGATAAATGGTGTGCAACCAGTTGTCTTCACCATCAAATTCGCCTGAATTGAACCCAGTAGAATACATATGTAACACTAGTGGGCATCAATTCTCCACCCACAACCTTTCAGCCTATAATTTAGGTGTGATGTGTGTGTGGACATATGGAGCCCAACACCTTTGGAAACTCTCCAAGGACTTGTTGAATCCATACCATGCAGAATCACTACTGTATTGATTACAGTGCTGGACTGACTTGCTATTATGCAGATAGTAATGTATTGTCTCAATAGTATAAAATCATACTTAGGCTTACCATTGAAAGATTCTTTATAATTTTAATAGATATTCTATTAAGTTGTTGTTTAGTTGTTGTAACATGTTTGCCATCCATTGCTCCCAAAAAAACTGCTGAAGTTGCACTTTTCAGAGCCATTCTTCATCTCTTTCAACTGATAACATTTCCAACATAAATTTCATTCTAATAAATAAAACGTGCTTAAAAATATTGCAAATTGGTGGTACTTTTATTATTTTTTTAGATACAACAAAAAGCAAAAACTTCAAATGGAGATAACATCAGTGTGGTGAGTCAGCAGTCTACTCAAGAAAAGGTGCCTGTTCAACAGCAAACCCAAGAATCACCTTCAACATGTACAAAGGAAGCTGGACAACAGCAATTTGTACTGGATGATGTAACCAGCCCACTGACATCTAAAGAATGTGAATGGGAAGTTATAGCAAATTCCATTGGGCTGCAACTGAAAAATCTAGATACGCAGCAGCAGGATTTTGCCCAGAAACTGATTTCAGATGTCATTTTCTATGGAAAACGTGGAAAACTTAGTGACTCGACAACTATCTTGCTAGAAGCTCATGACCCCTCTCATCTCAGACCTCCAAAGTATTCTGATTCACTTGGAGCATGTAACTGGAATAGTGGTGTACCATCACCTCAATCCCTTAGTTACAGTCCCTACACATCATCTTCATGCTTGTCATCTCCTTCTATAATAGCTCCCCAGTTGGACTACAGATTTTCGTCTGCAACACCCCTGAAATATTTACAACAGCCTAGAGCACTACCTGCTTTACTCCCTCTGGAAAAAACTCTTCACCACACATATGTGGAACAATCACCAATGTCCATAAATGTCACATCATCAACAGAAAATAAATATGAGGAAATTATCATATCTGATAATGAAGATTCTAACGACTAGGTCTTATCCAGTACATAATGTTTGGCAGAAATGTAAATTGGGTATGTGTACCTTCATAATTTTAAGATTTACTACATGACTCCAGCACTGGTAACTTGCACGATATATAATCATCTACCAGGACCATTTCAAATAAAAAAGGAATGCAGTAACATTTTTGTTTTACCTGCCCTTATATATTTCCCAAGGCATTTGTATACACCTGCACATTTCTGGTGTACCTGGTGTTAACATCTACTGCTCCATATTTCAATCAGAAATATCTACAGTCATAATCTGCAAACCACTGTGAAGCACATAGCAGATATTATTTCCCAGTCTTATCTTCATGATCCCTATGGGAGCAATACGAGGCAGAATCCAAAATTTTCGGGACTGGTGCTGCCACCTGGAAAGTAGGAGTAGTAGATCTTTGCACTGCTAGGTGGTGACAGCTGCCTATCTGAGGAGTCAGTGTGCGGAGTGGCATTCAGCTGGGAGGATGCGTTGCGTGTCCACAGTGATTCTGTAATACTCTGAGTTTGTTGTGTGGCAATTTTACGATGGATCTGTGAACAGAACAGCACGTATGTATCATATTCTGTGCGAATCTCACAAAAAGTGCTACAGAGACCCTTGCAATGATTCAACAAGTGTTTGGAGACAGAGCATGAGCCGTACGCATGTGTTTGAGTGGCATGATCTGTTCAGGGCTCGCCAGATTTGGCATCTTGCGACTTCACACTATTCCCAAAACGTTGAAGATGATGCTCACACTGGGAGGCCCGTTAGTCACACTATGCCAGACATTACTGCCAAACTTCAACAATTGGTTCATGTGGCTTGATGTCGAACCATTCAAGACCGTGCGGATGAAGTGGGTATTGGTTGTGGGACATGTCAACGAATGTTGACTGATGAATTGGGCATGTGTCATGTCGCCTCAAAATTTGTGCCCAGAATCTTGACTGCCGATCAGAAGGCACAGCGTGTTGAAGTGTGGATGGACCTTCATCAGACCACATATGATGATCCAACCTTCTTGTCATGGGTTATCACCGGCGACGAGAGCTGTGTTTACAGTTATGACCCAGAGACAAAGCAACAATTGTCCCAGTGGAAGAGCCCGGGCTCTCAAAGACCCAGAAAAACGACAGGTGAAGAGCATGATAATCATTTTCTTTGATACCAAGGGAAATGTGCACAAAGAATTCATCCCACCCAACCAAACAGTGAATTCCGCATGCTACTTTGACATTTTGCGACAACTCTGTGAATGTGTGGCAACAATGGCCTGAACTTTTGTCATCAAGGGAAATGGCTGCTGCATCACAACAACACGCCCTGTCACACGTCGTTGATCACCAGGACCTTTTTGGCGAAAACATGGCTGTTGTACCCCACCCACCGTACTCGCCAGATTTGGCACCTTGCGACTTCGCGCTGTTCCCAAAACTGAAACTAAAGTTGAAAGACTGTCAGTTCGACACTCTAGAGAGGATTCAAGAAGCATCACTGGCTGTGATAAACACCCTCAGAGAACAGGACTTCCAGAAAACATTTGGCCAGTGGCAGAAGCACTGGGACTGGTGTTTACATGTGAATGGGAACTACTTAAAGGATGATGGTGACCATTAATCCAAAGATAAGGTTTTAAACAGCTGGAAGCACCAGTCCCAAAAATTTTGGATAGCACCTTGTATGTAGGGGCTGTAGTACATTTCTAGATTTCTCTGTTAATACTGCTTCTTGAAACTATATAAGTAGCTTTCGCATATTAATTGGTGCCTACCTCCAACTGTCAGCCAGTTTAGATTTTTGAATGTGTCCTTGATACTCTGACAGTTGAACAAACCTATTTGTGCAAGGGCAGCACAAATTTTGTTTAACCAACATGACAGCTTCAAAGATGTGAATTTGCTCACTATCACCTGTTACTCTTATTGGCGTGAATGCCGCACACTTGAACAGGAGTGTTTAAAGGGTCCAGAAGTGTTTTATAAACAAACTCCATAGACTTGTTACATTATCCCAGCATCTTACTGATGACTCGGTCTGTCAACTGCTTTACCTTTGATTGAGCCTATGTGATCATTCCATTTTGTACTCTTAAAAGTTGTTACACTAAAGTATGTGTATGAGTGGACTGATTGTGATTATACTGTGCTCACAAGAGACTATTCTGCTTTTGTGAACTGCACAGTTTTTCAACCATGAAAATTTAAATAAAGTTGCCAATCCTTGTACCACCATGAAATCTTTCCCGAATCCACTAGTTCAGTATCTTAAAGAGTATGTCAGCCTTTCTTCGCTACTTTTTTCACTGTCCCATCTACATCTACATACACACTCCGCAAGCCACCTGACGGTGGTCCATCCAAGTTGAATAGAATTCAACCTTGTTGAATAGTTACAAATCTTATCTCATACTAATATGGTCAGCAGCTGCAAGAGGTCTTTTCAAAAAATTTCGGAACTTTTGTAATTTCATACCAGTTGTGTGTTGGAGCGAAATGTGATTGGTTTGCCAGCACTTGCCTGTGTTTAATGTGTTACTGCCAGAAGTTTCATTATTGTATATTTAATTATTGTTCAGTGCTGTATTTAGTAGAATGTCATACAGTTTGTGAATTTAGAGATGGCAGAGTTAGAGGAGTGATCTGTCTGCATTAAATTTTGTCTGAAATTCAAGAAAACATTGACAGATGCACACAAAATCATGCAGAAAGTGTATGGTGATTATTTCTTAAGCCATACTTCATGTTATGAACGGTTCATGTAGTTTAAACATGGCCAGACAGATAAAGATCACCCTCATTAGGACGCCCTGCGATGTCTACCAATGACTCGTATGTCAGGAACATCAACAAAATTGTGTGACAATCAAAGACTGACTGTCCAAGAGATTGCATAAGAATGTAACATTTCAGTTGGATCATGTCATGAAATACTGACACACCATCTTGGAATGCATCATGTTGCCAACAAGTTCATCCCACAGCTCATGAGTCAACACCAGAAAGACCTTCACCTTGCTATAGGTGGAGAGCTTTTAGATTGTGCTAATGCGGAGGTGGTGTTCCTCAAGAGAATAACTGGCGATGAGGCAACGGTCTATGGTTATGCATGACGTATCATAATTATGTAAGTAGAAGGAATGAAATGATTGTAATGAATTATAACAATGATATTGACACTAAGGTCCCGTTTTCACAATGGATTGGGAAAGGTTCTCAAAGACAAAACTCGTCAGTCGGGTTAAATGTCAAAACCATGCTGATAGTTTTCTTTGACTTTGAAGCATTAATTCACCATGAATTTATGTCACAGTGATAAACTTTTAATTGAAGGGACTATTGGGACATGTTGTGATGCCTATGAGAAAATGACCTGAAATGTGGCGAGACAATTTGTGGCCCCCACATCAAGATAATGCACCAACACTTTCATCTCTGGTGGTGCATAACTATTGCAGAAAGTGAAATCACTGTGCTGCATCATCCTCCACTCTCTCCAGACCTGGCCCCTGTGGGCTCCTTTTACTTCCATAATTGCAAATCCTGTTGAAAGGACAAAGATTTGCAACAATAGATGAGGTAAAAGAAAATTCATAGACAGCACTTTGCAGAATCCAGCAAGAGGTGTACCAATACTGGTTCCAGAAGTGGAAAGAGTGTTGGGATTGGTGCATCAATTTTGGAAGAGTATTTTGAAGGGGACTGTGCACAATAAGTAAAAGGTAAGCATCGCAAAATTTTTTGGGAAGAGCTCAAAAATTTTGAAAAGACTGTTTATCCATGTGTACTTAATCTACTCCATATACTTTTTACTTACTGAAACTGCCCTGTTTTCTCTCTCTCTCTCTCTCTCTCTCTCTCTCTCTCTCTCTCTCTCTCTCTCTCTCTGATGACATCTAATTACTTAATAATTCCTGTTATTCACAATACTGAACTAAAATGAAAATGTAAACAAAGTGTTTATTTAGGCTACTGGATTATATACTGAATTTCTGTCTACACTAAAAAATAATGTACTCTTATTTGAAGCAGGAAACGTGGTAGGAATACTTTAGGTAACATAGTTACAGTGTAACAATAATGTAGTTAGCATTGTTTACTTGTGCCATTTCATTTATTTTTCCATGAAAATGACAGGTATGTATTTGACCTTGTATCCTATTTCATGTACTGCAATTGATACCACCAGAAGATAAAATTTCCTGTAATTTTGAACAGCTCCTGTGATTGTAATTAATGAAATTACTGTCTGTTACAATGTTCTGGTTGTCAGCAAATGTGTAAGACACATGCAAGAAATCGCACGAGGGTGGCCAGTACAATGCGAGATTTTGAGCTGCAATGTGCGACAAAACATCAAGTCAAGAAATAAATAACATTCAGAGTTCTAAATCTGCGTTTATCTGAATCACTTTTTGATGTTTCAAATTAATGGAGAACCGTGGTGTTCTCTGGCCCATCATCAGTTAAGAAATCTATGGGAAAAATCAACTTCAGGGGAGCAATGGAAAGAAGGTAAGTTTAGGCCAACATATTTTTCTTTAATAATGTGACTTACACCCATCCAAATTCAAGAATTTTCATTTCAGCTGCATTCTTAAAAATTAATATTCCTAAAGACTTTCAGTTTGATTTATTTACTATTTCAATAGTCATTATCCCCAGCAAGATAGTTACACCACAATATGCTTGAGGAGCTGGGATCATGATTTAATTCTGTCCAACATGCTAAAGTCAACTTGTGAGTTTCAGGTGTACCATTCTAACATCAAGACTGAAAGACTATTTTGTTTGAAATGCAAAATTTTGGACTGGTTACTGAAACATTCTGAATCCGAAAAAGACAATGACAAGGTTGAGGAACTTGGACTATAGAACTTTACCAGCCGCTCCTATCAACTTGGGACATCACAACTACTGAGGTATATCAGCTACTTCTCTTCAGTGTCATCAATTCAGTAGGCCATGTGAGGAACTTTTTGGTAAAGGAGGGTTTTCTCAATCTTGAGGAAATAATTTGCATTTGTAGATTCCTTTGTAATATGCTTGCAAGACTCGTTGGAAAGATATGAGGTAAACAAAGAAAAATGTTAGATATTTGGATTGGGGAAAAATTTGAAAAATTGTGATAAATGTGACAAGGATGAACAAGGGAAAAAATTATACCATTGGTGGACAAAAACTTGGAGGAGCAAGGCTAAGCACTAAAATATCAGACAAGATTTAGATGATGTCAAAATTCAGGTAGAGAAAACTATGGAAATCACTGAGGTTTTGTAAATGGATTTAAATTATTTCAAAACACATGCAAACACAGATCATAGTCATTTTGAAACTTGTGATAATTGTGTGGAAAACAAAACCATGGGCTCCACTACAATCTACTAGTGGCCCAAGTCTATATGTTGCAGAGCAGCACTGACTGACACACACTCTGTTCTTCTAGTTTGTACCATTCAAATCAGTTGTTCCACGTCTTGATACATGTGGAATCATGAGAGACTTATTTCCGTTATTGTTCAGGGGGTATTTGTGCTATTTGGATCCATTTCGCTTATTACTTGGTTACTACACAATTTGTGATGACCTCGGAATGGTTCCTGTGTGTGCAATCTTTAAGTGCTGTATCATCAGGTTTATTCATTATGGACTCTGCGATGACTGACTTACTTAATTCCTTTTACTCCAATGTGGAGCATAGGGCACATATTAGAGCTCTCCATCTGACCATGTTTGTTGCCATCTTCTTGATGTAACTCCAGGAGTGGCCAATGGCTGCCACCTCAGTTTCAACAGTCCTGCACAAGGTCGATCTCAGTCTGTCTCTCCTCCTTGTGGGTTCCGTTCTAAAGCCTGCTTTGGAATAAGTTGCGAGCCTCTTCTCAGGGTGTGTCCAGTCAATCTCCATTTCCTTCCTTTTATGATTATCTCGGCTTTCCGCTGTTGGGTGTGTTGCCATAGTTCTGGGTTTGAGATAACATTAGGCCAGCGTACTCCCAGTGTAGTCCTCAAACATTTATTGATGAAGGTCTGTACTCTTGTTTTAATTTGTGCTGTCACCTTTCACATCTCGCACCTGTAAAAGAGAAAAGATTTTACATTTGAATCAGAGTTGGTTTTATCTTCAACAATATTTCATGAGATGTCCAAACTGGTCACAGCTGAGCAAAGGCCCCTTTCGCATTTTTGATCCTGCTTTCGACATCTGCTGTCACCCCTCCATTTTTGGAAACCATACTTCCCGGATAACGAAAGCTCTCCACCTGCTCAATCTCCTCTTCTTTCACAGCTGGTGCATTCTTGTTCTTACTGTTCATCCTAAGCTCTTTAGACTTAGCCAGGTTTATTTTTAATCCAGCTCTCTGAGCTTCTGTTTCCAACTCCTTAAGCTTCTCACTAATATCCTTAAAAGTGTGGGACAGAAGGCAGATGTTGTCTGCAAAGTCCAGGTCCTTAAGGGATCAAAAAAGACCACTGTATACCTCTCCTTTTTCTTGGGTTGCCTTCTTCATGACACCATCTAATGTCAGCGAAAACAGCATTGGTGAAAGCAAAAACCCTGCATTACTCCAGAATTTAAAGTGAATGCTTCTGAGAGCTTTCCATCATGTTTCACCTGGCAAGTATATTCTCTGTACATCATCTTGACGATACTGATGATCTTTGGAGGTACTCCATAACTCTGCATTGTTTTCCAGATGACTTCACACTGCACCCTATCAAAGGCTTATTCAAAGTCAACAAAAGCCAGATACAAAGGAGACCAGTATTCCATGGATTGCTCAATAATGATCCTCAAGGTGAAAATTTGGTCTGCGCATGATCACCTTTCTCTGAAACCAGCAGGAACAGCAATACATTTTTGAAATACTGCTGTGTAGTCCTACTTTCAGCACAAGGCAACTTTCTGCATACATCAGTATCCCATGAACACATGTATGGCAAACATCACATGTGGAAAACGTGTACCCATTTCACATGCAGTGTGTCCACGATCTTCGCTTTCGTTAAAATGCCACACAACTTGAATTCTGTCAATTATTAAATGAAAATCATCATTTGCTTCCAATAGTACTATTCATTGATGAAGCGACATTTACAAGGACTGGGATCAACAGCATGTAATAATCACCAATGGTCACAGGAAAATCCATGTGCTGAAGTGAAAACCACTTTCCAAGCACGTTTTTTGATCAGTTTTTGGCATGGTAAGATCAGTAAAATGTTGCTAGGTCCAATCATTTTAGTAGAGCGACTGATGGGAGAGAATTATTTTTTGTAAAATTAATTTTTTGAACAACTTGAGGACATTCCTTCAGCCCCGCGGGCTGCATTGTACTTCCAGTGTGACAGAACCTCACCACATTTTACCAGATGTGTGAAGGAACATGTCAGCCACAATTATCATAATCGCTGGATTGGTCATAGTACTAGAATTAACTGGCCACCTACATCACTAGACCTTACACTATTAGCTTTCTGTTTATGGGGTAGGATGAAGTCTGTGGTGCAAAAACGAAAGGTGAATACAAGAGATGAACTGCACATCATGGCCACAACTGCCCTCATTAGGGGATGCGCAGAGGCTCTCAGACAGGCAACATAGTGTGTTCTCCGAGGAGTGCACAAATGCATTGAAATTGATGGTGAGGTATATGAACATTTATTGTCAGCTGTGCAACAATTGTATTTTGAGGTGTACAATAATGCTTAGAGGCGAATGTGTTCAAAATACATATTTTTCAGTTGACGCTTTGTAAAAAACATGTTGTAATGTTTTTTAACTATTGTACTTGTGGACATTTGTAAACATGAAAATGTATTAAGCTCGCTAGTATATCTTATCTGTTTGTACTTGAAGACCTGTTGAACACAAGATTATTTTGTTCAGCCATTCCCTTGGAACATGTCGCCAAAGTTAATGCAGAGTTTGTTTTCTTCTAAGATCAGTTGGTATAATTTGTTATGTAGCTCACTTGGTTAATGTCATATTTTATCTTAGATAAACAATCTTAAATAATCTTAAATCACATTTTCTCTTAGATAATATCTCTCATTTTATTCATAAAGCTAACTTGAACAGTTTCATATTTGGACACAGAGGTACTCTCTAGCTACACTAGTGAAAATCTTTGATTATGCAAAAATTACACTGCACCACATCTTTATCTTTGTACTTGATGGTGGCATAACAGTCGAAAACCAGTTTGTGAAATAAATACTAAGTACTGCATAATATTACACCAGTGTTGTGTGTGTTGTCATTCATAAGATTTGCTTTTGTATTATGTTCATTAGAAGCAAATTTTATTTATTATGCCAATTCAAACTGCTTTTGATCACATTAGTTATGTGTCATTGGTGCTGCTGCTACAATCACACATATTGGATACATTTTCCTTTCTGAAAATTTAATTATTTTGCATTTTAAAAATTTGTCCTTGGGGTAATTCCATTATTTTGGTATTGAATTATGTCTGTGGGCACATGCTTACAAAATTCTAGGTGCGCTATTGTAATGAAGCTGGCCAGTTCTTCCATGTCTCTATCTTACTGTAGTATGCAATACTCATATTAAATGTATGATTTGATCCAATGGAAATGATTTTTGTAATAAAAAAAACAAAAGTCTCACATTTTCTCATAAATAGGACTACTATACAATGATAACACAACATTTATTACAAAACTAATTTGAAATAGTAACTATAATTTGAAACTATTGCCATCATTCATATTTGTATAATTTATTCTGAAAACATTTAACAGGAAGTAGCGAGTTGTATTACTCTCTTTGGTTGTAGCGATTGATGTGTACTACCATCTCAGAACTGTGACTTTGATTCCCTGCCTTTTTGATTTGTTTGTAACAAGCACTAATAGTGGAATTATGGCACAAGCATTTGGAAAACATCTGTGTCGTAAGTTAGAAATCTTAAATGGCATACAATATTGTCAAGTATCCATCATGAAATTGTGATGTTAAAGAATGGAAACCAAACTGTAAAACTGTGTTGAAATACATGGAATAAAATTGAAAAAAGGATAAAAATCCATTTCAAAATAGTCCTTATCTGTCAATAAATGAACCCATCATGCCAATTAGACAATGATTATTGAACAAGCCATAATTTTGACGATAACCAGATGAGCACAGTTTTAGTTTATAAGTGTTGTTACAAACTTCCTTCCTCGCTTAAAATTGATGCACACACTTGGTGACAGAATCCCTAAAAAAAGGGGCACAAGAACAATTGACAATATTTATTAATAGCAGAGGAGTGTTTTGTGAAAAATGGAATAAGAATTATTTGTAGCAAGTCTCATTTTTAGTGATGATGCAATCTTTCACATCAGTGGAAAACTTAACCATCACCACATTCAACTATGGATTACAAAAAAAGTCTCAATGTACAACTGAAATAAACATTACTCACTGTAAGTTAATGTTTTCTATGGGAGATCAGTACAAAAATTATTTTTCTTCACTCAGCTAAGCCGGCCGATGTGGCCGAGTGGTTGTAGGTGCTTCAGTCTGGAGCCGTGCAACTGCTACAGTCACATGTTCAAATCCTGCCTCAGGCATGGATGTGTGTGATGTCTTTAGGTTAGTTAGGTTTAAGTAATTCCAAGTTTTAGGGGACTGATGACCTCAGATGTTAGGTCCCATAGTGCTCAGAGCCATTTCATTCAGCTAAAAGTTTGAAAAGACATTTGCCTGGTCATCCTTGAGCAATGGCTGGTGCCACAACTTCTTGATATGGATTCCATTCTTCAGCAAGACAGAGGACACCCACATTGAGGTATGGTGGTTCACAAGTAACTTCCACATTGTTGAATCAGTGTTCTTTGTTACGCTCTTGGTGGTCTAGATCTTGAGATCTAGCACCTAAGGATTTCTGTTTATGTGGAAGACCTTGCGTATTTGTGTATCGGGTCTGTTGTGTTACTGCATCACCCTGTTGCCTACTCTCCAAAAATGAGCTTCCATCATTTCTGGAATAGGTTATTTTGGCTACAAAAACATGTATATTCTTCCACTGTGATGCGGCCCCATCCCCACACATGCTAATAGACAGGAGACATGTAAATTAAATCTAACATTTCCCAGAAGATGGGTCACCAGAAAAGCTCACATTTCTTGGCCACTAAGGTACTAGTACCTTATTCATTTTGATTTTTGCCTGGGGGAAGGTTGAGAACTGAAGTCTATAGAGAAAAAGTGAACATAAGGGATGAACTGATTGTCTGAATTATCAACAGTGCTGCTATCATAAAAAACTCAGACAAGCTTAGAAGAGAGGCGCATGGTGTTGTCAAGCAAATACAAAAGTGTACTGAAGTTGGAAGTGGAACTTCAGGAAATTAAATTTGAAATTAATTATTTGCCTTTTATGGAGGTGTGTTCTGTCTTCAGTTAAATGAAACACAGTTTGCTTTTTCCCATATGCATTTCATTTCTTTTACTTATGAAGTGTCTTCAGTGGCAATTTCCAATGTTGATAGTTCATGCATGTCATCCTGGAAATGTTTACTTGGTTTCCATACGCCACATGACCGATTTTTGTCATTTTCTTTGCTTTACACCTTGTGTATTTGATTGGGTTGTATTCTAATAGCTATAGCTCTGTAATCAATAAAAACTGGGCACATGTTATATGCAATGTTTTATTCAAATTAGTTTTTACTACTACCTCCTCAAATACTCACTATGCCTCCTGAACCATCCTGTATTTTATCAGATGTCATTTTTAAAAATTGTATCAGTGTATGTAATCTCAGGGAGTTCACTTCACAGAACATAGTTGAAAATGACATGGAAATAATGTTTTCTGAAACATCAAACTTCAGGCAATTGTCTGCATGATGCCCATGACTACGACTGAGGTTGAGATACTTTTTAAGAAATGCTGTGATTGAAACTATGTTGAGTGCATTAGCAATGCTCTCCATGGAAAAGAACAAGATAGAAAGCCTACTTACTTTCAGTGAAATTGACCTGGTTGCTTCAAAGAAAGTTTGAGGTATCAATGCTGTATACAGAAATTCCACTTATATCCCTGCACAGACAGCACAGTCCAAAGTGACAGGAGAAAAGTGCAGGTGACTCTTATGTACAAGAAGGAAAAAAAATGAACCTGCAAATTTACACTGTCATAGGATGACAGCTTGGTTAATAAAGCATTGCATGAGTAGTTTTTGTAGAAGATCAAAGACAAAATTGCCAAAGAAAAGAGCTGACCTTGGCTGACCAATGGAACTCTAAATAGGGGAACTCAAGGACTGATTTTTTGCTGCTTAGGAACAAGCCACCATAACTAATGCAATCAAAGCCAGAATTGATAAATCAAGAAAAGACCAATTGTGTAGACTCAGCAAAGAAGCTGATGAATCAATTAATTGTGCCTTGAGCTGTTGCAAAAACATGACTGAGGCTGATTATGAATGGAGGCACAATATGGGGGCATGAATGATCTACTGGAACTTGGGCCAAAGTTATCTGCCAGAGGCAAGGAACTGGGAAATTATTGTGAGACTTCGGACTTTAGATGGACTGAATGCTGTAATTCAGTACACCAGACATTACAACTGTGGAGGAAAAGGAAGTGTAAATCATCCACTTTGCCATTCCAGGTGATGGCAGGATCTAAGAGAAACAACACTGAGAACTTGCCAGGTATGGGCAAGTGCTACAGTGACTCATGTGTAAACCAGTGAACATGATCCCAGCAATTCACAGTACAATGGAAATTGTACCAAAATATCTTAATGGTCACTTGAAAACCACTGGCATTGATAAAATATCCATCTACCAACTACAAAAAGCCATTTTACTGGAGTCTCTACAAATGATCCACCAATACATTGCACATCACTCAAGAAGTGTCTGAAAAGTAAGAAAATACAAAAATCCAGCATTGTGATCTCAATTGCTGTGTTCACTGTTAGAACAAAGCAGCTGATATAGTCTGCAAACGTTTTGGATCATATTTGTGACAGCTTACAATGACATGTAACCTGTCAGTTAATTTGCAAAATTGTATTTTGGCAAACCACTAATGGGCAGTCATGACTGAATCTCCCTTAACCCTCCAAGTATATTTTATGCACTTCTTTCAGCCACAATTTATGGTGAGCAAGTGATTAGGAATCAAAGTACATTTTTTAGTGGTGAAAATACAAAGGACCTGGAATTATTCAGTCTTACACTCCCCAAATTTCCTGATTTAATTGTTCATTTGTTACTTAATATTATGCAGAAAGAACATTCTCTGCAGATAAACACACCAGCCGAAATGAGGAGTATTTGGATTATTCTTTACTAGTGGAAAAATTGTCCTATTGTAGAACAAAAAAGGCAAATATACTCCTGTTTAAATGACTCTGACTGAAAAGTAGGCTACCATTGCCTCATTACCTTTAACAATTTTTAAAAAATTTTGGCATGAAAATATCTCTCCTTTTTAACATGCAACTCACCTTACACTCCCAAAAACTCCCCTAACTGCAACTCATTCACACATATTGGTCCATCACTCAACAGTCACTCATAGCCATCCATTCCCTCTTCCCATCCCCCCCTTTCTCTCTCTCTCTCTCTCTCTCTCTCTCTCTCTCTCTCTCTCTCTCTCTCTCTCTCTCTCTCTCTCTCTCTCTCTCTGTGTCTGTCTGTCTGTCTCCCTCTTGTTCTCTCTTACTGCTACAATACCATTTATTCCTTCCAACTGCTGCAGCCTCTTCTCACTGTCATCTCTCTTTTTCTCACTGTCATTGTCATAAAATCTGTCTTTCATTAACACTGTCTCTCACAGTCTGTTTTCCACTGTCCCCTTCTCTTTACTCCTCCCCCACTGACCCTGTCTCCTTCACTCTTACCAACAAAATTCACTCTTACCAACAAAATTCACTCTTACCAACAAAATTCACTCTTACCAACAAAATTCACTCTTACCAACAAAATTCACTCTTACCAACAAAATTCACTCTTACCAACAAAATTCACTCTTACCAACAAAATTCACTCTTACCAACAAAATTCACTCTTACCAACAAAATTCACTCTTACCAACAAAATTCACTCTTACCAACAAAATTCACTCTTACCAACAAAATTCACTCTTACCAACAAAATTCACTCTTATCCTAGCACTGTTAACTGTGTTCCACTGCCACTGTGTCTCTCTCTTTCTCATACACTGTCATCATCTCCTTCACTCTTTCTATACCACAAGCACTGTTTACTGTCTGTCACAGACTTTACTTACTATTACTTATTACCTTTCCATCTCCCACTGCCACTGTCTCCTTCTCTGACAGCATAAAAAAGCATGAATATGTCTGCATATCAAACGTAGGGGAAAATGTTCAATGTGCTGATGGAAGTGGAAAGTACACCAACTTTTCCATCAGACTTCTAAACAGGAGCATATTCATTTGCTCTGATATGAGCATTTTTCCACAACTTTCAGTCATATATGAAAAGAACTGTAAGGGTCAGGAAAATTTCGATAGTTTACTTATGTGGGATTGAAATAACTCGGAACTAATTTTACATGTCAACTAGATTTTACGTGCACAAAAGTTCTGCATGTACTTCAGTACCACAGCATGGGATTCCCAGAACCATTCTGTGTTACATCACTTTATTAAGTATGTTTTCACTCCACACCGAATTTTGTATGTGGGTTTTATATTTTATGTCTAAAAGTATGGTCAAGTTGAACATCTATATCTCAGAAATGGATAATGATATCAAGAAGATTTTCAAGTTTGTTTGATATCAAGATCTTAGAAATATGTAGCAAAAATTGCACCCATTTCTGTGCATAGCTGTTTTGGAATCTGCAGCTAAATTTTGGTACCCAAAGATCATGTTTTTGGATGTTTCTTAGTAATGGGTAAAGATTTTTTGACAACGGGAGAAATGGCAGTTCTATATAAAGACATAGAGAATTTAAAGTTAAAATCTGAGTGATCTGCTGTGGCTATTACTTAGATTTCAACTATTACCAAATTCTACGTGTGTACTTTGTGTAAGTGTAAGGTAACTTTGAACCACTCTATCTCTGTAGCAAATAAAGATATCAACAAAATTTTCAAGGCTGTTCGAAATCGAGATCTTAGGAATATATAGTAAAAACTTCAGCCATTTGCTCTGCACAGCTGCCTTCAAATCAGTGGCTCAGTTTTGGAACGAAAAAGTGGTAGAAAAACAGCTTTTCTAAGAAACTGCCAGTGAACTAATGACACCTCCCTAAGCCCCTGAAGGCCCACTGTAGACCACATGAAATACAAAAAGAATCAACTGATATGCTATATTTGTCTAAGCACGAATAAGTGTGCAATTTCATGTTTTGGTCCTATACTGTAGGATAGCCTGGGGCCTCACCTTGCAAGTCTTGATAAACGACGAGGGGGAGGAGTAACAACCTTGTTAAAAAACCTGGGTTCATCTGGATCCAGATGGCAGTACCCTATAAGGGCCCCTCATCAGGGTAGCAGGTGAAGACAGACAATGGTTGGAAAGTGGAAGAGGATTTTACGAGTCTCAATGGTGGAAAAGTGGAAGAACTGTCTTCAGATCTTACCTCCCATAGCATCTGTACTCCAGAGAGGTGGCTACAAACAGTGTCTGTTCCCCATGTTAGGAGTGGCCTAAACATATACTGCAGCAGCTCTAAAATGCCTTTGGGAGGGGCGACCCCATCGTAATAATAGCCTATATATGAAATAGTACTTCAAAACTGGCCTCGGAAAAGGTTAGGGTGTTCCATGCAGCCAACATGCAGTTCTTGGAGTGCTGGGGGAACTGACAGAAGTGGAGGACTAGGCACCAACACAATGAAGGTGGGTATCATTAGTGTGATGACCCTTACTGGGAAGGCAGAAGAGTTGATAGACTTCATGGATAAGAACATAGTACTGATTGGACTTAGTGAAGTTAGATGGAAGGGAAGAGGGAGGAGGAAAATGAGGAAAGGTTATGCACTCTACAGGAGTGGTGGACAAGAAGCCATAGGTGAGGTAGGTATCATAGTAAAACCAAACCTAGAGGAATATGTGGAAGCAGTAGAATACACAAGTGATAAGCTGATGAGGATTTGACTGAAGACAAGGAATGTAGTGACTGACTTCATCCAAGTATATGCACTTCAAACAGGAAATAAAGAGAACAAGAGGATTTTCTAGAGGTATTAGAGAGTATAATTACAGATGTGGAAGCAATAGTAATGTGGGTCCTAAATGTGCAGGTAGGCAAAGAAAGGTTAGGGAAGGAGATAATTGGCCCATATGGATATGGGAGAAAAATTAGGAAGGAGAGAAACTGCTTGATTTCTGTGAAAGAAATGGACTTATTGTGGGTAACACTTGGTTCTGTAAAAAGAATAGCCAAAAGATGACAAGGTATGGATGGGGTGACAGACAGACGAAGACGGTCATCGGTTATGTTCTGATGGAAAAGAAAAATCGGAGACAGTTGACAGATGTAACTGCACTCCCAGGAGAGGCTTTTGTTGGAGACCTTTGAGTGGTGGTGGCAAAGATGAGATTTGATGTATCGAAAGACGTATTGGAAGAAAGGGAAAGGAAAATATGAGGGTAATCCCAAAAGTAAGGTCTCCTATTTTTTTATAAGTATGTAGACCTGTTTATTTATACAATGGTTTACATCAGTTTACAGCTTGAACATTTAGTTATTTTTTGAATTAATCACCATTTTTGTCAATGCATTTTTGTAGATGCATTTTTGTCAATGCATTTTTGTAGATGCTGTGGCAGTTTTTGTATGCCCAGGTCATACCAGCTCATCGCCATCTCCACGGTTTTGGCGAAGAAGGATGCCACCACTGGCGTGATTGTTGCTTGGTCTCAGGTGTAAAGTGGTATACCCAGGTTTTGTCACCCATGACAATTGAGTCCAGAAAGCTGTCCTGTTCAGGTGCAAGGCAGTGAAGAAATGTTTGGGAAGCATCAACTCGTTGGCCCATATTGTCCTCAGTCACCATGTGTGGCAATCATATTGTGCACACCTGCTGGTAGTGCAATGTTTCCATTAAAATTCTATCAGTGGTGCTTCGGAAAACCTCAGGAACCAACGTGCAGAGATCATCCAGGGTGATCAGCCAATCTTCATGCATGCTTTGCTCAACCTTCAGATTACATTAGATTAGATTTACTTTCATTCCAATTGATCCATAGTGAGGAGGACCTCCAGGATGTAGAACATGTCAGAAAAACAATAATACATGACAAATATTTATACCTAAAATAAATAAGCCAATGTACCATTCCACAGGTCCCAAGTGGAATGATCGTCATTTTTTAATGAACACTATATGAAAGGGTCACTAATGCACCGAATTTAAAATAAAGTTTTATATTTATTTATAAGGTAATAAACATGTAATACAACTACTATAATACTTATTTACAATGAACACATTACTGCACTGAAATGGTGCAGAAGTTAGATCGTACTTTTTATATATAAAAAATAGAGGGAAACATTCCACGTGGGAAAAATATATCTAAAAACAAAGATGATGTGACTTACCAAACGAAAGCATTGGTATGTTGAGACACACACACACACACACACACACACACACACACACACACACACACACACACACACACACACACACACACACACAAGCTTTCACAACCCACGATTGCTTCATCAGGAAAGAGGGAAAGACGAAAGGATGTGGGTTTTAAGGGAGAGGGTAAGGAGTCATTCCAATCCCTGGAGCAGAAAGACTTACCTTAGGGGGAATATAGGACAGGTATACACTCGCGCACACGCACATATCCATCCGCACATATACAGGCACAAGCAGACATTTGTGAAGGCAAAGAGTTTGGACAGAGATGTCAGTCGAGGCAGAAGTACAGAGGCAAAGATGTTGTTGAATGACATGAGGTATGAGCGGCGGGAACTTAAAATTAGCAGAGGGTAACCGTGGGTTGTGAAAGCTTAAATTTTGTGTTTGTGTTTATTTGTGTGTCTATCAACATGCCAACACTTTCGTTTGGTAAGTCACATCATCTATGTTTGGTTTTACTGAGAAATTCATCAACAGAGTAGAAGATTTGGCCACCAATAAATCCTTTAGGCTTCTCTTAAACTGAATTTCATTGATTGTTAAGCTTTCTATGGCTGCTGGCAAGTTATTGAAACCGTGTGTTCCTGAATAATGCACACCTTTTTGTACAAGACTAAGTGACTTTAAATCCTTTTGAAGATTATTCTTATTTCTAGTATTGATTCCATGAATTGATCTGTTGGTTTAAAAAAGTGATATATTTTTAATGGCAAATTTCATTAAGGAATAAATATATTGGAAAGCAGTAGTTAGTATCCCTAGTTCCCTAAACAGGCTTCTGCAGGATGTTCTTGAGTTCACACCACATATAACTCTTGCTGCATGTTTTTGTGCCCAGAAAACTTTAGCTTGGCTTGATGAATTATCCCAAAAAATAATCCCATATGAGATTATGGAATGAAAGTAAGCATAGCATGCCAGCTTTATCATTTTTATATCCCCTATGTCTGACACAATTTGCATTGCAAATAGAGATTTGTTAAGTCGCTTCAGCAGTTCTGTGGTGTGCTCCTTCCAGTTGAAGTTGTAGTAGTTGTTGTTGTTGTTCTTGTTGTGGTCTTCAGTCCAGACACTGGTTCGATGCAGCTCTCCATGCTACTCTATCCTGTGCAAGCTTCTTCATCTTCCAGTATCTGCTGCAACCTACATCCTTCTGAATCTGTTTAGTGTATTCATCTCTTGGTCTCCCTTTATGATTTTTACCCCCCACACTGCCCTCCAATACTAAATTGGTGATCCCTTGATGCCTCAGAACATGTCCTACCAACCGATCCCTTCTTCTAGTTAAGTTGCGCCACAAACTCCTCTTCTCCCCAATCCCATTCAGTACCTCCTCATTAGTTATATGATCTACCCATCTAATCTTCAGCATTCTTATGTAGCACCACATTTCGAAAGCTTCTATTCTTTTCTTGTCCAAACTAGTTATCATCCATGTTTCACTTCCATACATGGCTACGCTCCATACAAATACTTTCAGAAATGACTTCCTGACACTTAAATCAATACTCGATGTTAACATATTTCTCTTCTTCAGAAACGCTTTCCTTGCCATTGCCAGTCTGCATTTGATATCGTCTCTACTTCGACAATCATCAGTTATTTTGCTCCCCAAATAGCAAAACTTCTTTACTACTTTGTCTCATTTGCTAATCTAAATCCCTCAGCATCACCCAACTTAATTCGACTACATTCCATTATCCTCATTTTGCTTTTGTTGATGTTCATCTTATACACTCCTTTCATGACACTGTCCATTCCGTTCAACTGCTCTTCCAAGTCCTTTGCTGTCTCTGACAGAATTACAATGTCATTAGCAAACCTCAAAGTTTTTATTTCTTCTCCATTTTTCTTTTGTTTCCTTTACTGCTCGCTCGATGTACAGATTGAACATCGGGGAGAGGCTACAACCCTGTCTCACTCCCTTCCCAACCACTGCTTCCCTTTCATACCCCTCGACTCTAATAACAGCCATCTGGTTTCTGTACAAATTGTAAAGAGCCTTTCGCTACCTGTATTTTACCCCTGCCACCTTCAGAATTTGAAAGAGAGTATTCCAGTCAACATTGTCAAAAGCTTTCTCTAAGTCTACAAATGCCAGAAATGTAGGTTTGCCTTTCCTTAATCTAGCTTCTAAGATAAGTCGTAGGGTCAGTATTGCCTCACGTGTTCCAACATTTCTACGGAATCCAAACTGATCTTCCCCAAGGTCAGCTTCTACTAGTTTTTCCATTCGTCTGTAGAGAATAAGCGTTAGTATTTTGCATCTGTGACTTATTAAACTGATTGTTCGGTAATTTTCACATCTGTCAGCACCTGCTTTCTTTGGGATCGGAATTATTATATTCTTCTTGAAGTCCGAGGGTATTTTGCCTGTCTCATACATCTTGCTCACCAGATGGTAGAGTTTTGTCAGGACTGTCTCTCCCAAGGCCGTCAGTAGTTCTAATGGAATGTTGTCTACTCCCAGGGCCTTGTTTCGACTCAGGTCTTTCAGTGCTCTGTCAAACTCTTCACGCAGTTTCATATCTCCCATTTCATCTTCATCCTCTTCCATTTCCATAATATTGTCCTCAAGTACATTGCCCTTGTATAGGCCCTCTATATACTCCCTCCACCTTTCTGCTTTCCCTTCTTTGATTAGACCTGGGTTCCCATCTGAGCTCTTGATATTCATACATTGAAGTTATTATCAATGTGTAATCCCAAGGATTTAACACTGGCCACTTCTTCGACCTGCTTGTAATCGTATGTTAGGCATAAACTCGTAGGACACCCCTTACAAGTTCTGAACTGCATGTAGTGTGTTTTTTCAAAGTTTAGTGACAAAGAATTAGCTGTGAACCAGTGGACATTAATCACAAATATTTTATTAGCTGATCTTTCTAAGATGACACTTGATTTGCTATTTATTGCAATGTTTGTATCATTGGCAAACAAAACGAACTTGGCATCTGGTAATGTTACTGATGGAAGGCCATTAATATACACAAGAAAAGGTAAGGGCCCCAAAATGGAACCGTGTGGGACCCGACATGTAATTTGTTCCCAGTTGGATGATGCCTGATAGCTTGATACATGTCTCTTTCCTAATAACACCTTTTGTTTCCTGCCAGAGATACAAGATTTGAACCATTTTGCAGCATTTACTCTTACACTATAATATTCTAATTTATTTAAAAGGATAGTGTGATTTACACAGTCAAATGCCTTTGACAGATCACAAAATATACCAGTTGCCTGCAAGTTTTTGTCTAATGAATTAAGCACATTTTCACTGTAAGTGTAGATAGCCTTCTCAATATCAGAACCCTTTAGAAATCCAAACTGTGACTTTGACAGTATGTTATTTGAGATAATATGGTATAAAGCTGATTGTACATTACTTTTTCTGAAATTTTTGAGAATGCTGGCAACAGTGAAATTGGATGGAAATTTGATGCTATTTCTCTATCTCCCTTCTTAAACAGTGGCTTAACTTCAGCATATTTCAACCATTCAGGAAATATTCCACTGATAAACGACTGGATACACAGATAGCTTAATATGTTACTTAGCTTAGAATCACATTCTTTAATGAACTTTGTTGGTATTTCATCATGCCCACTAGATGTTTTTGATTTTAAAGATTTTGTGATGGACATTATTTCTGCTGGGGTAGTGAGGGTCAAATTCATATTATGGAAGTTACTTGAAATATCTGGTCTGAGATATTCCATAGCAGCACCTACCGAAGCTGACAACCCCATCTTTTCAGTAACAGTTATAAAATGTTTGTTAAAAAGTTCTGCAACACAATTTTTATTTATTTATTTTAATTTATTTTTCCGTGGGACCACATTAAGGAGAAGTCTCCATGGTCATGGAACGCGTCAATACATGAAATTATAACACGATTGTAGAAACAGATAAAATGAAATATAAGAAACATATTCAGGCGACACGTCGTTAGTTTAAATAAAGAAAATCAAGAAGGTAACACTGGAATTTGCTTAATTTTTTAGCTCTTCCAGGAGCTCCTCGACAGAATAGAAGGAGTGAGCCATGAGGAAACTCTTCAGTTTAGACTTAAAAGAGTTTGGGCTACTGCTAAGATTTTTGAGTTCTTGTGGTAGCTTTTTGAAAATGTATGCAGTGGAATACTGCACTCCTTTCTGCATAAGAATCAAGGAAGTGCATTCCACATGCAGATTTGATTTCTGCCTAGTATTAACTGAGTGAAAGCTGCTAACTCTTGGGAATAAGCTAATATCGCTAACAACAAACGACATTAAAGAAAATATATACTGTGAGGGCAATGTCAAAATTCCCAGACTATTGAATAGGGTTCGACAAGAGGTTTTCGAACTTACACCACACATAGCTCGAACAGCCCGTTTTTCAGCCAAAAATACCCTTTTTTAATCAGAAGAATTACCCCAAAAAGTAATACCATACGACATAAGCGTATGAAAATATGCGAAGTAGACTACTTTTTGTGTTGAAATGTCACTTATTTCAGGTACTGTTCAAATGGTAAATAAAGCGGCATTTAGTTTCTGAACAAGATCCTGAACATGGGCTTTCCACAACAGCTTACTATCTATCCGTACGCCTAGGAACTTGAACTGTTCCGTCTCGCTTATAACATGCCCATTCTGTCTGATTAAAATATCAGTTCTTGTTGAATTGTGAGTTAGAAACTGTAAAAACTGAGTCTTACTGTGATTTAGCATCAAATTATTTTCCACAAGCCACGAACTTATTTCATGAACTACATTATTTGATAATGTTTCAATATTACACACAAGATCCTTCACTACTAAGCTGGTGTCATCAGCAAACAGAAATATTTTTGAATCACCTGTAATACTGGAAGGCATATCATTTATATAAATAAGAAACAGCAGTGGCCCCAGCACCGATCCTTGGGGAACGCCCCATTTAACAGTGCCCCATTGGGACTGAACATCATTACCACTCTCAATATTGCGGAGAATTACCTTCTGCTTTCTGTTCTTAAAGTAAGAGGCGAACCAATTGTAAGCTACTCACCTTACTCCATAATGGTCCAACTTCTGCAGTGATATTTTGTGGTCAACACAGTCAAAAGCCTTCATTAAATCAAAGAAAACACCTAACATTCGCAACCTTTTATTTAATCCATCCAAAACCTCACAGAGAAAAGAGACTATAGCATTTTCAGTTGTTAAGCCATTTCTAAAACCAAACTGTACATTTGACAGCAAATTATGTGAATTTAAATGCTGCAGTAACCTTGTATATACAACCCTCTCGATAACTTTAGCAAACAACAATGGCATAGAAATAGGTCTACAATTATCAACATTATCCCTGTCTCCCTTTTTATAAAGTGGCTTCACTACCGAGTACTTTAATTGGTCAGGAAACCGACCACTCCTAAAGGAAAAGTTACAGATATGGCTAAGTACTGGGCTAACATACATGGAACAATACTTCAGTATTCTGCTAGATACTCCATCATATCCACGCGAGCTCTTGGTCTTTAGTGATTTAATTATTAACTCAATCTCCCTCTTGTCAGTATCATGGAGAAGCATTTCAGGTAACAATCTCGGAACACTTTTTTTGTACGAGCGCTATATGATTCCCTGTTGGGACTAGGTTTCTGTTTAGTTCACCTGCTATATTCAGAAAGTGATTATTAAATACTGTGCGTATATGTGACTTATCGGTAACACGGACATTCCCACTACGCACTGATTCTATATCCTCGACCTGTCTCTGCAGACCAGCCACTTCCTTTACGACTGACAATATGGTTTTAATTTTATCCTGAGACTTAGCTATTCTATCTGCATACCACATACTTTTTGCCTTCCTAATAACTTTTTTATGCACCTTACAATACTGTTTGTAATGGGCTACTGCATTTAGATTGTAACTGTTTCTAACGTTTTGATATAATTGCCACTTTGTTCTACAAGATATTCTTATACCTTTAGTCAGCCACCCAGGCTGCCTGTTTGTGCTAGTACCCTGTTTTGAACATTCTAACGGAAAGCAACTTTCAAAGAGCACGAGAAAAGTCTTGAGGAAAGCATTATATTTATCGTCTACTGTATCAGCACTATAAACATCTTTCCACTCTTGTTCCTTGATAAGGTTTACAAAAGTCTCTACAGCAACTGGATCAGCTTTCCTAAAAAGTTGGTAACTATATTTAACATGTGTTGCAGCACAAAAATCTTTTAGACTTAAAATTTGTGCATCATGATCTGAAAGGCCATTCACCATTTTGCTAACAGAATGCCCTTCTAGTAATGACGAATGAACAAAAATATTGTCTATGGTTGTTCTACTGTTCCCTTGCACTCTCGTTGGAAAGAATACGGTTTGCATAAAATTATATGAATTAAGGAGGTCTACCAGCATCCTTTTCCTTGCACAATCACTTATACAAATTATATTGAAGTCACCACATATAACTAACTTTTTGTGTTTCCTATAAAGTGAACCAAGAATCTCCTCTAGCTTTAGCAAAAATGTTGTGAAATCGGAGTCTGGGGATCTATAAATAACAACAGTAAGAAGTTTATCTCCACTAAATTTAACCACACCTACACAACATTCAAACACCTTTTCAGTGCAGTACTTTAAAACATCAATTGACTCAAATGGGATACTGTTTTTCGCATACATGGCTACTCCCCCACACCGCAAAGAGCTCCTAGAAAAGCTGCCAGCCAACCTGTATCCTGATAAAGGAAGCCTCTGAATTATCCCCTTATTTAAGAAGTGTTCAGATACACCAATAATTTCAGAGTCAACATCTATAAGCAGTTCACTAACTTTATCTCTAATGCCTTGTATGTTTTGATGAAATATACTAATTCCCTCATTAATCGGATACCTAAGCTTTGTCAAAAGTGGTTTCTTTGTTAGAGAGACTTCCCTTAAGCAGGAAAACCTGTCAGCTGACTTCAATCTAAAAAAGGTACAGCTCTAACACCCACAACTATCGGAATTTTCCCACCACCCCCACCTATGCTGTCACCTATAAGCTTTGCCAACCTCCCCTTTCCATACCTGTTGAGGTGCAGGCCATGTCTAGTGAAACCCGTCCTGCTGATAGACTACACCAACACCACTGAAATGTGACTCATGCCTTCTGTCATTAGCGCACCCCCAAGTCTCATGCTATTACGCCTGACGGCTGTATTAAGCTGTGGCCAATCGTGACGCTGAAACAGTTCCACGAAATGCACATTCGTGTTGCCAGTCTGAGTGGCTATCTTTTCCAGGTCACCATCTATGTCATACTCCCCATCCATATCAATACTATTACCAGCCCCACCCACAATCACTACCTGATCCTCTTTTGTAAAATCCCTACATAACCCCCCTATGTTAAGTCACCTGAGCCAATCCTGCATTAGGCTTCATAATGCTGGTGACCTGGTACTCACTCCCCAAAACTTCCTGCAACTGCTGGCCTACACCTCTACCATGAGAACTACCTAACAGCAGAACCTTCTTCATTCACACACATCTGTCACTCTTAATGCTGTTTGTTCCTCTTCATGTCTGGTTCTACCGGTCTCCTCCTTCACTATATCCTATATTGTCTTTATTTTGTTATCTTATATGACTATCTTTTCCTTGTAATATATTTGCTTTGATGTCCATATTACAGTCTTTAATATTTTGCAGTATTTCTTGTAATGTGCTATAGCATCAACATTGGAACTGTTTCAGATTGACAGATACAGTTTTCTTTTTGTTTTAAAAGATTCCCTTATTCCTTGAGTAACACATGGCTTCTTTGTAGACTTGGCTCTAACCTTGGTAGGTTTTGGGGGAAAACAGTGTTCAAATAAGGTACCTAAGCACTTTATTATCAAAAGTGTTATATTTTTCATTCATGACATGAGCACTGTAAACATCAGTCCAGTGAATGTCTCTGAGGAGTGTCCTAAAATAATCCATTTTTGGCTTATTGATTACCCTCTTGAGCTCAGATTTAACATGTTTAATATCACAGAAGGAATTGCATGTCATGGTCTGAGAGGCCATTGACTATTGGTTTTGTAATATAATTTTGTTCATTGGACTTTTCTATGAAGATATTATCAATGGCTGTTTGTGAGCAATTGGCTACCTTAGTGGGGAACTTTACAGTGGGAATTAAATTGAGTGGCAGTGTTACTAACTCAAATAAGTTCTTATTTGGAGAGTCTTTAAGGAAATCTACATTTAAATCAACAGCAACGACTATTTATTTGTTTTTGGTTGTTAAATGGGCCAGTACAGCTTTAAGGTGGTTTACGAAGAGATTAAAGTTATCTGCAGGTTCTCAATATACACTTAATATAATTAAGGATTTTTTATGAAATTCTACTTCTGTTGCACATGCTTCCGTATGCTGTTCTAGGCAAAATTTATGAATGTCTATGTTCTTAAATTTATGAATGTCTATGTTCTTAAATTTATGACAGTTCCTGATGAATGTGGCAACTCCTCCTTTCTCCATTTCTGATCTACAAAAGTGAGATGCTAACCTAAACCATGTAACACTTAAAAGTTCTATACCAGTGGTCACATGATGTTCAGAGAGGCAGTTTGTCAGCTGGGTTTGAAGACTCTAATTCATCTATGCAGATAGTTAATTCATTAATTTTATTTCTTAGTCCTCGAACATTTTGATGCAATAAAGATAGCTGACATTTCACATTGACTGAGTTAAAATTGGGTAGAGTTAAAATACCAGCTGACTGTTGAAAATTCTTAACCAATAGCTGTTTGTGCTGATGTAATAAGCTAGAATTATGTTTTTTGGTTTCTTTCTCAAACTGAAGGTTTGTCTCAGTTCTAACCTCTCTTAAAATTTGGTTTATTTCTGTCCTCCCTACCCTAAAAGAGGTCTTTTCTGAACCCTATAACCACTGGTATTTTACCACTCATGACAGTGCCTCCCCCCTTTAACTTTCCTGCTGCTTTCCCAGCCAATTTACCGTTCCCCTTCCTGTTGAGGTGAAGGCCATGTCTCTCCTCAGACGTTGATGGTCTCCCTCTCCTTTGTTCGTCGTGAATTTTGGTCCGACCAGCTGCAAACTCTCTACACCACTTACGAACACTTTTGACATCCATGCATGACTCACCATACACTTCCATCAATTGGTGATGGGTTTCCATTGACACAATGCCCTTTGTGTTCAACAACCAAAAAATTGAACGAAATTCGCACTTGGCGGTAACTTCCAACAGGAGCTCCATTCTCAATGGCTGCCAAGCCAAGACTGTGCACCTCAGCGTGGCGTGTGCATGTTTACAAACAGCGCATGAAGCACTCTTCATAACAGTGTGACCAACTGCCACACAAACAGAGTCCTGTACTTATAAAAAAAAATAGGAGACCTTAATTTTGGGATTACACTCATAAAAGTGTGGAAACTACAGGATGGCATGGTACAAGATAAGTTTAAGGAGTTACGTAAGTGCAAGATCCCTAAAACCGAGAATGGCGATGTGGAAGAGGAATGGAATAAGTTCAAAGAGCGTTTGTAAGCTCTGCTGAGAAGACCCGTGCCAGAGTGTCCGGAAGGGTAAAGGAAAAGGAGAAACCATGGTGGAATGAGACGGTGAAGGAAGCAGTAAAAGAAAAGAAGGAAGCCTGGCATGAATGACAGAGACTGAACAGCCAGAAGTAAAAGGAAATACCAGGATAGTAAAAATAAGTGTAAGAAAATGATAGCAGAAGAAAAGAGGAAAAGCTGGGAGAGATTCACCCAAGAGTTGGAAAAAGATGTTACTAGTCATAAGAGGATGATATATGGAATTACAAAGAGGATGAGGAAGGAAAAAAAACATACACAAAGCTCGTGAAAGGGGAAAGTGGAGAGCTATTAATGCAACCAGAGAAGATAAGGAAAAGATGGAAAGAGTACTTTGATAAATTACTAAATGTGAAGAACGACAATGGAAGTAGGGCAGGGGTATGGAAGAAGAGGAGGATATAAAGATGTTAGAAGTGGAACTAGCTTGGAGAAAAATAATAACAGGAAAGGCACCTGGGATAGGTGAAATTACTGTGGCAGCTGGACCAGTTGGACTACAGCGGCTATATAGACTAATAAGATGCATTTGGACCCAAAAATGTGTACCTGAAGAATGGGGAAAGGGAATAATAATCCCAGTTTTCAAGAAGGATGACCAGATAGTATGTGATAAATATCTAGGGATCACACTCGAATCACAAGTAGCAAAAATAATGGAGAGGATACTGGAAAGAATAGTGAGAGAAAAAGTGGAAGGGCAGTTAGAAGAGGAGCAGTATGGCTTTTGTCATGGTAGATCAACAGTGGACCCAATCTTTAGTATGAGACAGTTCATGGAAAGACATTGTGGGTATGGGAAAGATGACATTTCTTGACCTAGTGAAAGCATATGACAGTGTTCCCAGGGAAAAGATATGGGCAATCTTGAAGAGAAAGGGAGTTGGAAAGCAAATGCTTTAAGTCATCCAGGCAATGTATGAAAAAAGCTCTAGTTGTGTGCAGACATCAGATGGAAGAACTGAATGTTTAAGAATGTTAAGGGACTAAGAGAAGGAAGTGTGATATCACCAATATTTTTTATAATGGTGATAGATGAAATAGTCAGAGAGATGAAAGAAGCCCATAGAGGAAGGGAGATGAAGCTGTTACTATTTGCTGATGATATTGTGGTGTGGGGAACAAGCAGTAAGGAGGTACAAAAACAAATAGACATCCTAAACAATAAGGTCAAGAAATGCGAAATGAAATTTAGTGTGGAGAAAACAAGACCATGATGGCAACCAGATGGGATAGAGAGGGCAAGGAACAAATTCATATTAAGGGACAGGATATTGAAATAGTGGAAAACTTGAAATATTTGGGAAGGGTATTAATAGGGAATGCTCGTTTGGAGACAGAAATTAGCAAAAGAATACAACATAGTAGTATATTTTACCAGTGTGTGAGGGGCTTGGTGTGGGGAAGTGCCAATGAGTTGCGAGCTGGTGCTATACAAGACTTCACACCCACACTAATTTACGGCTCAGAGACTTGGACTATGACTAGAAGAGAGGAGAGTAGGATACAATCCAGTGAAATGAAGTTTCTGAGAAGTATGCTAGGGAGGACGAGGAGAGACAGAGTGAAAAACGAAGATGTTAGGAAGGAAATTGAAGTGGAGAAGTTGACTGAGAAAATTGAAAAGAATAGATTAAAATGGTTTGGGCATGTGAAGAGGATGGGCGAGGAAAAAATACCAAGAAGAATGATGTAGTTCAAGACTGGGGGCAAGAGGCCAAGAGGAAGATCTAGAACAAGATGGATTGATACAATAAAGATGAGTGTAAGGAGCAGAAACCTGCTATGGAACCAAATTGTGGAAGAAGAATGGTGGAAAGACTGAGTAAAGTGGTGAAGTACCACTGATACCCCAATCCGACCAGATGTTGGATAGATGGGAGATGATGATGATGATGATGATGATGATGATGATTGTAGGATAGTAAGATTAAAATGATCTATCTTCTGGGAATAAAAATAGTCCCTAGCTCAAGGACTATCCAAAACACTTGACCCCCCCACCAATTCTATCATGAATATAACCCAAGATAAGAACCACAGAAGAATACTATTTTTATGTGCAGAGTTTTGGAATGTATTAGAAAATGCATGCTGTAGCATGCATACTGATTTTATCATGTGGCTTTTAGTGCTGGGCATCTCCCAAGTGATATTCTGTTCACCTGCAATGCAGCTCTTTTCATTTAGGCAGTGAGGCTGCATCTTTAAGGGAATTGGTACACGTCAGGAAAGAAAAGAATTTGGAAGGAATTAGCTGTGGCTTATAGTAAAGGACCAATACCAGCATTTGCTGCAATTGTAAATGAGAAATCATAGAAACCTGTTTTCTAGGCTGTCAGCAGTTGGATTCATACCATCTCACCTCCCAAATCCATGGGTTGCTAGCACAGCACTTCAACATGTAGAGCTATCCCAAGTTGGTGGAGTATTTGGAAAAACTGGTTGTTATGCATTGTTTTAAAATAAAATACATGACAACAAAGGAAGAAATTCTGATACTGCATGTTTTTTTCTTTAATTGTACGTGTCTTGTCATTTCATAGTAAAAGAATTCATGCATATTTTAAGATTTAGGGTGCACGGAATTCCTGGCTTCAGTTATTATAGCATTACGAGAGTGTAAACATATTTCAGATGGAAAAATGGGGGTGATGAATTGGATCCCACACCACACAGAAATACTTCAGGATAGAACATATAAGTGTGGTGTAAGCAGTCTCATTAGTAGACCTGTTGGACCTTCTAAGTGTTCTGCCAATGAATCGCAGTCTTTGGTTTGCTGTACCCACAACATTATCTGTGTGATTATTCCAGTTTAGGTTATTTGTAATCCCTAAGTATGTAGTTGAATTTACAGCCCTCAGTTTAGTGCAACTTATTGCGTAACTGAAATTTAATGGATTTCTTTTCATACTCGTGTGAATAACTTCACACTTTTCTTTATTCAGGGTCAATTGCCACTTTTCGCACCATACAAATATCTTATCTAAATCACTTTGCAATTCATTTTGGTCATCTGTAGACTTTTAAGATGGTAAATGACAGCATCATCTGCAAACAATCTAGGCGCTACAGTCGGGAACCGCACGACCACTACGGTTGCAGGTTCGAGTCCTGCCTCGGGCATGGATGTGTGATGTCCTTAGGTTAGTTAGGTTTAAGTAGTTCCAAGTTCTAGGGGACTGATGACCTCAGAAGTTAAGTCCCATAGAGCTCAGAGCCATTTTGCAAACAATCTAAGAGAGCTAATCAGATCATCTCCTACGTTGTTAAGATAGATCACGAACAATAGAGTGCCCGTATCACTTTGTTGGGGAACTCTGGATATTACTTCTGGTTTACTCAATGACTTTCCATCTGCTACTATGAACTGTGACCTTTCTGACAGCAAATCATCATCTCTCCAGGGATTCTCATTTCAGTTCACAAAACAACTCAGTAATGCACACATGTTGATCATATCTGTTGGTAAGAAAACTAACAGCACATCTCTGAATCACTTCAACACCTTCCTTTATTTCAACCCGGAGGGATCACAAACACTCAAGCAGTACTCAAAGATGGGTCACAGCAGTGTTTTGTATGTGGTCTTCTCTGTAGATGAGCAAAACTTTTCTAGACTTCTCCCAGTAGATGGAGACAACTATTGCCTTCTCTAGTATTGACCTTACAGGGTCATTCCCTCTCATATCACTTTTCAGTGTTATGACTAGGTAGTTCATTGACATGGCTGTGTCAAGCAGCACACCACTAATACTGTACTCCAGCGTTATTGGATATTTTTTGCTACTCATTTGCATTAACTTACATTTTCCTACTTTAGGGCATGCTGACATTCATAGAACTTTCCTACATCCTACTCCAGTCACTCCTCAATGACACTTCCAGCTGCACTACAGCATCATCAGCAAACAGTTGTGGATTGCTGCTTACCCTGTCTGTCGGATCGTTTAAGTACACTACCTGATCAAAAGTATTCAGACAGCTATTAGTGGGTGTATGTGCGTGTGTGTGCGTGCAGGTATGGCACCCCATGATTCCTCAATAACTGAAACCAGAGCAGGTAGTGATGTGGGAAGCTTGGGCTGGAGGTGTTCCACTGGTTTAGGTTAGTCAGTTTCAGGAATGTTTCTGTCTACAAACAATTGCTTAACTGATACTGCTTTATCTTAGAGTGCATTGTCATGATTATAAAATCACTGTCTCTGAACTATTCCTGTACTGTGACATAAGTTTCTGAGTGTTGTACCGTGTCATAATGTGAGAAAGTGTAGGTCAGAATGTCCTCCTTCTGGGTCTACCATGGCTGTATGCATGACTGAAACACTAGTTTATCCAGTATAATTTTTTAAGTTATTACGTGATACAAATACTCAGAAAACTTTTATGTCAACTGAATCTGGCCGCAGAAGCCTGTGCAATGCCCTAACAATATAAACACCTCCATACTGCAACACCATCACCTCCATACCTCACTGTTGCAACTACACATGTTGGTAGGCAGACAATGTTCTCCAAGCATTTGCCAAACTCAGACCCTTGCATAATCTTGCCACAGCATATAGCATGATTCATCACTCCAAATCACTTGTTTCCAATCATCTACAGTCCAGTGTGTCATGTTTCACACTACCTTAAGTGTCACTTGGCACTGACTACATGAATGAGGAGCAAATTGATTGTCGTATCCCATTCTTTTTAACTCCCTGTGCACGGTCATTGTCTTAGCTGTATTGCTGGTTGTACTTTGGAACTAACAAATGATTCCTTCTGGCAATTTCATGCAATTTCTTATAATCACATTCTACAAAGCTCGCCGGTCTCTGTCCATCAGTACATGAGGTCTGCCTGGTCTTGGTTTATCTGTTGTCGTTCCTCCACATTTTCCTTTCAGAGTCATGTCACCAACAATTGACCTGGCCAGGTTTAGAAAGATTGAAATGTCCCTGACAGATTTGTTGCAAAGGTAATGTCCAATCGCTAGTCTATGTTTGAAGTCAAACTGCTCTCCTGACTGACCATCCTGCTGTTACTGCTTCTCTCCTGACAACACAACAGGCCCTGGCCTCTTGTACATTGGCCAGTCCATCTCTCTTGACATCCAGGAGTCAATTCTGGATGATATAGAAGTGTCCAGATATATTTGATCAGATAGTATATATCTATAAAATGAGCTGTCGCATCACATTTCCCTGAGGCACTCTGGATGATACACTTGTCTCTGATGAACACTCACCATCCACAACAACATACTGCATTCTATTATTTAAGAAGTCTTTGAACCACTCCCATATTTCACCTAATCTGTATCTTCAAATGTTCATTAACAATCTGTAGTGGGGCATGTATCAAATGCTTTCCAGAAATCTAAGAATGTGGGACCTGCCTCTCACTCATAACAGTTTGTGGCGACTATCGACCAAATTGCGTGTAACATCTTCATTTGGAAAGCTATTTGTGAGCAGTCTGTGGTCACCCATGAAATGGAAAACAAGTGTACCGAGAATCAAGAGAGGTGTATGTCTGTACATTGGATCCAGCAATCCTGCACACTAAACCCATGCTGGTGACCTCGAATTTATTTGCAGGTGCTACAACAAACTCTCATTCTGTTGTGCAGTACACAATGGATCACTTGCCGACCACTGCACTGCACACGAGCTGACTAGGTTTTCCAGTGAATGCTCCAGCATTGCTCTCCAATTATCCATCTTGTGTCCCCAATAGTTAGACGCCATTCCTGAACACACCAACTAGCTGAATTCAACAGCACAGTGCTTCTACATTACCACAGCCACGTGCTGGCATCAGGTGTGAACAATAACTTTTCATTATCATACATGAATCAGCTGTCATGTGGCTGTGTCCCTCACCAACAGAACATTTTTCGTGCACAAAACTTCACATGCGAACATTTTACGTCGAATGTGAGCCTCCCACATGTTCCGAGTGGTCAACAACGGCCAACACAATGCGCTGAAACACCAGTGGCTATGTTTGCAAATTTCCCAAGTGCCAGTGCAACTTATCCACATGAGTCAGTGGTGGTACAAATTGTGTTGGATGCTCAAAACAGGAAATTTTACATTTATCTTGTAACTCCGGATGTTACACCAGACCCCCACATCTCCCTTACTACCAGCATCCGCTTTAGGAGTATTTCTGATGGCACATGCCATTCCTGCCGTGTATGTTCCACAAATGTTAGATGATTTTAAAAATTTTAATGCACGTGTAGTGGAGGGGCCCAGACACTGTACTTTGTCATTTCCTGCACATCAATCGACTCTTCCACTCCAGTCCATTCTACACCTGTTGGCGTTACTCTCGAGCTAGCTGTGCCTACCATGCCACTGACAGTGTCGTAAACTGGTACACCGCTGCTGCGCCCAAGACAGTTACACTGCAGAGCTACAGACAGGGGGCGATAGTTTGCGACAAACCATTACACCACAGCTTCCCTATCCATTGGCCTAAGCCACCACCCCTTCGCAAGGACCACCCATGCACATGGTTTGCCACGGCATAGAAGAAGCTATCTGCCTCATCATGAGTCATGAGTTGCTGGGTTCCAGATCCCCTTTGCAGCTCTAGTGTCACTCCATGCTAAGATTGACACACATCATATACCGGACACTATGCTTTCGAACATCTGGTTGCGCAAACTTCCTCTGGAAGTCCAAATTCACCTTCTCCAATTCACTTCAGCCCTACTGGATGCTAAACTGAAGATTGCAGACCAGATTTACAACATTCTGCCACTCCCACATACTCCTCCTTCCCCTCCCCCCAACCCCCACCCCTGGGTGGCACTAAGGCCTCAGGGGGTTGGCGCACCTAAGTTGCAGTTTCCATCATTCAGTACAGAGTGCGTACAACTCACTCCGCCCATGCGCACAGACCCAACTCCACCTGGCAGCCGCCACTGTAACTCCTCTCCTACCAGCTCTACTGTGGCGCCGCCACTGGAGGAATCTACAAACACGACCCCCCTCTACTGACGCTTTGGCCTCAGCCAGCTCGACGGATTATGCTATGCACCATTCTGCTTGGTGTTACTTCCAGTCCTGCTTTGGCGATGGGGCTAAGAAATGTCATTCCCCATGCGCGTTCCCACACTAATAGCGCGACCCTACTCAGGCACTATGGGCCGCGCTGCATCGCACAGATGCCTGTCTCTTAATACTTCTACATCTCATGCTCCAGGACACTTGTACATGAAAGATGCAGTGTCTTGGCTTTTGTTTCTAGTCGACATGGGGGCAGAGGTCAGAGTCATACCTATGCCCGCAGGTATTAAATCTGAGCATCAACCTTGCCCCCACTTTGATCTGGCAATAATTCCTTGATCCAATCTCATAGTATAACTAATTTAAACCTTAAACTGCAGGACATTAACCACCCCCTTACAATGGGCTTTCATTATCGCCGATGTGAATGAACATGTGCTCAGGGATAGATTTTCTCTTAGCCCATGCTCTTTCACCCAACTTACAATGAGGTTCACTAATCTTTAACTCAGTAGACCACACCACCAGTTCTGATATTTCTTCACTCTGACCTGAGAGCGCCACTCTATTGTGCAAGCTAACTGAAGCCACCGTTGCAGTACTCCCTTTTAAATCACACAACAATGAGCTTTGGGACAACAATGAAGCCCTCCGCTTATGATTGCTGCCATACAAGCCAAGATCACGGTTGCTCGTATCCAGGTGACCCAGCTGTCAAAGGCGGCCATGCCCTCAGCCCCCGTACCGCCTCCTCGCACCAGCTGCTGATGCCACGTAACTTTTCTACTGCCAGACAGAAGCTTTGTTTGTGCCACTACCAAGTACCCCACTGAGCTCCTTGACAAAGACTGTCAATGGGTCACCACCACTGCTGCTGATCCACCGGCCAGCGACACACAAGCACTGTGAGGGTAGAGTGCATGGTGAATTGTCATGATTTTTCTCATTTTATTCTCCATATTATCCAGCTGTACTTTTGAGCAGATCATGATGCCTAAAGTGTCTGTGATGATGTGTACGGTAGAAATAGGCAAAGTCATTCATCCTTGGGAACTAGTTCACTGGTGATTTCTCTTTTCTGGGAACCGTTCATTTTTACTCGTTCACCGTTCACTGTGCTTGGTATGTGGTTCTTATGAAAAATTGAACATTAGTAGCATAAGTGACTGAAGATGGAAGGCGCCATGAGGGATCACTTGCCTACCCCCTGGAGTACAGAGTTTTTATTCATAACAGAATTCTCACACACTTGTAAATTTTCATGATTCTGCAAAACATCGCATTTAGCCAACTGTAGCATTATGTGGCTGATCATAGTGAAATAATACAAGGTGGCACACAAAAAACCAGCCCCAAGTACAGACTGCTCACTAATGATGCACGATTTGTTGACTGATATGAGCAGAATAGATAAACATGTAATAATTACGCAGTGAAGAAATAACAAATAAGCTAATGCAAGCAACTTTGAAACAATAGATGACAATTGGTAAGTGACAATGAGCAGTCTAGTACTTGGGGCCAATTTTTCATGTGCCACCCTGTACCACTGAAATAATATTGTAGGAGTTATCATTCTCTTTAAAAATGTGACACCATACACTCGATTACGAAGTGTGGGCTTCTTTCAGTTGTAAGTCGGTCTGCCTTCCATAACAATTAATATGCTCTTTTACCTCGGATAAAAAAAAGACGGAAAATGGCCACGCATAGAATATGAGAATAACCAGAAGTTCAGAGCTCAAAAAGGTTTGAAACAGATCTAGAATGGGTGTGCGAAGCGAACAAAATGAACAACAACAACAACAACAACTCGATACTGAACTAACTATGAGCAGTTGGCAGTGGAACTGCGATGAGTGGCCACGCAAAGAAGGATGAGTCCAGCTGGGCGAGACCGAGATGGACAGGAATGGGACCAAGGCTGGAACAAGACCGGCTGACATTCCTTTCAGGAACGAGACTGACTGTTTCCCATTCTGGGAACTATAAGTAGAAAGCTGTGATCGAGACTGAGACAGATGGGGACGGGACTGAGGCTGGAAAAGTATATGTAGAAAGCTGCAACCAAAGTGAACTATGAAAGACCATTCCTTAGAAATCGTTTCTCACTCGTTCCGTTCATCTTGGTGAACCGTTCCTTTGGACCTGTTAGACTGCAGATGACCCATCTCTAGTGTACAGCCCATGTAAGAGTGCCTTGATGGTATTACTACCATTCAGTTTACTTTTTGAGATTTTTCTGAGTCTTTGGATGTACTCCTTGCTGGTCACATTTGTTTCATGTACATACTTGATGTTGTCCACCTGCAAAATGCTTATAGACTTGTAAGCCTCAGGCTAGTGGTACTTGATTGTTCTTACATTTTGGCATCTTGATGCCTTCATTTTCTGAGATTTTGCCCTGCTTTAGTACCAGTACAGTATACTTGGCTGAGACGAAAGCTGATGTCATTGATGAAGAATTGAACTGTATTCATCGTAGACTGGATTTCAGTTTCAGATATACACAGAGCTTCAAATTGTCCATGAACAGCAAGAAAGGTATATTTTCTGAGAATCATTATTATTATTATTATTATTATTATTATTATTATTAGTCTTATACATTTTTATTAAGTAAAACTGCAACAAGAAGTGCCATTATATAAGTTTTAAACCTTAAAATAGGTTACTGCTCAGCAAAATGAATTCATAATTTTACTGTAGCGAGAACTAGCATGGTAAGCTCACAGGTTCTTTCAACCAGGCAACTTCTTCAGTTTGCTCTGCTAATAATTTCCTAAAAGTACAGAGTTTGTAAATGACGAATTATTGATGAATATTTTCAGTGGGCAATCATTCTCACTTTGCCTTCTTGCAAAGGTAGTTTTCCTCCATTATTTAAGCAATTCATGCAATTCATGAATACTTGTCATGCTTCTTCCCTACTTCATCTCTTTGCCACAAGTAATTGTGAGAGTGACTAAAAGATTTTCATGTGTTGCATCCCCACAACAAGATTTTCACTTTGAGCAGTATAGTTTCCTGTTTTTATAGACAAGAAACTATGTAAAGTATAAAATGCAAGTACAGTTTCACACAATGTGTTAAAGTTAACAGAAATAACTTACTGGAACACTCTGAACTATGCTGACAAAATTCCAATTGCATTTTCCTACTAGTCTTCCCGCATGTGACAGCATGTAGCTGTATATTCTTTTGTTGAAAGTAATATTTTTAGAATGTATGGCTTCATCATGTAGTTGCCTCAAACAAAGACACTCCTGCCAAGGTGTCACACTAAACCTAATTCTTGGACATATTATTTAACTGTTGGTGTTATTGTATCTAAACATATATCCACACCCTGTAAATCACTGAAATATATGGCAGAGAATGCTTCACATTGTACCACATATTCATATTTCTTCCCATTCCTGGGTATGGAGCATAGGAAGATCAACAGCTTAAATGCCTTTGTGTAGCCTGTAGTTACTCTAATCTTGTCTTTTCTGTCTCTATGGGAGTGATACATATAGGGCTGCAGTGTTATCAAAATTCCTCACATTATACTGATTACTGGAACTTTATAAAAAGGATTTTGCTGGATAGTTGATACCTATTTTCAGGCATCTGCCAGGTCAAGTTTTTCAGCATTTTTGTGTTGCTCTCATGTGGGCTGCTTGTGGTGTGCTTCTTTGTATACATTCATTATCCCCTGTCAGCCCAGTTTCATTTCATTTGGTATGGGCCCCACACACTTGAATGATATTCTAGGCTATAATACATTGTGAATAATGACACTTGCACAATACAATCTGTTGACAACCCATTTCAGATGGCGAGCATCAATTATCAAGTTTCCTACAAAAAATCAAAATTTAAGGTTACTAATAATATTCAAATTCTACAAGAAATTGATTTAGCACAAAGCTTACAACTGGTCACAGAGATTTTTTAGAGTTTATATTGTTAAATCTTATGGGCTACTTACGTGATGTTTTTAAATGCAATACATGCTGAAATGATGGATTAAAAGTCACTAATTTTGCACTTGTCCTGTTCATTGAGTACTGATTGAGGTTTTCTATTTTTGATAACAAACATTAACTTTTTCCTATTCTTTGCAGAACTTTTAAACTGTTCTCTATGCCTCTGGTGTTGTGGCCTAGGTTTATAAGGTGGACGGCATATGTAGATTTTTTAGTTTTGGTACACACTGTGTGCTTTTTGTAGCATATTCAATAGCTGCTTCCTGTTTGGAAATTTCAGCACATCCTGCATTTTACACTGTACGCATGTGTTCGTTGAAAATAATGATCATTTATTCTCTTTACAGCATTCAATAACCAGGTGCCTAACTTGTATAATGTGAAAAATGCAACATTCACAGCCATGTTTTGATAGAGTTTTACTATCTTACTAGATACTTCACCTTTGTAGGTCATCTTTAACTCTGCTTTCTCCTTGTTTCTAACATGGGTCACACAAGTGATTTGTAAGAAACTGATGGCGTATTTTTAGTGTACCTTTGTGCCATTCCTTATTCATCTGCTGGTGAATGATTGTCTGTCCTTCTCTTTCTGTTTACTCCTGGCATGTTAATTACCTTCAAATATAGAAGACATTGTACAAAATATACTCTTACTGATGATGATTCTTTGAAGTATGGAACTGGTAATCATTCTGTTTCACAAAATTAAATCTAGTAAATAAATGTGCCTGGCTACTGTTTTAATTTCCTGTGCTCCCAGGAGCATCTTAAAGTTCTTCAGTCACCTATCACAAATGTACATAAAATGTAATATAAGAAGCAGAAAATACAGTATATATTTTTGATTAACATTTATTTTTTAAAAATTGTGTAGTTGAACACATCATTGTATTTTATTTCACTCTGAAAATTATGTCAGTCTTGAAGAAAATATGACAAAATTAACATAAAATTATATACTGTAGCTGTCTGAAATTATTCTCTCCCATTCTTTGAATAAAAAGGACAATTTTTCCCTTGTGGTATCAGAGTCATGAGATCACAATGTGACAAAATAGCTTCATGACTCTGTGTCAAATAGAGATAATACACCTGAGAAAAAGTTCACCATTCCATGTCACAGTACAATACAATACACCAAAAACAGCGATGTCAAAATGTCTCTTAGTAAATAAATGATTTCATACGAGTCACCATTAAAAAGGTTCATTGGTCAATGTAAGCTCAGGTGAAAACCTACAGTTGTTCGGTATGAAACACATTCCATTTATATCAAACACACATTGCAGAAAAATGTGAATGTCTTGTCAGTTTCTTTCACCTTTCAGGATCAAACATGAATTGTATGTTGCATCCGCTCCTGTTCTTTCTGCTGAAGAAATCTGAAACAAAGAAAAAAGTGTTCAATATAGTATCTATTAATAAAGTAATGATACTCTGATTTGTTAACAGAACACTGAAAAATTATGATAATGCTAAGTTTTTTACAGAATGAAATGGATAGTACTGCACATATCTCTGAGGAGAGTAGGTCTAAAAATTATAATTTTAAATGATGTAATGGGAGGAGAAATATTTTTCAACATAACTGGGAATATTTTTAATAATTTCTATTGCCTTTTCATTTATCATGGTTCATTACATTGCACTTTCCATTTTATTTTGAGTGCTGGCCAGTATATTTGACTGGATACCTGTCAGAAATTTTATTACTTTACTTAGACAGGAAACCAGATCCAACATAAATACAGGCCTGCGCGCATGTCTGTGATGTCAGCAATGTAGTGTTAGCAGCCGGCTGGCACAAATGCTTGCTTTGTCAAAGATTTTGTCAAACTTCTTTGACCAAACTACTTCATTGGAGCTATTACATGATTGTAAAATTCATCATCATAGTTGGTTGGGAATGGATGCCAAACAGTTAACAACAGCATACATTGGTGGTGAGCACATTGCTTGAACAGAAAGAGAAATGGAAGTGATTGTGGGTGAAACTGTGTATAGCAAGAGGAGAAGTTTAAAGTGTTCACAAAATTTGCTTCCTGAGGGGCAGTGTGAGGATGTAAAGACCATAAAAAATTGTTTGAAACTGGAACTTTGCCTTCATGAAATGTGCCCCTCATATTTGCATACATGATATTCATTTATGAAATACTATTCCTTAATTTCATTCACCATAATCAAAGTTTTGGGAAAGCCTGCAACTGTGTCATTCACAATTTAAATAATGAAACACTGCACTAGTCATGTATTTTTCCATGCTTAATATGATGTTCTTTTTGGAATTTATTCTGATTATCAAAAGGAAATATTCACATAGATACTTTTTGTGGTCTTTGTATGTGTGTTATATGCTGTGTTGTTGCTGTTGTGTTTTTATGATTTACTACAGACAGACAGATTTCTTTTGTCCAATTTTCTGAAACATCACATAAAATAGCTGTGTAAGTATTTGTACTTGATCATAGAATAAATTCTTGCAGAACAGTGTACAAATCATGAAAAAGTATGTAACTGGTGCAGTGTTTCATTAAATTAAAATCATGACTGCTATTTCTGCTAAAGATCATCTCACGTCTAAGTTAAGATTTTTAGCAATAGGTGAAAGCTACTCCAGCTTTCAATACAGTACTCGAACCCCATAGTGTACCATATTCCAGAAACATCTGAACCTATATGTAAATAACCTAATGAGTATTTGTGCAGGTTAAGTTAGGTTAATTAGAGTATAAATAAATGTATCAATTTCAGTTACGTACACTTTATACACACTTAGCTTTTCACACCTCCATCTCCTCCCACATCCTTTCTTTTTATAAGTACGCTTTACTGTATCAACAGTACACCAACTTTGAATGCAGCTCACTGCTGATGCTGTTTCTTTGTAAGATTCCAGCTGCTTATTACAGTTTTTGTAGTCAGTGTGTTTTGTGTTATGTAGAACTTTGTATTCTTCAGATTCTACAATGGTCACTGTGGTGGTTTACCATGCACCAAATGTACTTTGTCATTTTATAGCTTAAATGCACTGAAGTAAGCAAAGGAACATGTAAACAAAGGCCCTCACTCTAACTTTTTCGAAGATCTTCGCTAAAATCTTTCTGTCAAAGATATGACAGAAACGCTTTGATAAGTATTTATCACTCACCACAAACACTACATTGTAAGCATCTCATAGATGTACACTCAGGACTTTACTTATCGTCAGCCATTTATGCCTTAGGTGACAAGAAGAAATTGTTTTATTTTTCTTGGTACTATGGTCCATACTCATCTCAATAAATATACTTCTCTGTGCTGCTAATTTTGTGTTTTACTTGAGAATGCCTAACAGCAACCAGGATAAATTTCTTCTAAGAGCAACCATGAGGTGAAATTACTAATGTATAAGTACATGTATATTTATAATAGAATACCAAAATAAAAAGAGAATCTCCTGCAAATATCATGTATTGTTTTTTTGTATCATGAAAGCCATTACTACAATTAACAATGAAAAACTTGTATGTAGAGGAGGAAGCTTAGTTACACATTTCTTAATTTCATCTTCTTCCTATGGCTTGTCCTGAAGTGGTAATGTGTTCTGCTCTTAGACATATTGTAAGATATTGGTGAGTGCCTGCATAGCCAAATGGTAATAGTCAGTGCCTTCAGTGCAGAAAGACACAGGTTTGATTCAACATAGCTCCTCAGATTTATCTGGAATGGGGTTAGCCTCATGACCGAATAAGGATCTGCATGGATAAAGAAGCAGTGCCAGCAGAAAGGTTCACCTACTGTCAGTAACACCTTGGGGTGGGGGGGGGGGGGGGGGGGGGAGGGGTGGTTATTGGTGACATGTTGATCCTCATACTGCCTTGTAGGCAGTAGTTGGCCAATTGGAACAGACCTAAAGTGAGCAAACTTAAGGATTTATTTATTCAGAACTGAGCAGTAATTATTACATTTATATCTTTTATACTTGAAATAATAATTTTGAACAGGGATTTTGTGTGATCTGTGGCAACAGTCTTTAAATATAAATGTGGTCAATGAACTAAGCTTTGATTTAAACAATTTTAGATGCACAAACCTAGGGATATTTTATGTCTGTGATTGAAAGTAGATAATAGGTGTCCAGAATCTTAATTACGTCACAAGTGGAAAAATTATTTAATATATACTTACACTCAATACTTTTCTTAGTCTTTGGAAGAGTCAACATCATTGTAGTAGTAGCCTATACTTGGAATGGTACTTCAAAACCCTTGGATAAGTTTAGAGTGTACCCTGCAGGAAACGTGCAGTCCTTTGAGTGCTGTGAGAAATGTGAGAATTGGGCAACTAGTCACTGATACATTGAAGGTGGATATCATTAATGTGATGACCCTGACTGTGAAGGCAGAAGAGCTGATTTACTTTGTGAAGACAGAAAATGTAGGAAGGTTGTGATTTAGAGAAGTCAGGTGGAAGGGTAGAGTTAGGATAAATTGAGGAAACGAAACACACACTTTATTGGAATGGTGGACAAGAGAACAAAAATATAGCGGATATAATCATAAAACCAATCCTTGAAGAATAGATGGAAGCAGTAGAACACACACATGACAGAATGATGAAGTTTTGGCTGAGGACAAGTAATCAAGTGAGTGAATTTATCCAAGTATACATGCTACAGACAAGAAATAAAGAGGACAACATCAAGGAATTCCTAGTGAAATCAGGGAATGAAATTATGGATGTCGAAGTAATAGTGACAGATGACTTGAATACACAGGTTGGAAAGGAAAGTCTAGGGAAGGAAGAGTTAATTGGCCCATATGGACATGGTGGAAAAAACAAGAAATTAGAGAAATGGATTCATTTTCGTAAAATAAGTGGTTTGACTGTGGGCAACACATGGTTCAGGAAGAAAAATAGCCAAAGATAACAAGATATGGGTAGTGAGATAGACGGACAAAGATGGCCATTGACTTCTTTCTGGTAGGAAAGCAAAATCATGGACTGTTGATAGATGTAACTACACTCCCAGAAGAAGCTTTCAATGGAGACTATCAAGTAGTGGTGGCAAAGATGAGGATCGATAAAATAGAAGGAATAAAGGCAAAAAGGGAGACGAAAATAAAAGTGCAAAAACTAAAAGACAGGAAGGTACAAGAAAAGTTAACAGAGTTACTTAAGTTTAAAATCCCAAGCACTGAATGTGGAAGTCTGGAAAAGGAATGGGGTAAATTGGAAGAGGCATTTGTAAGCTCTGCAGAGAACAACTGTGGCAGAATGTCTGGAAGGGAGAGGGGTGAGTAATATGTACTAGCTCTATATGTACAGTTAAAATTACTCTTCTTTTAGAAACATTTAAAATTATGAAATATTTGGGACATTTAAAATTCATATCATTGATTGTGCAATGTGACAATATTTATTAAATTTATTTCTGGAGTCATTTATAAAATAATGATATAACTTGGTGAAGATTCTTAATTTGTCAACAAAATTTGTAAACTCAAACTCTTTGGAATATAGTTAGTACTGCAGAATGGATTTGTAGTGGGCATGCCTCTGATATGACTGGATGTGTTTTTATGCTTGGCAATAACAATGTAATTTTTGATAATGAAATGGAAATTGCAAAGACAGTGTGAGGTAGAAAAATGAGAAAAAATAAAAATCAAGATAAAAACAGGCATTTCTTTGGTAGTTATTACACCAACTGGAACCATGAACTTCTATAAAGTCAAAAATTTCAGCCTCAAGAATCAACCCCTAGACGTGAAGAACTAGAGCCAACAACCAGAAAATAAGATAAGTAAAAAGTTTAATGTAAATCTTACTCCTCTCAAAGCTTGTTAAATGAATTTATTATGAAATGAGGGAGGGTAAGATTACAAGTATATGGTATATAGACGGAGGCTATCTCTTCCTCCGTTACTTCATCCATCTCCACATGCTGTAGTGTAGAGGTGGGGCGGAGAGTGCGTCTGATCCACCATTCCACAGTTTTGAGGTGTTCCAGCTCATGAGGTAGACTCTCTGCATCTGAGTTGGTGTGCACCCTGTGCACCGGTGTTTTTAGTACCCCATTCCTCTGCAAAGGGTGGTGGCAGCTATTTGCATGCAAATACAGGTAGGTGTGCGTTTTCTTCATATATATCCCATGGCCCAGGGTGCCATCCACTCTTCTTTTGACCATGACAATCAGGAATGGTAAACTTCCTTCTGCTTCAGTCTCCATAGTGAATTTGATGTTCGGATGTATGGAGTTCAGGTGTGTAAGGAAGTCTAGGAGCTTGTCCCTTCCATGGGGCCATATCACAAAAGTGTCATCAACATAATGTAGAAAACAAGTAGGTTTCCATTTGGATGGGGTGTACAGGAAGAAAACACACACTGACCTGTATTTGCATGCAAATAGCTGCCACCACCCTTCACAGAGGAATGGGGTACTAAAAACACTGGTGCACAGGGTACACACCATCTCAGATGCAGAGAGTCTGCTCCATGAGCTGGAACACCTCAAAATTGTATTTAGGAAAAATGGGTGCTCGGAATGGCAGATTAAATGCACTCTCCGCCCCACCTCTACAGTACAGCATGTGGAGATGGACGAAGTCATGGAGGAAGAGATAGCCACCGCCTATATACCATACACTGGTGCATATCGGGGAAAATACGACGAATATTGAGGAAACACTGAGTAGGAACTGTCTTTTGCCCACCCAATAAAACACAAGCATTATTGGAAAGTGTCAAAGACAATCTCGGTTTGCAGAAGGCTGGCATATACCAGATTCCCTGTGAGTGTGGGAAGACTTACATTGAACAGACAGTGCGCACCATCAAAGATCGTTGCCAAGAACATCAGAGGCACACATGACTTATGAACCTCAACAAGTCGGCAGTCGCAGAGAACTGTTTGTCCGAAAATCACGAAATGGACTACAGACATCTAAATACTAGGACAACATTGTTAGAGAGGCTATTGAAATTTATACCAGGGACGGATTCATCAACAGAGGTTGTAGCTATAACCTCAGCGAGGCATGAGAATCAGCACTGAGTCTAATTAAAAAGAGGCTCGGCAAAGAAAATGAACGAGTGACCAGGGTGGATGAGGCAGTTACACCGACGCCACCACAGACGCCGACGCGAGCCTCTCAGCGACCGCCGGCATGCGGCCACGGGCGAGGCCTGTGGAGAGAACGCCTCACGAGGAAAGGGGAATTTAGGACGGGTGTCTGCCCTCAGGAGCTCAGTTCATCAGCGCACCTGATGATGGCGACATGTCTGATCGCTAAAATATTGCTCCCATTGGACACTATGGACCAGCAGTACATTCATGGACTGTTCGAATAAGTACAAATTATTTGTGAAATTAATTTGTTTGTGGACTCAAGTGATTGTTAACAAGATGAATAGAGGTGAGGGTAGTAGTGATGTAGAAGTGAAAGCTGTAGGACCAAGACAAGACATGTTGGAACCAAGTGAAATTGTAGTCAGCACAGAAACAGCAAAACCTGATATTTTGCAGTTGATTTTGGGAAAACTAGAGGAAATGAAGACTGATGGCAACAGCAAATTTAGTGCAGTTAATGGTCAGTTAACTCAAATAAGAACTGAAAACAACATTAAAGGGACAGGGTACAATACCAAATAGACCAACTTAGTAATCATGTTTCAGTGCTAAAAAATGGGTTGTGAGTGGGATTAAAAAGTGTGAATGAAAAAGTTGATGAAAAAAAAGGAACAGAACTTTAGTAGTTAAAATCAAAAAAATTTAAATGTTGAAAACAATGTGCCAACTAATGTAAATGTTTTAGATTAAAAAATTTCAGCAGTACAAAAAGATCACATTCACAAAGATCTGTATTTAAACAATGGTATTGAGTGATCCAACATTCCTATATCAAAAGTTTCCATCAGACAATTTACATCCAGTGGATTTTCTGCACTATTGTAGAGATAGTTCTGTGTTGGGCATGAGTGACAATCAAAAGATTAAAGTTGTTAAAAGATGTCTTGAAGGCGAAGCTCTGCCTTGGGTAAATTTAAATTTAAGTCAGTGGAAACATATCAAAGGTTTGAAAAAGTTTTTAAAATAAATTTAAAAAGAATGTAATTTTTTATAATGAAATGAAAATTGCAAAGACAATGTGAGGTAGAAAAATGTGAAAAAATAAAAATCCAGATTAAAACAGGCAATTCTTCAGTAGTTATTACACCAACTGGAACACTCAAAATCTATAAAGCCAAAAATTTCAGCCTCAAGAATCAACCCCCAGATGTGAAGAACTAGAGTCAGCTATGAGGAAAGAAAATACTGTAAGTAAAAAGTTTATTGTAAATCTTACTCATCTCAAAGCTTATTAAATGGATTTATTATGAAATGAGGGAGGGTAAGACTACAAGTTACCTGACAGCCACCATGCTAGATCACCTTTTCCAACATGTCATGAGTACAATTACTAATGTATAAGCACATTCACATTTACCAGATAATAGCAACATAAAAAGTAATCTAATATACATGGCTTGTATTGTGAAAGCCTTCATTGCAATTGAAAATTAAAATTTGAATGTTGAGTAGGAAGCTTAATTTCATATCACTTCTTTCATCATCTTGTAATCTTATCCTCCCACACTTCACTATTAAAATTCTATGTCTCCGCAAAAAGTTTAGAAAGCTTCAAGAGGTGTAAGATCTACAAAAGAAAAACTTTTTTACTCATCTCCATTATCTTGTTGTTGTTGTTGTTGTTGTTGGCTCTAAGTCTTGTGCAGGGGTACATTCTTGCAGCTGAAATTTCGATTTTGTAGGTTCTTGATGACTAAATAACTGATGAAGATTTGCCTGTGTTATTCTTGAATTTTATTCTTTCTCACATCTTTCAGCATCACACAGTTTTTACATTTTCCACATTCAAGAAAACAAATAATTACATAGTTGTTGACTGACTTAGAAAACATCTACTTCCATCAGAGGTATGCCCACCACCCATTACATTCGGGCATAATCACAATTTTTGAAAGAGTTTACAAAGCAGAAAAGTTTATAAACTTTCTTTAACAAAGAAGAATCTTTGCTAAAATATATCATTATTTTGTAAATCAATCTAGAAATAAATTTAATAATTAGCATTAGATTGTGCAATTAATAGCATGAATTTTAAGTATGCCAGAAATTTCGCAATTTAAAATATTTTTAAAAGAAGAGTAATTTTAATTGCAGTACATATCAATTGTAACAAATTAATTTCTTTTTTTATAGATTTTAGCTTGAAATATAATACAGCATATACAAAATCATATGAATACTTTTAATGAAACAGCTGAGATAAATTTAACCTATTCAAGAATTGATAGTATACATGGTATCAGTTATCTCTATAAAAAAAAGGTACTGTTACAGGAGGGTGATTCATTGTAATCTTCCCAGAGCTGCTTCTGAAATGGTAATGTGTTCTACTCATTGCCATTTAATAAGATATTGGTGAGTAAACTTAAGGATTTATTTATTGAGAACCAAGCAGCAGTTATTATATTTATATATTTTATACTGGGAAGAATAATTTTGAAGAGAGATTATGTGATCTGTTGCAGTTGTCTTTAGTCTGTAATTAAAAGGAGATACTAAATATTTGGAGTCTTAACTGGGAAAATTATTTAACATGCACTCATAATTAGTCATTTTAAAGTCGTCGTAATACTTTGTCAATTTTTCTCATAGTATAGCCTCTGGCAGAGTCAGTCAGTATTTTATGATTTAAGCAACTCCATTTACCAGTAATACTAAATAGCTGCAAGAAATAATCAAGACAGATGTTCAGGTCAATAATTATTTAAAGAAGGATTACAATATTAAAAACTGATTCCTTTCTTTCTATTTTGCAAAAGCCGTCATTGTAAATTCTCTGGCCACAGTGGGAGGACTGAGTCATAACTGTGCCTGACAAGAGCAGCAATCCAGTGGTGGAGGTAAAGGATGCAGCATGAGGTGGGGAGGGGAGGCAGGGGAACAATAGGGTGGGGTAGGGGAAGGCATAGTCATAGAATGGAGAGTGTACAGGAATGAAAGCATAGGGGCACTGTATTGATTTTTATTGATTGGGTTTGATGCCAAATAAAAACCAAGTACATGCAAAATGATGACTGGTTACTGCTACAGTTCAAAATGGACATTCCTACAAAACAGAAGTAATCCAAACAACTAAATGAAAACTTTTACAAAAAGAAATGCTGATGAAGCAAGTTCTGAAAAAATCTTTAGTTAAAACTTATCACACGAGTTTTTAAATTCAACACCGTTCACTTGTGCATGTTGGGAACTTCCACTGCTTTTAGCTTCAGATGACAATGAAGCTACATTAGAGAGATCCACTTCAGTTGTATTAATATTTATCCAAAGCATGGCTGATTTTGGTATTTTAAAATCCCATCTTCAGGTGTATGAAACTAACATACTAAGCACAGGAGGAAGGAAATATAGTGCAAAATACGTGTAAAAGCCAAAAGAGCAGACTACCAAAACAAGGTGACTTACTTATTGTTTTCAGTACCACATAACATGCAGTCAGACCAGTCAGCACAAAAGCTCTAATCATT